>NC_061097.1:13411468-13671091 GCF_015104395.2 Macrobrachium nipponense | reverse complement strand
CTTAAAATAATCAACTGATGTCTTTTACCATATCATCACTGTTTTTAGTTGCCGAATGGAACTTAATTCAGAGGTATGTCTATAATATATAAGGTGAGAATGGTTTTATTACCATTATTGTCAGTTAACCCTTTAACGCCGATTGGACGTATTAAACGTCGACATAAATTGTCTCTCGGGTGCCGATTGGACGTATGATATGTCGATAAAAAAATTTTTTTTAAATTTGCGGAAAAATACTTATAGGCCTACCAGGCGAAAACTTTTGAAAACGCGCCTTGGGGGATGCTGGGAGCTCACGGATCAAGGCTTTGTTTTGTTTACAATCGTTACGCAGGCGCGCAAGCGCGAATTTCTTTCTTATCGCACTAAAAAGCATCAGTGACACATCTCAGAAATTATTTGTCACTTTGACATAATTTTTTCACCATTTTAAATTAGCCTTTACATGGAGTATTATATATGAAAATATGTGCAATTTCATGTAGAATACAACGAAAAAATACTCATGATTGTAGCTTTTATCAGTTTTAAAATATTTTCATATAAATAACGATGTGCCAAAATTTCAACCTTCGGTCAACTTTGACTCTACCGAAATGGTAGGAAAATGCAACTGTAAGCTAAAACTCTTATATTCTAGTAATATTCAATCAATTACCTTCATTTTGCAACAAATTGGAAGTCTCTAGCACAATATTTCGATTTATGGTGAATTTATGAAAAAAACTTTTTCCTTACGTCCGCACGGTAACTCTTCCGAAAAAATCATAAATTTTTTTGTGCGATTGTCGTAATGTTTGCACCATTTTAAATTAGCCGTTACATAAAGTTTTATATATGGAAATGTGGGCAATTTCATGCACAATACAACTCAAAACAACCCATGGTTGTAGCTTTTATCAGTTTTGAAATGTTTTTATATAAATAACGATAAGTGCCAAAATTTCAACCTTTGGTAAACTTTGACTACCGAAATGGTCAAAAAACGCAATTGTTAGCTAAAACTCTTATATTCTAGTAATATTCAATCATTTACCTTAATTTTGCAACAAATTTGAAGTCTCTAGCACAATATTTCGATTTATGGTGAATTTATGAAAAAAAAAAACTTTTTCCTGACGTCCACGGGGTAACTCTTCCGAAAAAATCATAAATTTTTTTGTCTGATTGTCGTAATGTTTGCACCATTTTAAATTAGCCATTACATAAAGTTTTATTTATGAAAATGTGAAAATTTTATGTAGAATGCAACAAAAAATAATTGAAGGTTGTAGCTTTTCTCATTTTCGAAATATTTTCATATAAATCACGATAAATAGAAAAAAAACCATGTTTGGTCAACTTTGACTCTATCAAAATGGTCGAAAAACGCAATTGTAAGCTAAAACACTTACAGTCTAGTAATATTCAGTCATTTACTTTCATTTGAAACAAATTTGAAGTCGCTAGCAAATTATATTTAATTATGGTGAATTTAAAAAAAAAAACTTTCCTTCCCTCCGCTGCGTCTCGGCCCTTCTCCGCCCCAAATCTCCGAAATGCGTATGTCGTATTCTCGTTATATTTGCTCCATTTCATATTAGGCGTTTCATAGAGTTTTATATATGAAAATGTTTGCAATTTCATGTAGAATACAAAAAAAAATAATTGAAGGTTGTAGCTTTTTTAATTTTCAGAATATTTGCATATAAAAAAAATATATAAAAAATTCGACATTTGGTCAACTTTAACTCGTCCGAAATGGTCGAAAACTGCAATTGTAAGCTAAAACTCTTACAGTATAGTAATATTCAATCATTTATCTTCATTTTGAAACAAATTGGAAGTCTCTAGAACAATTTTAGATTTATGGTGAATTCTTGAAAAAAAAACATTTTTTTACGTCCGCACGTTACGAATTCATGCATCATTTTGTGATATTTTCTCTGTGTTGCTTTGATTGTTTTACAATGTGTTATATACCAAAATGATTGCAATTTAGTGTACAATACAAAAAAAAAATTAACTCGTTAGCTTTAACCGTTTTGCTCACAGCGCGATTTGAATTCAATTATATATGAAATTTTGTTTTCGCACTATCATATATCGCATTATTTATATATGATAATGATATTTTTTTCATTTCTAATGGTTGCATACTAAACTTCAGGCAATGACAAAAAAAGGAGCCAAAAGTGAACTCTTAATCTTAAAAACTAAGCGCGGTATGATTTTTTGAACAAATTATTTTTTCCGCTTCGGCGCTCACTCCGAGACCCCCTCAGCATACGGGAGATGATTTTTATTATACCCCTTCGGCGTTAAAGGGTTAATATCATAATTTGAATATCTGTTCATGTATGTTGGTGGTTATCGCACTGCAACTAGGTTTAGCCTACCAATGAACGTCATACATATACCTTGAATAGCCTATTTATTATGAAGATATGCCAGTAATATATAAGGTGAGAATAGTTTTATTACCTTTATTATCAGTTAATATCATAATGTGAGTTGTTTCATGTATGTTGGTGATTATCGGACCGGGGCCGAGGCTTAGCCTACTGATAAACATCGCTTACGCAACACGTTTGTCCCGCGATGCTGCGATTCATACCAGTGATATAGTATGAGAAGTGGTCCAAGAAAAAACCTGTGAATGACTGATTCCATGATTACTGATCCGTGATTAAGTGATGCCCCACTGTAAATGGGAGAGAGAGAGAATTATTATTTTTATTATCTCTTATTTTATTTAAACATAAAAGCTTGAAAAATTAAACAAGACACTTTTGCAGGTTTTCCTGTAGGATTCGAAAATGTTCACATTTGTGTTCACATGTCTTAAAACTCACCTATGGTAATTAGTTAGGTTCCAGTGAAAAGTTCTGGAATGCAGAGGTTCTCTCTGCATTCCAGAAAAAGTCGACGCACGACTTATTAACCCAATCGACAAAGCATCCCAAGACTTCACTATCTACTCCTGCCACACCCTTCTCTCCGGTACAACAGCCTTTTCAAGGAGGAACGTCTTGACTCTTCGCCCAAACCCCGATCTAATCTGTGACCCTCTTCGAAGACTGGCAAAACCCCCCACTAAACCCTCTACCAAGTGATGTGCCAGTCCTTCACGTACTCATTGGTGCCGGACTTCACCAGGGAGGAAAGGAGCCCCAGGGTAGCAGAACCCTCGGTGATTCAGGTTCTTCTTTTTGGCTATTCCATTCCTTTCAAGGAAGAACTCCCTCTTTCCAAGATACTTATCTAGTTGATAGCCTACTCTCCAGGCTTGGAGAGGTTTTTGGCTCTCAACTGAGAGGTACAGTCTCTGATTGTTGACCATTTGTCCAAGGGGTTTCACAACAGACTCTTTGTTGTCCCCAAGTCATAGGGGGTGATAGAAGTCAGCACTCTGAACTTGTTCGTAATCAAGACAAATTCAGTACAGAAATGGCTCAATTAGTGTTAGCATCTTATCTCCAGGGGGACTGGGTGGTGTCCCTGGATATGCAAGATATATTTCCACGTCCCCATTCACCAAGATTCCAAGAAATATCTTGATTTGTTTTCCTCAGGTGTTAGCTTGGGTGGCAGTAAACAGCACGAAAACCTGCTGCACCAGAATTTCCATCTCCATGGTCTCAGCATTAGCGATCTGGCTTTGGACTTTGGGCACGAGCTGGCAAAGGAAGAGTTGATGTAGAATGCTCACCTCCTGCCTTCATCCTTGGTGGTCCACCTCTGGCAGGAGGACCAGGTCCTGGAGCTTGTTCTAGGCCAGTCTGGGATCCGAGGTGGTCATTGGGTTGACCACGAGGTCGAAAATTTGGGCAGCTCACTGGGTAACTGGGAGGAGAAGACCTGGATGAGCTCCCTCTTCAGGCATTCAGGCCTTTGTAGGGTAGCTTCCTGGGATGGCTGCGCATCCATGGGGCGAGGTGTTTGAAGGCATCCTGTGGCAGTAAAGAAACACAGACTTGGTTTTTTCTTCTTTACTTAAAAAATGATATATATATAATGGATACAGACACAACGATCCTTTGGTGGAGAGGTAATAATCTCCTACAGGGCTTGACTTCAACTAACCACACATACTCCCCACTCTCTAAGAGAACATCTTAAATAATCATTGACAATCAACAACAAGTAATATACAAACTCAACTAGTCATAAACGGTCATTTACGCCTCTTCCTTAATAACCCACAACAACAGAAATACCTTTATACATAAACTGTCCAATTAAACCCAAACAGTAATTAACAGTTTTCAAACAATAATTAATACACTCCCCCTGAATTACATTCACATATATTACAAACTCTAGCTCTTCTAACTCTTGTTTTGAATGTCTTGGAATCGCGTTGCACTCAGCAACAGTGCCTGAATCTTCCTCTTCCCCCTCATCTTCATGAACAGGAAGCTGTATAAGAAGCTCCTCATCCTCAGCATCAGTAGTTTCCTCACTCAATATCAATCCTTGTGAAGAACACGAACGAAGATCTCTAACATGGCGTGGAACTCCATTGACTTCAACAGCTTGTTCTGACAAAACTCTCGTAACCTTGCCTCTTTCAAATTGCATATTGCATCGCATGTTGGATGGTTTTACCCACACCTCATCACCTGCTTTGTAGGGGCCACTCACTGCCACTTTGTTCATTGAGCATGGATCCACTCCTCGGACCCTCACAGGGCAAGAAGAATTACAGCATACTGCCAGGGGGTGGCAGTCGTTGAGTCGCAGTCCATCACGAGGCATCAAATTTACAGATACAGCCTCTGCAATGCTGCAGCCTTTCCTTGCAGCAATGACTTTAACAGTTCGATGGCATCTCTCAGCTATACCATTTCCTGATGGAACATAAGCACATCTAAAATTAAGATGCATGCACCACTTTTTTGCAAAGTCAGCAAATAGTTTGCTGCGAAAAGCAGGGTCATTGTCAGTTAACAGTTCCTCCGGCGCTCCTCGTTCATAGAACACTGTCTCAAGTTGCCCGTTGATGTCTCACTGGTCTGAAAATGGAGCCGGCGCCAGATGGCAAAATCGAGATGGTCCACAATCAATGAGAGTAAGATACGGCCGTCCATCATAGTGAGTAATATCCATGCCAACTCTCTGCCACACTATCCACTTCCAGACTACCCTTCTGCCACTTCACTGGGGCCGGGTCTATTGACTGGCATGCCTCACAGCATTTGAAAACAGCCTGTACTTGCCGCCTGGTAACTCCTGGATGGACTTTCTTCACAAAATAGACAGTTCTTCTCACACCTGGGTGACCAGCAGCATGATGGATCTCCTTAATTCCATCACTAATGGCAGGGACAACAGAAGCACACACAAGTTTTGCATCTTGGTGACATGAACCAAGGTCCCTCAGCCAGCGCTGAGGTCACGTGTCAAACTGTCAGCTTTATTATTGGCAGAAGACACAAGTGTAATAGACAGCTGGAGGTCACACTCTTCTATCAATGACAAGACTATTCCTAGTCTTCTTCTGATGAGCATTTCACTTGCGGCCTTAGTCTTCAATCTGCTTTTTCCTAAAAGTCCATCTGAAATCCATCTATGCACAGTAGATGAGTCAGTCATTAATTCCACCTACTGTATCTTCCAAGCCAGTGCAAGATTCAGTCCTTTAATGACTGCATCTAGCTCAGGCCATATTGATGTGCAAGAGTCGTCTTTCTGCAGCCATCTGGCATCTTCCACAATGGAACCATTTTACTCCACTGCAACACAAAGCGCAAGAGAACTAGCATCCACCCAAATCTTGAATTTGTCACCGGTGACATTCCACTGTCCTCTCACAGGGTCATCCTTCTTAACCTTCTCCAGAAGTTCCTGCAAACACATTTTGATGTAATCATCATTAATGACGTCATCCCATCCTTCAGTGACTTTATTGACTCTTCTCTTGATGAATGCTACCGCCACTTGCAGCCATCCACAAACAGGGTAATGGCCTAACAGTCTACCACAGTATGAGAACACTGCTCGCCGAGTCAATTGTCTTGGTGCATCGCCCAGGTCATTGTCCCTTTTCCAAAAAAGACTCTCCTGCTCCCCCCAAAACTCTCAGGCCCAATGCTCGAGCCCCTTCAGCAAGTCTTTGGTGTGGCTACTTACTAGCCAAAATTTCTAAGATGCTCCTCTACACGGCTGGCCTTAACAATATCTTCATTCACCAAGATGTCATCAATATAAGCTGATGTTCCTTTTCTTACAATGGGTCCTGAAGGAGAACACAGTTTAAAACAGATTCATTTACCATCGGAGCAATATTCAAGCAAACCCCAGTCGAGTCAGGCAATACCTCTGGCCTTTGAAATATACAGTCTGGTATGGGCACAGAGACTCATGGATTCTTATTTGGCAGGTAAGCTTTAGCCAAGTCTACTACAGATACATTCACTCCTTGCCTGCGCCACTCACGTAGTTTGTCTGAGCACACATCCGAGTCTGCTGTAAATGCATCAATGTACGTATTCAGTTCTCTGAAGTCCAGTACAGGCCACACCTTTTTATTTTGCTGTACAACAGCCATGAGGGGAATAAGCCCCTTAGCTGGTCCATATTTATTCTCATCATAAGGAAGCAGCCAGCCATCATTCACCCATCTTTGTAGCTCTGATTCATACAGGTCCTTTGCCTCCTGAGGTACAGAATATGCCTTTACTGTCCCATTCTCCAGGATGCCAGGCTCCTTGCCCTCAGACCATTTCCATGTAGCTGTCCAAACATTTAATCACAGGATCATAAATTGCACTAAAATCACGCTCATCCACCCCCACCTTCACATCAGCAGCTGCAGAAAAAAGTGTGTCTTCCATTCCAAAACGTACACCACCCTGGGTATCAACAGTGACTCCTCCTAGAGCCCTCACACCATCCATGCCGAGAAGAAATTTAAAACCGAGGGGCATTAGAGTAGTTACACATACAGAAATGCTGGCAGTAGCTCCATTACTGAGCTGCAAGTGCACGACGCCCATTCCTTCACACACCCATTCTTGCCCACTCACAGTTATCATGCTAACTGCGCACTTGTTCCATGCCTTACAGCATGAGACATGAGCGATGCTTTGAGAACACCAGTGTCTACTAACACGCAACACTGAAGACCCCTCACACTCAAAACAGTACTTGGCAGCTCCTTACTCAGTGGGTTTGGGGAGAGGAGGCTGGCGCTGATGCCTCCTCTCCTTGCTCGTTTCCCGGACAAGCTGATGCAATGTGCCCCATTCCACCACACCGATAGCACTTTACCCTTCTCCGAAATCAACCATTTACTCGGTTGCGAGCAAGACAGTCCCTGGCAAAGTGATTTGGTGCCAAGGCATACATGAATTTATTTCTTGAACTGTTGTTTCTACTGGCACAGAACCCAAGCTTCCTGTGGCGCCAAAACATGTTTCCACTGAACAGACGGGAAGGTCATCTTTCAGAACCGCCCGTGCCCGAGCCAAAATCTGTTCCAGATCGAGGGCCTCCATGCGAGACCCGGCTCTCAACAGCTGACGAACTCTCTCTGGAAGTCCAGCTACAAAAGCACATGCAAGAGCTTTTTTCAGAAATTCTCCAAACAGGGATCCGAGTCGACGTAGCTCAGCTAAGTAGACATCCGGTGCCTCTCCACTGTGCAACTTCCTACTGACAAACTGTTCATAGGCTACATAGGGATCAACAGCAAACACAACCAACAATGCTTCTTTCACCTTGTCAACCTTCTTCCTATCTGCTGTGGGTAACTGTAAGTACACTGCAAAGGCACCACCTGTAAGCCGCAGAGGAATCACACTGGCCACATCATCAACTTTCCGAAGCTTGCAAACCAGCTCCAATTTCTCCAGCCACTCCATAACAGATTGTGCGTTTCTGCCATCATACTCAGGGATCAGTTTCAAGTCAAAGTTACTCTCCATACTGCCTAGATAGCTTGTGGCAGTAAAGAAACGCAGACTTGGTTTTTTCTTCTTTACTTAAAAAAGGGATTTTGACGAAGGAAAAATCTATTTCTGGGCAACGACCTCTGTCGCCCTGTGAAATGGTTCCTTTGATACTATTTCTGAAGAATAAATATTGCTATTCATCCTAGAGAAAAAAGAAACAATATAATGCCAAGATAAATGGCTCGCTCACTTCTTATAGAAGTGTCGGTATAGTAAGGAGCGAGTGGAATCACTACCAGAGGTCCCTTGCCATTTAGCTTCTTCCTTCGACAAAACCCCGAACTACGGAGGAGCCTTGCTACAGCTCCCGGTCTACTACTACCGTGAGCGCCTCCGACGCCTGAGACGTCATTCCTGAAGATAGCCTCCAAGCTTGGGGTAAGCTGGGTGAGGATAATCTAACTACAGGGTGGGGTTTCACAGGGCGACACAGGTCGTTGCCCAGAAATAGATTTTTCCTTCGTCAAAATCCCTTTTCTGGGCTTGACCTGTGTCGGCCTGTGAAATAGTACCAGAGAATGCCAAACACCAAGCTTGAGGAACAGTACAGATAAATTAAGAAGGTAAAGTTAAACACTTGTAAGGTTAATAGTATAATAATCAACTAAAATTACAGTCTTACCCTAAGGGAAGTATAAGCCCTAAAACACGGGTTATCACTTAAAATTAGTTAGCCTCAACAACAAACAATAACAATACAGGTTAGGCAAAGACAAGATATAAGTTGATATATACAAAAGAATGGAATTGAATCCAATTAGAATGATGAACAAAAGCAAACTCAAGGTAACCCAATACATGGAGGCGACTAAACTAAGTAAGGGTGCAAAATGGGCAGGTAGAAGGGAAGGCTACAAGAAGTTATAGTAAAAATTAAGAATCAGGAGAAACTGTGTTTCCAGCTGCCACTGCTGGAAATTTGAGGGCTTCTAAGGGTTTTAGGTAGTGCCGTTTGAAAACTGTCGGAGATTTCCAGCCTCTGTATACTTCTTAAGATCGTCAAAATTCATGTGTTGGAAATAATTAATAGATGTGGCCACCGCCCCCCTAACATCGTGGGCCCGAGGAAAGGACTCTGGATTGGCCTGTTTAATGAAGTATAAAATTTGTTGCCTGATCCCTTTTAGGGATAATGTACCACCTTCCTTCCTTCCTAATGAAACAAGGGGTGGCCTGAAGATTTCAGAGTTGTTCTGCTTAGGTAGGCTCTTAATGAGTTGACAGGACAAAGGGAAATGTCTTGAGGTAGTGGTAGGATTTCCCACGAGGACCATCTGTCCTGTGGGTCTTCATTTTTGGCTAGAAAATGGCGATCTGGGGATAAGAGGACTTCCCCTGAGGGGAGGAACTCAATGTGGCCTGGTTCCCTTGATAAAGCTGACAGTTCTGATATTCTAGCTCCGGAGGCTAAACTAATAATAAAGAATAGGGTTTTGTTTTCCTCAGGAGGGATATATAATTGCAAGAGTCATTGATAATGTCCGAGGCCAGTTTGAGGACATCATTTAAGAACCAAGAGACTGATTTAGGTCTCGTTGATGGTCTTAATCTAGCACAAGCTTTTGGTATGGACGTAAAGTACGAATCCGTAAGGTCTATGCTAAAACCAAATTGGAAGATCTTTTTAAGAGCTGATTTGGTCGTAGTGATAGTGGTTGCTGCTAAGCCTTTCTCAAACAATGATATGAAGAAAGTTATGGCTAGGTTCGTTGTCATGACTTGAGAATTTGACAACTTAAGGTGCTAGTTTCTTGACAGATGAATCATATTGTCGGAGAGTAGATTCTCTTTTATCTGATTCCAAGAATGAGATATTCTGGGGATCAATTTCTGCATTCCTCATGGCTGCGAATTTCAGAAAATCCATAAAGTTAGGGTTTTCTGAATTCTTGAGGAAGCGGACACAGTCTGAGTTTGCACTAACTGGGTTAGTTTGGGGTTGGGAATCCGTAGTGGTCGGAGTCTCAACTCTAGGAGTAGAGGGAACCAATTGCTCTTGGGCCCAGTTGGGGAGCTACTAGAGCTACTTTTGGCTTTGAATGTCCTGAGTTTGTCTAAAACTTTCATGAGAAGGTTCACCGGAGGGAAGAGGTAAATATTCTTCCATTCGTTCCAATCGAGGATCATTGCATCCGTAGCGTATGCTAGAGGATCGAGGTTGGGTGCCACGTAACAAGGGAGTTTGTGGTTTGACTCCGTGGCGAAGAGGTCTACTTGGAGTCCGGGGACTTGTAGACTGATCCAATTGAATGAACTCCTGTCCAGTGTCCACTCCGATTCCCACGGAGCGGAGCGCGATAGAGCGTCTGCTACTACGTTCTTGACTCCTGCCAGGTGAGTGGCTGACAGGTGCCATTTGTTTTTGCTTGCCAGAGAAAAGATGGCTATCATGACATGGTTCAAGTGGCTTGACTTGGATCCGCCCCTGTTGATGCAGTGTACTACTACTGCACTGTCCAGAACTAATTTGAAATGAGAGTTCTTGGGCGGACAGAGTCGTTTCAGTGTGAGGAATACTGCCATGGCCTCCAGTACATTGATATGTAGCTGGCGGAATGTTAACGACCAAGTTCCTTGAACTTTTTCGTACTGGGAGTATCCTCCCCCCCCACCCTGTTAGTGAGGCGTCTGTGTGGATCACTAATGATGGAGGGGGAAACTGTAGAGGAATTGCTTTTGAAAGGTTCTTTGTCTCCGTCCAGGGGCGGAGACGTTTCCGTAAGATCGCTGGGATAGAGGCTAGTTTGTCCCGTGATCTGCAATTCGCTCTTGAGCGCCATACTCTGTTTATATCTTTGAGTTTTGGCTCTGAGCAGAACGTCTGTGACTGATGCAAACTGGAGTGAGCCCAGGATCCTCTCCTGGCACCTCCTGGATGTTTGTTGTCGTTTGAGAAATTGTTTTGTAGCTCTTGCAATTTCTTTCCTTTTCAACGACGGAATTGATAGAGTGTGCGATTGTAAGTCCCACTGAAGGCCTAACCACTGGAATCGAGATTCCGGGTGTTAGTCTGGACTTGGTTTTGTTTATTTGAAAACCTAAATGTTCCAGGAATTTGATCACTCTGACCGTTGCTTCTTTGCATTCTTTGGGGTTCTTTGCCCAAATAAGCCAATTGTCCAGATAAGCCACTAACATTATTCCCTGTTTCCTTAGCTCTTGCACTACTGCTTCCGCCAATTTGGTGAAGATCCTGGGGGCTATGTTGAGCCCGAATGGCATTACCTTGAAGGAGTAGGATCTGTTGCCTAGTTTGAAGCCTAGGAATGGACGGAAGTGTTTGGCTATGGGAACATGATAGTAGGCATCTGTAAGATCTATAGAGGTTGTGACGACCCCACGGGGAAGTAAGGTCCGTACCTGCGAAACGGTCAGCATCCTGAACTTGTCGCAATGAATGAATAAGTTCAGATGGGACAAGTCTAAGATGATTCTTCGGTTTACCGAGTCTTTCTTTGGCACGCTGAACAAGCGTCCTTGAAATTTTAAATTGTTGACTCTTGAGACTACTCCTTTGAGAAGGAGGGTCTTCGGTATACTCTACCAATTCCGTTGTTGGTGCTTGATAGAATCTGTTGGTTGGAGGAGGGCTCTCTAGCAACTCCAACCCTAGTCCCTTTGTTACTATACTTTGAGCCAAGGGCTGAACCCCCACCGCTGGCGGAAGAGGTACAGCCTCCCTCCTACCTTGGGATTCTCACTGCTGGTTTGCCGAGGGGCGGCCACCTCTTGCTCCTCGGAAACCTCTTCCTCTGTTAGCAGCCCTGCCGGATCCTCTGAATCGAGAGGCACCTCTTGCTCTGCTGCCTCTCGCAAACCTATTGAAAGCCTGAAAGTTCTGGCTGTCATAGTTGGAATTGTAGGCTGGCGAGACAGCAAGGAAGTAGAGGGTTGAGATTGCTGGGACTGAGGGGTCAGAACAAGGTATTGTTGTTGACCTTTCGACGATGGTTGCCCTTGTGATGCTGGGACTGCCTGAACCAACGTTTGTTGAGAAGGCTGGAAGGGAGAGAACTTCCTTGGTTTTCTTCTTGTTACCTTGGGTTAGGACCAGAAGATTCCTGCCTCCGCTTTGCTACCAGTCCCCACCTGACTTTGAGGCACTGGTTAACCTTAGAAGCCTCATGAAGGACTTCTGCTACTACTGGTGCTGGAAAGAGGTCCGTTCCCCATTGAGGAAGCAATCAGTTATTCGGTTCATGGCGGATAGTAGCTTCCGCCAGAACGTGCTTCCTACAATTCTCCTGGCTATGAGGAAGTCGTAAAGGTCACACTGCATGGTGTGCAGCAGACCTTTAGCCAAAACTTTAAATAACGGCTCTTGTTGGTATACAAGAGCCGTCATCTCCGCCATAGTCATGGAGGAAAGGGATCTCGCGAGCCTAGTCCGGGCGTCGTACTCCATCTGGATGAGAGAGTCCGACAACCTGGGGAGTCTCTCACTAAAGAGAGAGGTGGCACAGTCCGCCTTTTGTTTTCCTACTGAGAAAGTAGGAACTGCTCCCTCGAAGTACGTCTCGGAGCCTGGGACTAAGAGAGAGGTGGGTTCCGTCTCTCGTAGTTGAGGCAGGGGCTCGTCTTTCAGGGCGGGCCTGAAAGGTTGCTTCCACTACCTTAAGGGTCAGTGGTAGCGGAGTCCCTTCCACCGGAGTAAAAATGGTGAAAGGACTCCTAAAGGCTGTGATGCGGGTCGTTTTCCACACACCCCATTCTTCCAGACTTCTCATTAGAGTCTGCTGTGCCTGTTCCCTCGGAAGGATCACTGTTTCCTTGGGAACCTTGTCCTCTCTCATCATCGCTGCTTCCGTTAGTCGGACGTAGCCAATGAATGGTGGTTGAAGGTCTTCTGGGGTGGAAACTCGGAAGTCCATCACGCCTTCGAGTTCCTATGCCTTCGATTGTCAACATTCCGTTGACAAACGGGGCATACGAAGCGATCCTCCAAGGGTTGGCCGCTTTGAATTCCGGCAGTTGGCTGGAATCTGGCATTGGAAGAGGAGAAGGTGGCACAGATAGAGGGGAACCTGCCGCAATTGAGGTTTGGATCCCGGCGATGGCATTCTCCTGAGCGGCCAGCCGTTCCGCCAGCGATTGGATCGACTGGCCGGAAGACGTAACAGAACTGGAGAGCTGGGAGAGCACCGAGCCGACCTTGTTGTCAACCAAGGCCCCTACGATCACTCCCACCTGCTCCAGAATGTTAGCCAAAAGGATTCGGGATCAAAAAGAGGGACTTGAGCCCGATCCTTACGTGATCTATGTTTGGGGGACCTCGACGCAGAGGAAGAGGCCTCCCTTGACCTAACTGATCCGGGGTGGTGAGCCGGAGTTATAGTGTCTGTCAGGATGACCGATTTCTTGGGGAGAGACTTTTTAAGGTTTCCCTCATCGGTCATCTTAGCCTTGGGGATCACTGAAGTAGCCTTAGGACGGACAGACCGCTGCTCTTCAGTGAAGCCCCGGAAAGAAGTGGAAGTAGAAGGATCAGTAGAAGGTGATGGAGAAAGGGAATTCAGGAAAGGCCCCTGAGAACCCACAGAAGCTGCCCCTACTACACCCTTACCTGTACCCATGGAGTCAATAGCCATGGGTTCAACGTCGAGGTTCATTGCCGCAACGTCTTCTGCAACGTCCTCGGGGAAATCCCCCTCCTGTAGGGAGATCATGACTTGAAGGTCGCCCAGCAAAGGGGGCGCTATCGGGTCCACACTGATCCTTTCTTGGCTCCTGGGAATATTAGGTCCGCCATATCCTGGGTAAGAATGTAGGGGCGGCCCTTAGAATTCCGGCCAAAACCCCCTACCCAAGCTTTGAGAGTCGACAAAGCTTTCTTCTTTTCTTCATCAGAACCCTGTAAAAAAGGGTCTAGAGTTAGGGAGAGGATAGGGGAGGAATGTCTGTTGTGTTGAGATTATATGAATATGTGTCTCATATGTGAAAGGTATAATATAACAACAAGTATTCCAGGTGACGAATGAATGAAAAGAAAAAAAAAAGTGCTAAGAAAACTTACTATAGTGAGGCATCTCCTACTAGCAAGTAGCAGGTTTGGCAAGCTTCATGATGCCAAACGATAAAATCCTCCACTTTCACTGCACATCCTGCATGAGAACGGCATACTATATGGCCGCACGGGTCTTGGAGGATGGCACTGCACCCAATCTCCTGGCACAACATCTGTAAGTCAAAGGATACATGAGTACCAATGACAACCTCCGGTGGAATAATATGCAAACTATCCGTGGGTGCCGGAGTAGGACCGACGGATAGAGATCTACGTATGAATATTACGTAGAAAAGTTACGAGGGGGGAAGAAAGTCTCTGCCTCTGCCTAAGCTCACTTGTCATATGACTAAAAAATAGACTCCGTAGGGCCCGGAGTTAATTAATATTGAGTGAGCAATGTCAAACTTCTAACGAAGCAAGGGATAGTACGAGAGGCAGAAATAAAAAAAAACCCCGGAGTAACGCAAAAGATTCTAAACATTAAATAACACAAAATAAAACAAAATAAAAACCCCTTATATCAGTAAGTGCTCGTGTGAACTATCCTAAGTGGATAGGAAACCCAGTGGTTCCCTCCCCCCCTCTCTATGTTCGGTAGCGGCGGATAGACACCTGTCGGACTGCCTGAACTGAGGGGGAAAGAGATAGGGAAGAACGTGGGGTAGGGGAGCCCTCCCCCTGAGCGGCCAGTAAGGACGGAGAAGAAGGGGGGAGGAGGTCCCGAGCCCCACGAGGCACGTGACGAGTGAGAATACCAGTAGGGGAGGGGAGATCCCCACCAGTCCCGTGAGTCACCCCCTCTCATGCAGACTCGGACGCTAGCTGTGAGAAACGAGTCATCACCCATCGACGTGGATGGCAATGCATGGAGGGGGGGAATGGGGGGGGGCGCGGGAGGGGGACCCCGTAACCGGGTGGCTCACCGTGATCAACCGGTGGTCTTCCCAGCCAGGTGAAAGATACGAGGTGGGGAAGAACCGTCGGAACAACATCAATATCACTGATATAAATAGGATTACTTATAATAATCAATCAAATAAAATTAAAGCGATATCTTAAAGCTAGACTAACACGGGGAACACGAAGCTAAGCAAACAGAACATTAGGTTAATCGCCGATCCGAAGAAAGGGGTATGTTAGCCTAATTTAACCTCTAGTTCAAGAAAACGGGGGGCAGGCTAATCACCAATCGACAATTGGGGTATGAAAGCCTAACTTAACGGTAAAATAAATGATACAGGGAAGCTAATCGCCATACCGAAGCATGGTGTATGTTAGCCAACCTAGTACCTATAATATTATTAAAGGTAATCAGGAACTAGAGAAGGAAAGAGAGAACATCAGAATAATTAAGATGATATGACTCTCAATCGTGACTGATAAAACTCCTAACAATGTAAGGCGTAGCTAGACTAAGGTCCGAAATGTGCGGTCGGAGCGTGCCCCGTGGAGGCCTAACTAAAAAACTAACTGCATAAAGATATAGAAACTATGTATAAGTAACCATATCTAAAGTACTGAGAAAAAGGGAAATCTCTAACGGTATGGAAGACCGAAAGAGATAACCCGTACCGCCATGCGGTCGAGGGGAATACCGGCTGATAAGGCTCCGAATATGTATAAAACACGAAGATCATCATAAAATGAGATCAGTAACCCCAAACAGTACTTAACTTAGAAGCAGAAGTTGAAGACATCTTGAAAATAAAAGATAATCCAAATAGAGCGAAACACAGCACAGAAAAAATTTTAACGTTTGGTGTAACGCGCGCTATCGAAAGGAATGACGTCTCAGGCGTCGGAGGCGCTCACGGTAGTAGTAGACCGGGAGCTGTAGCACGGCTCCTCCGTAGTTCGGGGTTTTGTCGAAGGAAGAAGCTAAATGGCAAGGGACCTCTGGTAGTGATTCCACTCGCTCCTTACTATATCGACACTTCTATAAGAAGTGAGCGAGCCATTTATCTTGGCATTATATTGTTTCTTTTTTCTCTAGGATGAATAGCAATATTTATTCTTCAGAAATAGTATCAAAGGAACCATTTCACAGGCCGACATAGGTCAAGCCCAGAAAATGATATATATATATAATGGATACAGACACAACGATCCTTTGGTGGAGAGGTAATAATCTCCTACAGGGCTTGACTTCAACTAACCACACATAATCCCCACTCTCCAAGAGAACATCTTAAATAATCATTGACAATCAACAACAAGTAATATACAAACTCAACTAGTCATAAACGGTCATTTACACCTCTTCCTTAATAACCCACAACAACAGAAATACCTTTATACATAAACTGTCCAATTAAACCCAAACAGTAATTAACAGTTTCAAACAATAATTATACACATCCGCTTGAGGGTCCCGGCGATGAGTTCTGCCTTGGTGCTGTCCCGAGTGATGCCATGGATCCGGAACTGTATTTCTGCCCATTGCAGCCATATTGCGATGTCCTCACTGCAGAAGGGCGGCAGCTTGACGTGGTGGACCCCTGATGGTGCGGTCGTCTGGGGCGCGGGCACAGGTGTCAAGGAGGACTCGAGCGTGAAGAAGGATCGTCTCGCAGATCACGGGGTCGAGGTGGACACAGAGGAGTCAAGTGAATGCACTGAACTCTATCATATTGTCAGACTCACGCTTCTGGTCGACGAGAAGTCATGAATGGCGGGCCATACCGTAAGACTGAACGCCAAAACACTTCTGTGAAGAAATGCTGTTGTGAGTTTGCTAATGGTGTTGAGGAGTACCAGAAAACCTAGACTAGGCGTTGTATGGTTCTCTGAAGGTGAGTGGCAGTAATTAGTCCTTTAATGGCAAAGCCAAAACCGCTTGGGTCACCTACTCCTGGGTCACCAATTGTGAAGTCTGAGTAAGACGAGGAGAGCGAGCGAACTAATTTTATTCGCAAATGAGGCTGTACATGAGACGGCACATGGACGGAAGCATAGTGTCTGTCACGCACGCACGAACAAACATAAACAAAAGGGACAGGACCCCCCGCTGTGATTGTGTTTCTTCATAGACGAAAATACATGAATAATATTACATAGAGGGACTGGATTCCCGACACATATACATAAAAAGAAAGGGCGTAAAATGCTCTACATTTTAGTTCATGGAAGAAGAGGACATATGGATATACAGATTTTTACAATGGAAGGGCAAACATTCTACTGACTGCCGTCCTTACACTGCATTAATGCCTCCGACTCTAAATATTCTTCCCAGCCCTTTTTCAGATGAGTTACGATTCCTCACTCATTTCAAAAAGGCCCAGAAGTCTGACTCTTGATCATGCAGCTCCTATACTATGATCAAGTTGTCAGAGTCAGGGCACTCCTCCTTGCTCTTACAACCAGGAGGAATAGCCCAGGTGTGCAGAACTCTCCAGTCAGTTCTAGAGGCTCACTCCCATTCCTCCCACCAATCAGTGAGTCTTCCTTATGTAAAGGACTGAAAGTTTGTATATCGTTTAGGAACAAATCACAATTTTTGAAAGTAAATTGTATTTTTCCTAATTATATAAACCTGAGGTCCTTTAAATTAATACCCACCTCATGCCACTCCTCAATCAGAAACCTAGGTTGAAAGGCAAAGTGGAGTGTTTACATCCGGGCTGGCAGGTCTACATGCCTACCAGACGGTAGTTACTGCATAACCACCTTATTCAAGAATTTAACGGCCGTATTCCAGCCTACACTGAAAGTAATTCCTTATGTAAAGGACCTCTGGTTTGTATAGTTAGGAAAATTACAATTTACTTTTAAAAGTTTTGATTTTATAGGGAATAAACAGTTTTACATAACTGAAAACTATGAGAAATAAATATAAATGACTAATGAAATGAATAAATGAACATTTAACATCACTCTTACCTTTATGGAAGACACTTGTTAGTGTATGGAAGATGAAGAGGAGGGAGGGGGGAGTAGAGGTTATTGTTTGGAAGGGAAATCTCCCTCCAGAAGGACTTCAGGTATCAAGGACCTTCTTGGGGTTACGTACTTATCTTCATTTTTTACTGGCACTATCTGAGGTTACTTCCCCTGTTCATATTTTACTGGCACTAGGACCACTTGAGAGTCACTGGACCCCTGTCGCACAACAAAACTGCCCAGAGACATTTATTTCTGGTGTTTCTTTAAAATTTGCTTAAAGTTAAATATGGCATTCTCATTAAACATGTTGGAGACACAGATTACAACAGCTTTCTTAGGATGATAATTCTCCAAAAAAATTTTCACATAACTCCACTTTGCAAACATGTCCTTAATCACTGAAGTAGGCACATTATGTATGCTAATTCACTCTCTGAATTTTTCAAGCCACCCTCTGCTGGCCTTAAAGACACTAACAGCCGCCATCACTTTCCTACAAGTTCTTTCTTAAATTCTGTAGTGTTTCTCATCATTTTTACAGAAGGGCTGGCACTTGTAACTTTCTTTGGCCCCATGATGGCTTATTTAGCAGTTGCACTCAAATAAAACTTACAAAAAGCACAAAAACAAGTAACACAAAAGCAAAATGGGTCACGTGAGAACATGGGATGCTATGTTTGGGAACTCGGTACAGGGCCTAGTCAAGCGGTAGGCCCTGGAAAGAGTGTTTCCGAGTGTATGAAATCCAAGGATATGTACAAAATCCAAGACAAAATTTCATCAGAAAAAGTCTACGAAAACCAAGGCGAACAAAAACTGAGGTTCCACTGTATATTTTTGTATATATAGTATAATCTGAATTGAACAAATTTGTATGTGCATGAGATGAAACATGTAAATTGATGTCCCTTTGTGTAGTGCAGATCTCACTTTTTTAAGTTATTTCGGTTCAAATTCCATTTGGGAAGAATGGCTGCATTCACTTAACCCTTCAAATTCATGATTTGATTGGCAAGTTATAGTTTTTTAAGGTACGCATTCTTTACTCAGCTATGGATCTGAAGTTCATCAATACCTTTATTTTAATATTCATTTGTATCCTTCTGTATTTATTTTCTGTCATTTTCTTAAGCAAGTTTGTAAATTGTTTGTGTGTTTTTAAACAATAGACACCTGAACAGCTATATAAACTTGGCCAAAGCCTGCATTGCATTTCCAGTTTCGAAAGTGTTTTACTAGAATTTCTTCTTTTAAATTGTTTATTTTTTACTCATACAGTACATACCTATATTTGTTCCTTTTCTTAGTTAAGTTTCTTATACGTACACTGTAGTACTTCTGAATGAAATGTTTTCTTGCCTTATTATCATCATGTCTAGCATTTCATAGATATTTTAGTAGGTGGTTTTTAAACTTTATCCATTTTGTCCTAGCCATTCAATTCTCATTTTAGAGGCTTGCTGGGCAGGTTTTGAAAGAATTCAGTGTAATTCAAGGTTCTGTTAAAAATACTATAATTTGATTTCTGAATTTATGCTTAATCTTGTGCTTTTCACCTTTCAGATTGATTTTGGAGATTTACAGGACCCTCAAGAAATAGATTTTGGTTCAGATTCTGCAGGTGGAGATATAGATTGGGGAAATCTGAATGCAGATCAGCCTGTTGAAATTGACTGGGGTATTGGAGAGGCAGAGGTAAAGTAAAGTGTGTGTTTGTGTTTATATGTGCTTTTAGGAATTTTATTTGCTGTTTGCTATCAAAACCTCAAAATTACCGATATAGATTATGTTAACCCTTAATCGCCGAGCCAGTATTTCCAAAAGTGTCTCCTGTATGCCGGCGGCGTTCGTGAGTGAACGCCGAAGCGGAAAAAAAGTTTTTTCAAAAAATCACAGCACGCTTAGTTTTCAAGATTAAGAGTTCACTCCTTTTTTTGTCATTGCCTTAAGTTTAGTATGCAACCATCAGAAATGAAAAAAATATTATCATATATAAATATTGGAATATATGACAGCGTGAAAAAAAAATTTCATATATAATCGTATACAAATCATGCTGTGAGCAAAACAGTTAAAAGTTAATGAGTTAGTTATTTTTTCGTTGTATTGTACACTAAATTGTGATGATTTTGGTATATAACAAATTGTAAAACAATCAAAGCAACACAGAGAAAATATTATAACAATATGATGCATGAATTCGTAACGCTCTGACATAAAAAAAAGTTGTTTTCAAAGATTCACCATAAATCGAATATTGTCCTAAAGACTTCCCGTTTGTTGTAAAATGAAGGTAATTTATTGAATATTACTAGGCCGTAAGTGTTGTAGCTTACAATTGCAGTTTTCGACCATTTCGGTTGAGTTAAAGTTGACCGAAGGTCAAATTTTTTTTCTATATTCTTTTATTTATATGAAAATATTTCAAAACTGATAAAAGCTACAACCATGGGTTGTTTTTGTTGTATTCTACATGAAATTCCGCACATTTTCATATATAAATCTCTATGTAACGGCTAGTATAAAAAGGTGCAAACATTATGATAATCGGATGAAAAAATTTCTGATTTTTTCGGAAGAGTTCCGCGCGGATGTAAGGAAAAAGTTTTTTTTCATAAATTCACCATAAATTGAAATATTGTGCTAGAGACTTCCAATTTGTTGTAAAATAAAGTTAAATGATTGAATATTACTAGAATGTAATAGTTTTATCTTACAATTGCGTTTTTTTATCATTTCGGTCGAGTCAAAGTTGACCAAAGGTTGAAATTTTGGCACTTATCATTATTTATATGAAAATATTTCAAAACTGATGAAAGCTACAACCATGGGTTGTTTTTTTGTTGTATTCTACATGAAATTGCACACATTTTCTTGTATAAAACTTTATGTAACGGCTAATATAAAACAGTGCAAACATTACGACTTTCGGACGAAAAAATTTCTGATTTTTTTGGAAGAGTTACTGCATGAACGTAAGGAAAAAGTTTTTTCATAAATTCACTATAAATCGAAATATTGTGCTAGAGACTTCCAATTTATTGCAAAATAAAGGTAAATGATTGAATACTACTAGAATGTAATAGTTTTAGCTTACAATTGCATTTTTCTACATTTTCGGTCGTGTCAAAGTTGACCAAAGGTTTGAAATTTTGGCACTTATCGTTATTTATATGAAAATATTTCAAAACTGATAAAAGCTACAACCATGGGTTGTTTTTAGTTGTATTCTACATGAAATTGTGCAAATTTTCATACATAAAACTTTATGTAACGGCTAATATAAATCGGTGCAAACATTACAACAATCGGACGAAAAAATTTCTGATTTTTTCGGCAGTTACAGCGCGGACGTAGGAAAAAGTTTTTTTTTTAAATTCACCTTAAATCAAAATATTGTGCTAGAGACTTCCAATTTGTTGCAAAATAAAGGTAAATGATTGAATACTACTAGAATGTAAGATTTTTAGCTTACAATTGCGGTTTTCAACCATTTCGGTCGAGTCAAAGTTGACCGAAGATTGAAATTTTGGCACATCGTTATTTATATGAAAATATTTCAAAACTAATAAAAGCTACAACCATGGGTTGTTTTTTGTTGTATTCTACATGAAACTGCACACATTTTCATATATAAAGCTTTATGTAACGGCTAATATAAAACAGTGCAAACATTACGACTTTTGGACGAAAAAATTTCTGATTATTTCGGAAGAGTTACCACGAGGACGTAAGGAAAAAGTTTTTTTTTTTAAATTTACCATAAATTGAAATATTGTGCTAGAGACTTCCAATTTGTTGCTAAATAAAGGTAAATGATTGAATATTACTAGAATGTAAGAGTTTTAGCTTACAATTGCGTTTTTATTTATATGAAAATATTTCAAAACTAATAAAGCTACAACATTGGGTTGTTTTTTGTTGTATTCTACATGAAACTGCACACATTTTCATATATAAAACTTTATGTAACGGCTAATATAAAATGGTGCAAACATTACGACTTTCGGACGAAAAAATTTCAGATTTTTTTGGAAGAGTTACCACGTGGACATAAGGAAAAAGTTTTTTTTTTAATTCACCATAAATCGAAATATTGTCGTAGAGACTTCCAATTTGTTGCAAAATAAAGGTAGATGATTGAATATTAATAGAATGTAATTGTTTTAGCTTACAATTGCATTTTTTTACCATTTCGGTTGAGTCAAATTTGACCGAAGGTTGATATTTTGGCACTTATTGTTATTTATATGAAAATATTTCAAAACTGATAAAAGCTACAACCATGGGTTGTTTTGTTGTTATATTCTACGTTAAATTGTGCACATTTCCATATATAAAACTTTGTGTAATGGCTAATATAAAACTGTGCAAACATTACGACAATCGGATGAAAAATTTTCTGATTTTTTCGGAAGAGTTACCGCACGGACGTAAGGAAAAAGTTTTTTCATAAATTCACCATAAATCGAAATATTGTGCTAGAGACTTCCAATTTGTTTTAAAATGAAGGTAAATGATTGAATATTACTAGAATATAAGAGTTTTAGCTTACAATTGCGTTTTTCGACCATTTCGGTAGAGTCAAAGTTGACCGAAGGTGAAATTTTGGCACTTATCGTGATTTATATGAAAATATTTCTAAACTGATAAAAGCTACAACCATGGGTTGTTTTATGTTGTATTCTACATGAAATTGCGCACATTTTCATATATAAAACTCTATGTAACAGCTAATTTAAATGATGCAAAAATTATGTCATAGTGACAAAATAATTTCTGAGATGTTTCGCTGATGCTTTTTAGTGCGAGAAGAAAGAAATTCGCGCTTACGCACCTGGGTAACAATTGTAAACAAAACAGCAGCTTGATCCGTGAACTCCCAACATCCCTCAAGGTGCATGATACAAAAGTTTTCGCCAAGTAGGCCTATAACTATTTTTCCGCAAATTTTTAAAAAACCTTTTGCATCGACGTTTCATACGTCAATTCGGCACCCAACAGACAATTTTCATCGACGTTTAATACGTCCAATCAGCATTTAAGGGTTAAGTATATCTTAGTTTAACCATACCACTGAGCTGATTAACATCTCTCCTAGGGCTGGGCCAAATGATTAGATAGTTTTACATGCCAAGGAAGCTATTGGTTACCTAGCAACGAGACCTACAGCTTATTGTGGGATCCGAACCACATTATATCGAGAAATGAATTTCTAATCACTAGAAATACATTCCTTTGGTTCCATGTTGGCAGAGCGGGGAATCGAACTCACCACTACCAAATTGGTAGCCGAGCAAGTTAACTACTCGTCCAACAAGTTCTGTTAAGCATCAGAGAAAGTTTGTACTAACAGAAAAGTTAATCTTTAGTTCTGGGAGTTTCAAGACAAATTGGAAAATTTATAAGTTTTCTGTACTGATATAAAATACACAGAAAATTTAAGTTTTATAACTTATGTACAGGTAATTCAACTGCTAATAAATAAATGCTAATTATGATTTTAAACTGTATTCTCATTTTTCATGTTTTTCTTATGCTTCCAGGGTGACATTGCAACAGATGAGATTGTAGTTGAAGAGTCAGGAGTAGGAGGAGGAATTGCCAGAGACACTGATGCCATGACTCTTCTGCTGAACCCTAAAACTCGCCAGCAGTTCATTGATGAATTATATGAGGTTATTCATTCATTCATATCTTGTCGCGCTAGTACAGGTCAAATTTTTCTGCTTCTTGGTGGTATTTGTACATTACAGGTTCTATGTTCTTTAAAGTAAAATATTTTAATGATGCTTGCTCGGTTGTAAATGTTCATACTAGCGGGTGAATGTAATTTTAATTGTTTGAACTTTATATTACAGATGGAGGGATTTCTGAAGCAACGAAGGTTAGAATTACAAACTGAAGGAAATATATTGTCAATGAGTCAGTTTACATCAGCACCTGCAAGTGTACAAGATCAGACAATAGAAAAAACAGATGAAATGTTATCTAATGTCCAATCAATTATTGCCAAGATTTCCACTACAAAGTTACAGCATTTATTTTTGATCAGCTCTTCACCAAGGTTTGTAATGAATTTTCACTACCAATAACTCATTTTACCAAAGGTGGGGTTCACTAGATAAAAAAAGCTGCATATGTCATCATTCATCCTCAAATCTCCAAATGAAAGATGAACTGTGCAACAAAGACCCATTAAAGCATTATATATTCATTTTATGTTTTAATGGAGGTCTCATCAGTAGCACGTCAACCCTTCTGGGATATTTTGCCACTTATATGGCATTCTTATTTTACATGTCAGCCATGCCACCAACCCATCATTCTGTAGGCACCTTCTAATGTGTGCTCAAAATATTTATAATGCCTCTTTTTACCCCAGTATAAATTCATAAATTCCTTTCCTCTTCCCTCTACATGACCAAGATAGTACAACAAAATAGTATTGTATGTGTGTGTGCGTGTGCTTGCACGTGTGCATTTGTGTGTGTGTTGTTTTTTCTGTTTTTTGAGATGGGGAATCCTGCTTACTCACCTGTCAAACTCCTCTCTTCTTCAACTGACAACTCAAGTACTGTATCTCTACCACTGCACTGCACTGTGGTCGGAGAACTCACCTTTGGTTGTGAAACTTTAATATATCCTTCAAAGTATCTTGTGTTGTAGTCATTCTGTATGTCAAGGGTATGAGAACAATTATTGTAAGTTTATGCATGTTTTCACTTGTATTCTTGGTTATTTTTTAGCCTTAATAAAGTTTTTATTTTTTCCAGTGTCCAGGTTATTGGAAAATGTGCTAGAGGAAAGACTGAGATAAATTGTTAAACTCAGTAATTATCAGTTTGGCTTTATGCCAGAGACTCAACAACATGAGCATTCTTCATAATGAGACAACTATGGGGAAAATATACAGTGGAACCTCGGTTTTCACACATAATCCTTTCCAGAACCTCCCACGAAATCCAAAATGTATGAAAACCAAAACAATAATTCCTATAATAAGGAATAATGTAAATCCAATCCAATTAATGCATTCCAGACCCCCAAAAATATTTTAAAAATATATATTTTATAGGGAATAAACACAGAAAACAATGAGAAACAAATATAAATGACTAATGAAATGAATAAATAAACATATTGCAATACACTCCCTCAACACCTGAATTAGCCTTGGTCACTGATAGGTGGGGCCCAGAATGAGCTTAAGTACGATCTCTCTCCTCTCTCTCTTCTTACTATAATGAGTGTTATGTCTGTTCGTCCTTCTGTCATTCAATCACGGCCAAACGGCTGGTCCGATGGGCATGAAACTTGGGGTGGGAAGTGAGAAGGGATTCCCTGAAACAGAGCTGGTTCTGCCTGTGAAATGGGGCTAGTTATACCTGTAGACTTAGTTATTTTACAAATTTATCATACATAATTTCTGTATACATATGACTTATCATTTGGAAAAGAATAGTCTCTAATTCTATCAACTGCAATCCTATCTGTTCATAAGATTATTCAAAATACACCTTTCCAGGAGTCTGGGATTGCTAGTAAGGGTAATGTAAGATGTATTTGAAATTATATTACATAATTTCTGTATTGTAAAGTGTTTTTAGATGATAGAGCATACTGTACAGTATATGGAATATTTGCTAATTATTTTCCAGTCTGCTTTTACTGAAATGCAAAAACTTTTATAGAGAGCAGCTGGGGATGAGAGTTCACGGGCACTTAAACAACTGGGATCAGACAAAGTTAAAAATATGGCAACAATTTAGTACCTCTGTCATTTCTCGTGAAATTCCTGGGTTTGTTTATTTTTGTGGTTTTTTTTATGTTTTTGGTACAGTAGATGATATTTTCATTGAAAGGATATGTATAGTACAGTACATTACAGTACTGATATACAAAGAAGAGAGAGAGAGAGAGAGAGAGAGAGAGAGAGAGAGAGAGAGAGATTACAGTTACAGAAAAAAAAGTTTTGCTACCAAGAATGACTGCACAAGAATTTTTTTGATAAATTTATGGGTGATGCCACACAAACGACGTAAACCAAGAACTTAGTGTAGTATAAATTATTTTGTTATCGCAAATGTATTTGTACATAATCATGAAAATACTAACATGACGCATGAAGGCTGGGGTCAAACATTGGCGATTTCACACCAAGCTTGTTGTAACGGCCACTTTATGACTGAATTACTACCTATTTACGCTCAAATCTCCATGTGCTGTCACACAGTCCATGACTAGTCCTTGAGTTTACAGATGTTTGCTGAGTGATTGCAGATGTCAAAGCTTCATTGGGCATACACGGTTGAGCCTTGACAAATGTCAAAAGTTGCCATTTCATGCCATCGTACAAGAGTGTCCTTTTGCCCTTCCAATGTACGTGAATGTCTTCATGTGGTTATGGCAGATGCGGGTAGCAATTCCGACGTACGGTGTCCATTACAACATACGCGATGTCGTTCGCCCCTCCCAATGTCGGAGTGGAGCCTGCGCAATAGGGTGTGCAGTTCACAGGCACGATTCATTAGACAAGTATGCCTTTTTTTTTCGGTTTTGATGAACATTATATTTGTAGTAAGAATATCAGTATTTCTTACTAGTAACTTTTATTCAGGACTTAAACTAAATTACCCCTTTAGAAAATATATAAGTCAGTGACTTTATTGCAATAGGCAGTCCCCGGTTATTGGTGATCTGGTTTTATGGTGCTTGTCTAGCACCATAAAATCGGCGATTCATGGTGCCATAACGGGATGGAGTTCCGGTTATCGGCGCCATAAGGGTGCTTATGGCGCGCCATAAGGGTGCTCATGGCACCATAAGGATGCTTATGGCACCATAAGCACCATTATGGTGCTATAAATCGGCACACCCCCAGGAACAGAACCCCCGCTGATAACCGGGGACTGCCTATTTATACAAGTTATTAATGTAAAGTATAAAAAATGAAATGGCACTTTATGGAGGAGTGATGTAGAAGCTGCATTTGACAACGTTCTCAAGGGTCGCTGGTAAGTGAGAGAGAGAGAGAGAGTGAGTGGCTGGTTGTTTTGGTTGTTGTCTCGTTAGGTTGGTGTTCGTTTGGGTAGTTAAGGAGTGAATTGCTTGTTGGCAGGAGGTTGGGTTCATCTGAGGATTTGGTCACAGAGCCTTGAGGGAGTGAGAAGTAGTCAGTCTATATTTGGCAATCAGTCAAGTGAGGCAGTTTTTTGGACAGAGGTAATGAGTTGCTGTTGTGTGTTTTCTGCATTGCTTTGATGTTGTGTAATTGAGTTTGTTGTGCTTGTGCCCGTCTGAAGGTTGTTGAGCTTGTGAGTTTATGTTGTGTTTGATTTGTGAATTGTTGTGGTAGTGAGTTGTTGTGTAGTCTTGGCGTTGATTGATGTTTGTTTGTGTTATTGGTTTGTTGTGTTTTGAGTTGTTTTGTAGTCTTGATGTTGGTTGGTGTTTTTTTGTGTTAGAATTGTGGTGTTTGTTGAGCTGTGTGAAGTTTGGTGTCATAGGTGTTTGTGTGGTGATTTGTCATGTTTTTTGAGTTGTGTGGTTTTGGTGCTTGTTTGGTTTTTTGGTGTATAATATTCAGCGGTTGTTGTGTCTCAGCGACTGAATCCAGTGGACAGCACAGTGTCTCGCCCTAATCGTATCATTTCCTGGTGAGTAAATGTGTTTGAGATAGTGTTTTTTGCCTTGCTGAACCAAGTAAGTGTCCTGTTAGTAATTAAAGTGCAGTTGGGGGAAATTTGTAAGCCAGGAGTGGTTAACATAATGTGGCTAGGTCTTGCTTGCTTTTGTTTTTTTAGCTTGTGATTCTGCCACATTATTTTGGTGCGTGAACAGGGATTGCTGGTGTGGCGGTAACAGGATGGCTGGGATAGCAAGGATGGTATGACTGCTGAAGGGTGGGATGAGGTTAGGAGGCTTAGGGAGGAACTTTGGTTGGCGAGGGAAGCTAAGAAGGAAGTGGAAGTGGAGAATGAGAGGTTGAGGATTGTGTGTGAGAAGCATAAGAGGGAGTTGGAAGAGTTGAGAGATGATGAGGAATGCAGAAGAGGGAATGAAAGAGTAAGTGAAAGAGGCCGAACAGCAGATGGTTGAGAAGATGGATGAGAAGCTGGGATTGATGATGAATGCGATGCAAGAGATGATGAAAGGACTGATTGGAGAGCTTCCTGGTCCTTGTGACAGGCTAGGAGTGGTGAAGAAAGTGACAGAGAGGGTAGATGAAAGTATGAGTGATGAGGGTGATGTGGTTATGATGAGTGAAGACAAGAAAGGAAAGACATAGGACAAAGATAGGTCTGAGGATAAGGATAAAAAGGGGCTGAGAAAAAGAAGAAGACTAAGGGAAAGGTTAGTAAGGATGACGGACAGGATGAGACAAAGACTGAAGACGTTGGGGAGAGGGCTGAGAATAAGGAACAGGATGAGAGTGATTTGGATAGTGGTAGATGGGAACAAGTAAGTAAGATGAAGAAGGGTGTGAAGGGCATGGATCTCAGTATGGAAGTGGATTCATTGTATTTAGAAGAGGTTAAGAGGGGCCAGGATGGAAGTTGTGGAAGTGAGAGTGAGAGTGAGCGAGAAATACAAAAGGCTGTGTATATGAGAGAGGTATCCCAATGTGCATGGCCTGAAGAAATGGGAGTAGGGAGGAAGGGGACTTTTTCAAGGAATACAAGAAATATTATATAGCAAAGTATGGGGACAGGGAGAGTTTGGATTAAGGAGTTAGGAGATTTTTTGACTGGGTATTTGTTATACATGTATGGGATAATGACGTGTGTAGATGTGTCATATGAAAGTGTTAAAACTATGATTTTGAGGAGACAAGAATGAATGTTGGTGAGTCATTGTGTATGTATGCCGGTTAGAAATATTAGCTAGGAAAAAGTTTGGGGACGAGGGAATAAATGAGTGTAAGGAGTTGGTGAGGAAGTTGTTAGTGACTGTGCCTGAGATTGTATATGAGTTTATAAATCTAAAACGTAAGGAGAAAATGAGATGGACGAATGAGAGGTTAACATGGAATGATATTTTAGAGATAGTTGGGGATTACAAGCTAGATAGGTGTATGAAAGAGAGCAGAAGTGTCAGCATCAGGGCCGAAGTAAATGAGGGTATGCCTGAGTTCAAGAGCTATAGGGAGGCAGTTTAGAAAGGCTGAGGAAAATAAATGGCAGAGCGAGTGGTTGATAGGAGTGTTAGAACAAGTAATGTAAGTGTGGTGAAACCTAAGAGATATAGAAGTGGAAGTGTTGGAAGGTTAGGGTCAGTTAACTGTGAGCAAGAGCAGAAGTGTTATAGATGTTGGAAATCAGGGCATAAGAAGAATGAATGTCAGTGGGCATTAGGAGCTTGTTTTGGGTGTGGAAAGAATGGACATTATGCTAGGATGTGTAAAGAACAGCGTGCAAAGTGTGCTGAATGTGGAATGGAAGGTCGTGGCAATTGTGTTTAGGCGAAAGAGGATGAGTCAGGCTGGGAATTCGGGAAACTAGGTGTTAAGGGGATTCAGTTGGGTGGGTCCTCTAGTGTACGACAGTATGTTCAGGAGAAGGCGATAGTGAGTGGTTGAAAGTGAATAAATATGAGCCAAGCATCAGTGAGCAAATGGATTCGGGGGATCGGCAGTGAGTGTTGGTTGAGTATGGAAGAAAGGGGAAGAAGGTAAAGAAAGGGAAAAGCGAGGACTGTATGATAGAGGGGTTAGTGTTAAGGTAGAGATGGTTGATAAGGCGTGCAATACAGATATGTCTGGGGAGGAAATGGATGAGACATACAGTGTGTGGGTTTGGAGTTAACAGAGTTTAGTGAGATTTTGACAGGAGGGAGCCAAGTAGTAGGGAGGTAGTTGACAGTATGAGTCCCTTCAGGAGTTTGACAGGAATATGAATGGGGTGAGCAATTTGGTAACAGAGATACGGAAGATATTGGGACCAGAGTTAGAAGGAGTAGATGAGATAGTTAATGAGATTTAGGAGGACAGTAGCGAGGGAGATAATAGGAGTATGGATGAAAGTGGTCTGGAGGAAGTGAATGGTGATACGACTGAGAGAGAGTATGAGGGGCCTCGAACAAGATCCAGGGGCCAGTATCTGAACATCCCTGGGTGTTGAGAAAAGCAATATAGTGTGGATGTTGTGAGTATGTGAGGAGACATTGTCAAATGTAACAGAGGAGGAAGTATGGAGGAGTGATGTAGTAGTTGCATGTTGCTGTTTTGTGTTTTCTGGATTGTTTTGATGTTGTGTGATTGAGTTTGTTGTGCTTGTGTCCATCTGAAGGTTGTTGAGCTTGCAAATTTCTGTTGTGTTTGATTTGTGAATTGTTGTGGTTGAGAGTTGTGTAGTATTGGTGTTGATTGGTGTTTGTTTGTGTTATTGGTTTGTTGTGTTTTGAGTTGTTGTGTAGTCTCGATGTTGGTTGGTGTTTGTTTGTGTTAGAATTGTGGTGTCTGTTTTTGTGAAGTTTTGGTGTCATAGGTGTTTGTTTGTCTGGTGATTTGTCGTGTTGCCTTGAGTTGTGTGGTTTTGGTGCTTGTTTGGTTTTTTGGTGTATGATATTCAGCGATTGTTGTGTCTCAGTGACTGAATCCAGCGTCTCGCCCTGATTGTGTCAAGTTTCCTGGTGTGTAAAGTGTTTGAGATTGTGTTTTTTGCCTTGCTCAACCAAGTGTCCTGTTAGTAATAAAAGTAACGTAAAGGGGATCACTGCTATAACAACCAATCACTACAATCCTGGTCACGCCACCAATTTTCAGAATAAGTAGAGCATTTCAAATCGTAAGAGATCGCATAGCCTAAATGAATTGAAATGTACTAACCTAATTGCAGCCTAAGTTTTATGCTTCACTCATATTCTAATTCTGAATAACACTTAAAACATTGCATTGCGTCCTTGCACTGCCATATGAGGAGATCCTGTGATGACATAAGTTCAGCATGCTACTTCATGTCAACTGGAATATCACTGACAGTTTCAGTTTTTAAGAGGTTTTCAATCTTTTGTGCTGGAAATTTCAAATCTTCCTATCATGGTTTATGATGACATTTAGATGTGACCCTTAAGATTTTAACATGACCTCAGTTTGAGCCTTTTGATAAGGCATCACCTAAGAACTTTGAAGATGCCTTTTGTTTTTCGCTCATGCTGTGGCAAAGTGTATTAGTGAGCTTCAGGCCCTTGCTTGTATGTGGGCTTTGTTTTCGTGGCAACTTCTCTCTTCTTTTATTGCTTAACCTCTTCATTACCGAAAGTTTGTTTGGAGGTAGGTGGGTACCACCATTCAAGTCTACTACACCGCACCGGGTGCATAAAGGTGGTATGCGTAGTACCACCAAAACTCCTCTTTTCAGATAGGGACTTCCAATCATTCTGTAATTTCGGTTTGAAGAGTTTGGAGCAAAATAAACAGTATGACACGATGCCAGACGTATGATGAACCCAAAAAAATATTATTATTGCTTATAGTAGTGTGTAGGTGACAGATGAACTGCGTCTCAACAAAAAATCACAAAACCAGACAAGCGTAAACATGTAATAACTTCTACCCAAGTAAAAAACCAGTTGTATCATCATTTACTGTATTTATTTATTTATTCACATTACATTTTACAAATAAAAGATATGAACACCAGATAAATGAAGGTAGAAATAAAGCCTTATAGTAACTTTATATATATAAAAAAACCAAACCAGAGAAAAAGCGATTTTTTCTGAGGACAAGAAACTTGAAAAATTAGTTTAGATACCCCTGATGCCCCTAAAGTTGTTTTCTGTGATGAAACTAATCTTAGAAAACGTAGAAAATGACATTGACCAATTTTTGAAAGATATACTATAAAATTAGCGATTTCCATATTTATTGGTGGGGCTTTCGCTTTAGTTTTTGCTCTTTTTTTTGTTATTACGTGCTTATTTACGGTTCTATTTTGATAATACTTTATGTGCATGTTCCAGGTGCGATATACCAACATTCTGTAAGACCGAATTTCTATTCAAGACCGTAGTTTTCTCACCGACCACCAGTGTCCCTTGTACAAGGGACACTGAGTTTCACATTTTTTTTTCATAAAATCATTTATTTTCCCTGTAGGATGATAAAACTAACAGAGAATATGCGTTATTATAGTGCTAATAATACCTGATAATTTCATTAGCCTGTCTTGATTAGTGTATTTTTGGCAAATATTTTTACGATCGGCACCCCTCCAAACTTGAGTCACTACCGAGAGATTCAGTTCGGCAGCAAACGCAATGTTTACATTCTGCTCACCCACCCGGTAAAGAAGGGGTTAAAGAAAAAAGGTACATAGAAGTAAAAGCCTTTCTCATACTTGTGACGGCACCTAATTTAACTGCTTTGATAGGTAATGAAGAAGTGGCTTTCTTATTTCCAGTTAAGATTCCAAGGGTTTACCTGGACAGACTTAAAGGGGAGGAGCTAAGAATTTAGCTGGTGTTAGATCAAACCAAATGCATAAGTCAATGCTCCCACAGTTGATTTCTGAGCTTTTACTTTTTTTTTTTAATAATCCTCATGGCTTCTATACCTTAGGCATGTCTTTATATCCTTTAAAACATTTTTCTCAAGAAGGTCATCATGCAGCTCAGGGGAGATGTAACTGTTTTTTTGCCTCATATTATTTGTGACGTATAATTTAGTATGAAGTTAAAAGCCCTTAGTTTTTTTTGCAACGGGGATGCTTTCTCCTGAACCAAATATGATAGTAACCTTGGCTTTATTTTATCATTAGCTGTTAGGAAATCCCACTATCGAATTTCGGTAGCATGAAGGTACAGATTCATTAGTTATTAACCAGACCACTGAGCTGATTAACAGCTCTCCTAGGGCTGGCCCGAAGGATTGGATTTTTTATGCAGCCAGGAACCAATTGGTTACTTGGCAACGGGACCTACTGCTTGTTGTGGGATCTGAACCACATTATATAGAGAAATTAATTTCTAATCACCAGAAATGCACCTTCATATATGAAGGTGGTAGTTGTCTTAAGTTTTGGACTGTCAGTTATGGGTTATTGACTTGGGCACAGGAGTCACTAGTACTCTGCAAGATAGAATCCTTTTTCCTTGTAAGGATCCTCTGACAAGTATTGTTACAAGGCCTCACAAACTGTTGTTCCAATATCAAGTGACAGTACTTGCCAGTAAGGATCACACAACAGGCAGGAATGTTGAGGATTTATTCCTCTCATTAAAAAGCTTTTTGTTTAATTAGCTGAACAATTGTCTCTCTGACTGCACTAACCCACCATCCTCATTCAGTGTGGTAGTCAGCTAACTTTAACAGTAGGTAAGATTAATTCCAAATAATAACAATTTTTATGATAAAATTATTTGGATACTTTCCTACGGTTAAAGTATTGCCTCCCCACATTTTATTGGGTGATCATGTTGGGTAACAGGTAATTAGAGATAGTCATAGCGAGTTAGCCCAGCGTTATTTTGTTTTATTTTGATTGCCGACCGCACCTAATAGCGCAAAGATATAAGCTAACTTTAACAGTAGGTAAGTATCGAAATAATTACAGGCAGTCCCCGGTTTTCAGCGGACTCTGTTATCGGCGATCCAGTTTTATGGCACTTGTCTAGTGAAAATCGGTGATTTATAGCTCCGTAATGGCCTGAGTTCCGGTTATTGGCGCCATAAATTGCCGAGTTTTGGTTAATGGTAGTTTTCACTTATTGTGGCACACCCCCGGGAATGGAACCCACACCGATAACCGGGGACTGCCTGTAATTTTATCATAAAAATTATCATCTTTCAATAACTAGTTGTCATTGGAATCTCAGAGGCTGATAAATGGATGATGACTGTAATCATCATCAGAATCCCAAAGGGTTATTGAAGAGAGTAAAGGTTTATGATAGGTTCACAAGGCCTGTGCTATTCCGTGTGGCTGAAACTTGAGTACTACTGACAATCTTTTAATGGTCGCGGGTTCGATTCTCGGCCATTCCGTTGAGGAGTGAGAGAAGTGTATTTCTGGTGACAGAAGTTCACTCTCGACGTGGTTCGGAAGTCACGCAAATCCGTTGGTCCCGTTGCTGAATAACCACTGGTTCCATGCAACGTAAAAGCACCATACAAACAAACAATCTTTTAATAATTAATCATCATCAGAATCTGAGAAGTTGATAAATGGAAGATGACTATAATCATCATCAGAATCTCAAAGGGTTAATAAAGAGAGCCTGTGCTATTCCATGAGGCTGAAACTTGAGTACAGACATGGAAAGTAATGGTTCTGAAAAGGTTTAACCATAGAATGTAACATTGTGAATGAGGAATTGGCTGAAAGAAGTGTACCGAGAGGCTGGAATATATACTAAGATTATTTGGATACTAATAAGAAGTGATGAGGAACATTTTGTCAGAAAAGCAGATATGGAGGTAGCAAGTGAAGGCTTGTTGTAAGGCTTGGGAAATCATGGAAAAAGATAGATGAAGAATCCAATCTTATAGGAGGAGTTCAGGCAGAAAACTACAGGCAAAAAGGAAGTAAAGAGAACTTACAGAATGTTTATTTAGCCCACTAAAGAAAAAGCTGACATAAAAAAACCCAAATGGTGATGATGGTGAGTTAGACCTGTGCTGCTGTAAATGGGAGAGTTGGCCATTTAAAATTTGGGAGATTCTGAGAAGGTGGGACAGATTCCTGATAATATTGAAATGTGCTGTAAAGATTGTAAAACAAGTAACAAAGTAGTAGAAGAGAGGTGTTGCGATGGAAAATAGATGAAAATGATTTGGGATGAGAAGAGAAAAATCATAAGTGATGTACCAATTGCTTGACCTGAGGGAAGGCCACAGGTAATCAAGGAGGAAAGGGCATCAGTGAGGATTTTGGATCATAGGAGAATTCAGGTAGAAATGCATAAAAATAGAAAAAAACAGAGAATTCAACAGCTACAAACAGATAAAGATAGAAAAGAAGAGAGAACTCACTAGCTGCTTAACTATATAAAATGGCAAACTAAGGTTAAACACACAATTGATAGTGACTTTTCAGTTTGATTAGATGTAAGGGTGATATTAAAGTTGTTTTTGCTTTCTCCCTATAATAGTCCATTTATTGTTTTAGTATAACATTAATAAAAGTTTGTTACCTGGATGGTAAGTTTTCATTATGAACTACTTCAGTTACTCTTAAGTTGTCCATTCATAGTGCAGTAATCAGTCTTTTCCTCCAGGTATGTGGATCGTGTAGCTGACTCTCTGCGTTCAAAACTTACCTTGGTTGACAAATTAGCTGAGACTCGGAAAGCCATTGCAGAACGCAAGAAGTGTGCTGTCGAAGAGCAACAACTCCTCATGCCAAAGTTATCCTTATTTGTTGACCGCATCAAGGAATTACAAGAAAACATAGAAGAACACATTTCAAAGCGATATAAAGGCAGGCCTGTTAATTTAATGGGGGTTAATCTTTCCAAAAATGTTTAAAAATTCAAAGTACTGTATGCCACTTGATAGGTGTATGTATACTATGAATATCTTCTATTTTTCAAAAATTGTTGCTAAATACTTTGAAATAAATGAATTCCATTGCTAATGTTTTGTGTTTTTGCTAATAAAGTCCATATAATTTTGGGGATACAACAAATGAGCAGGTATATTTCGCATGTTTATTTTTTACTCCAGTACTTTTTACAAAAACTTTCTGCATTATATAGCAGAAAAGATTTTTGGATATAACTAAATATCTGATGACATTTTATTTAGCACAGGTAGTCAGTACCAAAGACAGTACGAATATCAGCCTTGACTTACAAAAATCATATTTATTTCTTCTTCTTTTGTGCCAGTTCTAGACCTCGAATGTACTTTCTTTGAATCTTGTACGTTTCTGAAATTAAAGGATAAAAGTGTTAAATGGCGGGATTTGAAAATTAAAAGTTGTTTTACGTTCAGTCAAGGACTTGGTATTCAGTTTTAAATATTATGATTATACTTTTATTCAAATGCTAAGAAGAGCTTGTAAATAAGCCCTCCCCCAGTCTAAATTAACCAACCAACATTATATGTATTAATAAATGTGTGGTATACCAACTAAACTAATATGCTGTAAGTTTCAACTTAAAACTCATCAGTCCAATACTGTTGTCTTGATTTTGTACAATGTTAAGACAATTTTTAATCAATTTGTATTTTTCATAGCTAACAAACCTGAGGTTTTAACAATAGGATAAATCTTCTGGCACCAGCTGGAAACTGGTTAAAAAAAACCACAATCAAAGATTGTATATGCATGGCATCTGGCATCTAAGGCGTAGAAGAGAGGGAAGTGGTCATTAACCATGCATGAACCCCGTGATGCATTTAGTCATTCTTCCAACCCAGGATTACTAGAGGGGCGACTACGGGTGGGCAATCAACGTTAAGACCTCAGGTGTGTTAGCTGTGAAAAATGCAAATTGATAAAAAATTTGTCATTTCTTCATATATGGAACAAACCTTTGGTCTCTACAAAAGGATAGAGTCTTACTTGGAGGGAGGTATGAGAATCCTGAAGCGACTGGAGGTTCGGCACATCCGACCACCCTTCCCAGAAATGAGAGTTCTAAAGAAGGGTAGGGTCTAAGCTTGTGAGAGATTAGATATACTTAGGTATCTAAAAAGTCCACTGGGAGTAAACATAATGAGACATGTCCAGAATCATTGTATTCATGGAAGACAATAAGAACTATATCTGTTCCAGCAACAAACTAAGTTAGCCACAAGAAATGGGTTTATCACTACTCACTCCCCTTAATGGAGAGTGGAGTTGAAGCTACTAAGAAGCAGATTTGTATGTTGCTGGAACATGAAATGTTCTGTTAAAGTAGGGCTGCAAAACACACCTACATTAGGCCAGTTTCAATGTATAATGTGTGTATTCTTCAAACCGCCCATAGGTATGAAGAAAGAACAGGGAAATGAAGAAATGAGTAAAGGAAAAGAAAAGAGACCAGTCATTTCTAATTCTACACTCCACACAATCATCTTAGGCAAAATACAAGCTATCCCACCAGGGGCACTGAATAAGTTACACTTGTTGAACAGCCGCCCAAGGAAAAGTGTCCACAAACTGTCCTTCCAGGGGCACTGAATGAGCTACACTTGTTGAACAGCTGCCAAAGGAAGAAGCATCCAAGGATCTGTGGGCAACATCCACTGTGAAGATGTCTGTGCTTTTCTGCCCAACTGCTGTTTGCCATATTTTTATTTTTGTTGAAATATTATTTGTGATTCTTGTTTGTTGTTCTATAAAGATATACAAACCCCTCAATCACCTTTTGGAGAGGAAGCCAGTGGGTTAGACGCTGTCCAGTCAAGGACAGACAGTGTATCCTCATTTATTATTGTATGTCGTGTAACCTCATTTATTATGACACGAGTACAGTACTCCCCCACTTTTATGTGGGAATAGGTTCCAGAACATGCCATGGAAATGCAAAAAATGTGTTAATGCAGAAATCCCCTCTAAAAATGCTTATAACTGGCTTGTAAGTGCCAAATACCCAGTACCCCTTAAATTAAAATGCTTATAACTGTCTATTTTAACATATCACTGCCTAATTTGATTGTTAAAACAAAAATATACCTTATATTATTATTCTAAAATAATCTGATACAATTTCAAAAAAAAAATACACCCCAGAACATCATCCCAAAGTAACCTCCTACTACTGTTACTAAGTAGGCTATATAATCCCCTAAAATGCCTTTAACTGCATATTTTTAAAGTTCATTGCCAAATTTGACAGTTCAAACAAAAATGCACCAAAAATATCTTCTGAGAACACCATAATATCATTTCAAATTCGTGCTGCAAAATTATGTACCAGCTGACAACTGTTATTCTGAAGTATCCCCTACCATTCACACACACGTTTTCGTTGGCCTACTTAACTTTATGCATAGTTCTGTGCCTATATTTTATGTATATTGATATTTTCTGGTGTAGCACAACGATTCTGAAATTATATTTACTGTACAGGTATGTATATTTCACTTACAAAATCCATTTATGTATAATGTATTGATGCACTCGCCATAAAAATATTAAAAATCCATCTGAATTTCTTATGTAGGCAACTTAAAACCTCCAGGTTTCAGTATTGTGGCAGTTTTTCTCTGACAACATTTAACCCTTAATGGACAGGTAATTATATTGAAATGCAGCTCCTCAGGCCGGGTAAACTTTGAGGTGGGCCAATTTACTTAGTGAAAGAAAAAAAATTTTAAAAGATTTTCCCTACCTTTCACAAGAAGTTGAAAATTACTTTCTGGGCTCAGCTCGTGTCGGCCTATGAAAGGATCCTTAATATCATTCTTTCTAGGTAAAATTAATCTAAAATTACCAGAGAAAAACAAAATTAAGAAAATGTCAGTAAAACTGACTCGCTCACTCTTAAAAAGAAGTGTCGGTATGGTAATAGGGGCGAGTGGGAAACACTACCACGAGACATTCACCAATTAGAACTTCCAATCAGAATCCCCTTAAGAGAGAGCTGATACCAACGGGCGATGCAGCCGCTACTACTACTACTAGAGGACGCCACGGACAGCAGCGCCCCTAGCGGACATCCTTAATTATTAGCGCTAGCGTCAGGACGCATTATTTTTCTGTGCTGTGCTATTTTTCGGGATTTTTCCTTTTCTCACCATGGAACGCTCTGCAATTGCAACGGCTAAGTTAAGTAACTCATAAGTAATGTTTTACCACATTTTTATCTTCCGGGTACCAGTATTTTCCTCCTAATAGGTCATATACGGTTTCCCGGTTGTCTCGTGGTGGCGCCATGCTGCCTCGTTAAGAATTCCCGGTCCTCCATACTGGGACTTCTTATACTTATGGGCTTACTATGTTACGTTCATTGTCTTTTACATCGAGTTTTAGCTAGTTTAGCCCCCCTACCATCTCTCTTAGTTTGGTATTTAGGGCTATTATTATTATTCCTGCCCAGCATCCCGGCTCTTGCTCTTCATCGGCTATCGCTGGCTCCGAGTAGGCTTCTGTTTCTTGGAACAGTCTGCCTCCTCCTGGGCTTCTTTCTCTTTTACTAAAAGTGTCTTTTCCATCTTTTCGATGTATATATATTATATTTAGGGTGTTAGGCTAGCCTAGGTGCATGTTCCTTGTATTGGTACAGCCTGGTTCACGTGGCCCTTCCACGGTTGTGTTGCTCGCGGCCTAGGCCATTTGGGTCACGTGTTCCATCGCACCTTACCCTGCCCCTGCCCTCCCTACCTGGTATAGGGAGGGGCTGGGGGACCCCTTGGTTGTCATGACAACCTCAGTCGCCTTCTCTCTCTCTCTCTGAGGTGGCCAGGGGTTCCTCCCAGCGGGGGGTATAGGGCGACCACTCATGAGGTACCGGGTCTCCGAGCGGGTAGTCGGTGAGGCGGGGAGGAGTAGGCCATCCCCCCCCCTCTCTCTCTCCCGCCGTGTTACGCCGAGACCTTCCTCCCCCCTCCCCAGTTGCTCAGCCACCTTCCCTCGCTATAACGAAAGGAGCCTTCCGTCGCAGCCGGGGCACCTTTGGTTATAGATTACTGGCTCCGCCAGCGGGCGGGGTGGACACTACTAGTGGTCGGTTGCTTGCCTACTATATCCTTACATCTCTCCCCCGCTACGGAAGGGAGCTTGCTTCTTACCCGCGCACTCTTCTAGTAGACGGGTGGGGAAAGGTTTGTTATTATTGTTATTTTAAGGATATACCCTAATTTTACGATGAATTGTTTCATTTTATTATTTATATATCTACCATCCCCGCCATTTTCCGTCGTGGTTTCCAATTACCACCACTCCTGGTTGGTTTCCTTTTGTGTCCCCGCCATCAGCGGAGCTATAGCCTAGGACACTCAACCAACCTTGTTACCACACGTTTTATGGCGGGGCTCTGGTTTAATCTAACTTTATCGCTCCGGCACCAGCGGAGCAACTGTTAGGCTGTAAGTGTTTTCCTGATACTCATGTATCTTTCCACTTACAGGCTACCAACTGTCAGGTCCCGGCGTGCAACGCGACGTTGTACGACCCCTGCGGCCACGATGAGTGCAGGTCTCACGCCCCTTGTGCCACGTCATTTAACGAGATGATCGTCTGGCACCCAGAAGCCTGCGCCATCTGCTACGACCTAGTCGGTCAGCTGGGAGATGGGGTAAGTCCATTATAGGCTTCCTTATCATTTTACTAACAACTCTTAGTCATAAGTTTGTTAACCCCGTTCCGCCATTAGAAGCTCATCTCGCCCTTTCTTTCAGGCTACTGGTGTGAGGGAGGTCGCCCTCGCCACCTGAAAGCGTGGGTGGGTGGGCGGCTTCGGGAAGAACGCCGCCAAAGGCCAGCCTTATATTTTAGATAAGAAGCTGGCCGTCCAGATCTTCCCTGCGGGCAAGTCACCGGGGTATGTTGACCCCTTGTCCGCAGCCCTCTTATAGCCTCCATCCAGCAAGATCTCCAGCAATCCTTTGGGGTCGTAGCTTCCCAGGAGTCGGTCCCGGACGTCGCTGCCCTGGACCTAAACATCGAGCCCATGGCGGTAGGGGCAGAGGATTTGTTGGTTGAGGTAGGTGTGTCGGGCGCCCAAGGTCTTTCCTTGGGTGCTCCTGGATCTTCTCCTGTCCCTTCTTCGAGCGCTTCTTTCCAAGGCTTTGTGGGATCTGAGATCCCTACCCGCTCTCCCGCTCTCTCTGTACCCCCAAAGGTGAAGGGACAGAGAGAACCGAAGACGCTAGCTAAGACAACTTCTAGGAAGTCGTCTTCGTCTTCTTCGGCTAGGAAGTCTTCGACTTCCTACGCCGACGCGGTGAAAGCTAAGCCGAGTTCTTCTCACTCGAAGAGCTCTAGAAGCAAGGCTTCTAAGGAGAAGGCTCGCGCTCCCGCCGAGCCAATGCCTTCTCCTGCCTCCACCGCTTCCACTCCGGCAACGCCGGTGGGAGGAGCAGGACCTAGCACCTTTGATCCCACTGCTTTCTCAGCAGTGGTGATGCAACAGGTGGGCGAGTTTGGTTGGCTCGCAAGTCTCCGCCCTGGGGACGAGATTCGAGCAGATGTTCGCACAATTGTCGAGCACTCTGTCTCAATCAGGCCAGTCCATACAAGATCTCTCTAACAGGGTTAGAGAGAATGAGGACCGAGTAGCTGGGCTCTCTCAGGTCCCTCTTCCAGTCTCCCCAGCGCCAAGCACTGGCATTCTCCAACTCCCGCCATACGACTCTCTGCCAGCTTTCTCCATGGAGAATCCATGGAGAGTAGCTGCCTATGCTCCTTTTAAGGATGGGATGATCTCTATCCCGGAGTGTGGAACTCGGAGGATTGAGGACTTCGAGTTTTACCCTCCGGGTCTGACGCAGCCTTTCATGGGTTATGCTAGGCTGACTGTAACGGCTCTTACTAGGGAAGACAAGATCTCTAGAGAGTCTGTTCTATACAGTAGGGATCATGCCCAGCGGGAATGGGTTCACTGCCTTGAGGACTGGGGAGTGCACGAACACTAAGCTCCAGGCCTATAAGAGTCCTTTTACTATTTTCGCGACGGAAGAGGAGGCTTCTCTTCCGTTCGCCACGAAAATAGTAGAGAAGACCCTTCAGGCAGTCCTCAAGGATGAGCCCATGCCACAGTTAAGGGAGGCGGAGTCTACTTCTCCGCTCTTCCCGGCTTTCGGAGAATTGTGGGAGAACTTGCCAGCTACGTTCACGCTTGGTAAGCTCAAACCGGACTGCGCCATGGACAGTTCGGCGAGAAGCTGCCAAGACTGCCTGATTCCCTGATTCAGGCAGAGTTCGACGCGCGAAAAACCAGGTTTGGCAGGTCCCTCAATTCTCTTATAATAACGGAAATGGCTGCTCTCTCATATGCGACGGAACCGCTGTTTAAGATCTTAGCAAAATCCCCAGTTTCAGACGGTTCTAACAGATGCTTTTGACTTCTTCCAAGCTAGGAGGAATTGCCGAAAGCACGTTCTGCAGGAGTGCACTATTAGGCACGAGCCTAATAGACTCTTGGCTTCTAGCATGTGGGGAGCGGATCTCTTCCCAGAGTCCGCTGTTAATGAAGTGCACCACGAGGCTGCTAGGCTCAACCAGAGCTTAGAGCTAGGTGGGGTATTTCGTCAAAGAGGAAACAAGAATCCGTCCCCACTACTGGTAAGAAACCAAAGAAGGCTGGTAAGAGGTTCCAGCCGTATCAGAAACACCAGCAACAGCAGCAATTTGTGCAGGCCGTCCCGGTTACCCAACAGGGACAACCTGCTAGTTCGAAACAGAACCAGCCCATCCTCCTGTTGTCTCCTCAATCACAGCCGTCGACCTCCTACGCAATCTCGCCGGCCTTCAACCCTACATTTGAGGCTCAAGGCTACAAACAACCGAGAGGTAGGGCGAGAGGTTACTTTCGCCAGCGTGGCGCAGGAAGGGCGACAAGGAGCAGGCAGTTCAGAGGAGGGCGTGGTGGTCAACCTGCCCATCAACAATGAGGCTCCCCAGGTAGGAGGGAGGCTTTTCCTCTTCCGCCACAGGTGGGGGTTCAGCAATTGGGCACAGAGCATAGTGTCCAAAGGATTGGGTTGGAGTTGGATCAAAGATCCTCCTCCAATCAAATCATTCCACCAAATACCATCAGAGGAATTGACAGATTACGCGGAGGAACTCCTTCAGAAAGGAGCTATTGCGAGAGTCAAGCATCTAAAATTTCAAGGTCGCTTATTCAGCGTGCCAAAGAAAGGCTCAACAAAAAGAAGGGTAATCTTAGACTTGTCAAAGCTAAACTCTTTCATTCGTTGCGACAAGTTCAAGATGCTTACCCTCTCGCAAGTAAGGACCTTACTTCCGCGTGGAGCCGTCACATGCTCCATCGATCTTACAGACGCATACTATCATATCCCTATAGCCAGGCACTTCCGCCCATTCCTAGGATTCAGACTAGGAAATCAGACACTCTCATTCAAAGTGATGCCCTTCGGTCTGAATGTAGCCCCCACCAGGGTATTCACGAAAATAGCAGAAGTGGTTGTACAGCAATTGAGAACTCAGGGAATCATGGTAGCAGCATACCTCGACGATTGGTTGATCTGGGCACCAACCGTCGAGGAATGTCTCGAAGCCACCAAAAGGTAGTTCACTTTCTGGAACATCTGGGGTTCCAGATAACAAAACGAAATCCAGACTTACCCCGGAGTCTCGTTTTCAGTGGCTGGGAATCCAATGGGATTTGTCTTCCCACAATCTGTCAATTCCAGTGGCCAAACGGAAGGAAATAGCAAAATCTGTCAGGCAATTTCTCAAATGCAAGCAAACATCAAGGAGAAACCAGGAGAGAATCCTAGGGTCCCTTCAGTTTGCTTCGGTAACAGATATCCTCCTGAAAGCAAGGCTAAAAGATTTAAATCGAATTTGGCGATCGAGAGCAAACACCAAATCTCGAGACAAGTTGTCAGTAATCCCACAGATCCTCCGCAATCAGCTCCGTCCATGGTCAAAAGTAAAGAACTTAGCCAAGAAGGTACCCCTTCAATATCCCCTTCCAGTGTTAACCATTCACACGGATGCCTCCCTGTCCGGGTGGGGGGATACTCTCAGTTCAAACAGGTTCAGGGGACTTGGTCAGTTCAATTTCGCCAGCTTCACATAAACGTTCTGGAAGCAATGGCAGTATTTCTTACCTTGAAGAGACTGCTTCCCCCGAAGAAGTCTCATCTAAGGCTAGTTTTGGACAGTGCAGTGGTAGTTCATTGCATCAACAGAGGAGGGTCCAAATCCAAGCATGTGAATCATGTCATGATAGCCATCTTTGCCCTAGCAAACAAACACAAATGGCATCTGTCTGCCACTCACCTGGCAGGGGTAAGAAATGTGATAGCAGACGCTCTGTCCCGGTCAGTTCCTCTGGAATCAGAATGGTCTCTAGACGACGGGTCATTCCAGTGGATAAGCCTGAGAGTCCCAGGTCTCCAAGTGGATCTCTTCGCCTCACAAGCGAACCACAAGCTCCCTTGCTATGTGGCCCCCAACCTGGACCCTCTGGCTTATGCCACGGACGCCCTGTCGCTGGATTGGAATCAGTGGAGGAAGATTTATGTTTTTCCTCCAGTGAATCTTCTCTTGAAAGTCCTAAGCAAACTAAGGTCTTTCAAAGGGATAGTAGCTCTGATTGCACCGGACTGGCCCAAGAGCAACTGGTATCCTCTTCTTCTGGAATTGGGCCTCCGACCTCAACGGATCCCCAATCCCAAGCTATCACAATCAGTACAAATGAGGACTGTGTTCGCTTCCTCAGGAATTCTCCAGAACCTAACTTTATGGACTTCATGAAGTTTGCGGCTAATAAAGATGCTAATATTGATCCACAGAATATTCTCTTCCTAGAATCAGATAAGAGAGAGTCAACCATTAGACAATATGACTCAGCTGTTAAAAAATTAGCATCTTTCCTGAAAGAATCGAACACTACAACCATGACAGTTAATCTAGCTATATCCTTTTTCAGATCCTTGTTTGAAAAAGGTTTAGCAGCTAGCACTATTACCACTCATAAATCGGCTTTGAAGAAGATCTTCCAATTAGGTTTTCAGATAGATCTGACTGAATCTTATTTCACGTCTATCCCTAAAGCCTGTGCTAGACTTAGACCTTCTCAAAGGCCTACTGCAGTCTCATGGTTCTTAAATGATGTCCTCAAACTAGCTTCAGATACTGACAACTCGTCTTGTACATTCATAATGCTCCTGAGAAAGACATTATTCTTATTAAGCCTAGCTTCAGGAGCTAGAATTTCAGAACTGTCGGCTCTATCCAGGGATGCGGGTCATGTGGAATTCCTCCCATCAGGAGAAGTTCTACTTGCTCCGGATCGTAGCTTTTTAGCCAAAAATGAGGATCCTCTTGCAAGGTGGGCCCCTTGGAAAGTTATCCCACTTCCCCAGGATCCTTCTCTCTGCCCAGTATCAACTCTTAGAGCCTTTCTATCTCGTACTTCATCAAGATCCTCAGGTGCTCTCTTCATGAGAGAAAAAGGTGGTACTTTGTCAGTAAAAGGTATTAGGCAACAAATCCTTTACTTCATTAAACAAGCAAATCCTGATTCATTCCCAAAAGCACATGATATCAGGGGAGTAGCCACCTCAATTAATTACTTTCAGCATATGAACTTTGAGGATCTTAAAAAGTATACTGGATGGAAATCCCCGACAGTCTTTAAACGTCATTATCTTAAGTCCTTGGAATCTTTAAAATTTTCAGCAGTAGCAGCGGGAAACATTGTTTCCCCTGACACTGTATAGTAGTCGTAGTATAGATCCAGGTCTCCTTTCTACCTACATCATCCAACATGCCTCACCCTATCGCCATGCTACTTGGATATCCTAGCCTTAGCCGCTGAATCATATAGTGGATTGTCCCTTATTTTTTTGCTAGGGACATCCACACTTGTACTGATGGTGTACTTCAGTGTACCTACCCTTATTTTTATGCTAGGGTAGGACACAATGTGTTTGTATATTTTGTAAATATTTTCAAGTAAATTCCTTTTGTTTATATTACACTGCATCATTGTAATTTACTGTGATTACTGTTTTTAAGTACTTTAAATTACTAACGTTCTGTTAATTTACTATTTAGTATAAGTTAGTTTAAGTACTTAGTTGTATGCTGTAATTGATTTACTTATATTATATCCATCATTTTACAACTGCCTTTCATTTGTTCCTTTTTTCCCATCTTGTCTGTTTCTCTGGTACTCTTTCATAGGCCGACACGAGCTGAGCCCAGAAAAGGGATTTTGACGAAGGAAAAATCTATTTCTGGGTGATTGGCTCGTGTCGCCCTATGAAACCCACCCTATATTGTTTTCCCCCCCATGCAGGACAAGATGTTTTTAGATTAAGGATGTCCGCTAGGGGCGCTGCTGTCCGTGGCGTCCTCTAGTAGTAGTAGTAGCGGCTGCATCGCCCGTTGGTATCAGCTCTCTCTTAAGGGGATTCTGATTGGAAGTTCTAATTGGTGAATGTCTCGTGGTAGTGTTTCCCACTCGCCCCTATTACCATACCGACACTTCTTTTTAAGAGTGAGCGAGTCAGTTTTACTGACATTTTCTTAATTTTGTTTTTCTCTGGTAATTTTAGATTAATTTTACCTAGAAAGAATGATATTAAGGATCCTTTCATAGGGCGACACGAGCCAATCACCCAGAAATAGATTTTTCCTTCGTCAAAATCCCTTTTTTACAACCCCTTGTGGGGCCTCTTTTACAAGACAATCATAAATTTTACCAACATATATATGTTTTTTCTAATAAATTTTTATTTTATTTTGTAAAATTATAATTACTGCTCACACAATATCAAAACGGATAAGAAATAAAATCAGTAACAAATTCTTAGCATATTTTCTGAAAAATATTTTCGTAAATTTACCGAGAACGAAGATTCTCAGTAACTTTTTTTTTCTAATATTTTTTCACACTTTTCTTTGTGAAATTACATTTATAATCGACATTCTATTGTACAAGACAAGAACAAAAACCAACAGCAACCCCTTGGTATATTTACAAGCAAATTTACAAAAAGAAGTCATGTGAGACAGAGATGTAATACATTCCCCCTTGAAGTTATTAGCAGAACTGAAGTCCTGAGATGCCTGATTCTGGTTTTAGCCAGTGTAAAAGTTGTCATTAGTGAATTTATGGGCTACAGAAGTATTGGCACCTCTTTCCTGCCTGATTCTTTCCAAATCGATGGCGCTTAATATTGTTTATCTACAGGATCAATCCGTCCACCACCTCAAACCTGTTGTTACTACTCCTGAGGATCAATCTGTCCATTAAGGGATAATCCTCTCTTTCTCTCACTCATATGAATTATAGTATCACAGACTTTTATGTACAAAATTAAAAATAATAATTCTATAAATAAATTAGTGTAGGAACTAAATTATTTTCTACATAATTCTTTTCATAAGGGTATTCAGCTGATTCTCAAAGCGTAAACAAAAGAAAAAATAATACACTTTGATTACTGTACTTTACTGTATTTATACATTAATATTACAGTATGGTACTGTAATTAGTACAGCAAATAATTTATTATCATAAATGTACCTACTATTCGTTTACGAAATATATATATAGTTTTGTGCTGCAGCCATAACAGGAAAGATTCTCTCTTCTCTCTCCTCTCTCTACTCTCTCTCTCCCTCTCTCTATCTCTCCTCTCTCTCTCTCTCTCATAAAAAACAGGTTTTGACGTGGGAAAAACCTATTTTTGGTAGTTGCTGTCAAGTCCTCAAGGATTACCCTTTCCATGGTCTATCCAGAGCTCCATGGTGACCATACTAATGTCACAGAATTCTCTTAACTGGTCATATTCCTGGGTATTGTGTCGTAATGATAAACAATATAACACATGATAGAGTATAAATGGACTCAGGATAAGAGGGAATTTTTTATCCTCAGTGAACGCTAATACCCAGTTTACCTACCACATCAAAACCGCAAGAAGTGGTTATGCGCATACGCACCGTCATATTGTTTACATACAACCAAAATCTGACCAAGATGCCATTCCTTTCTGTTGATCAATGTAGGATGATCCCTTACCCAAAACCCAAGTTTTTTCATCAGGGAAGTGGGAGGGTTTTGAGGACTCAATAGCAACTACCAAAAATGGGTTTTTGCGTAGTTGCTGTCTCATCCTCAAGGAGCTTTACAAAGGAATTGACAGGTAACGAAAGGCTCTTTGATTCTAATCACATCACAACAACCCAAAAACATTTTTGGTTCAGGGTCAAGCCAATAGTTTGAAGGCCCATTCTTTATTCCAAATACTTTTAGGTTTGATAGCAAAAACAAGAAACTAAGTGCAAACTTACATTTTTTTAAGGTGAAGTTCTGTGGTGACTTACCTAAGCATGTTTCCAGTATTGTCAAACATTCCCCAGTGATAATTAGCATGCTCGCCTGTTGGGAAGACCCGTGGTTTGCTGCTGTAGCACCTATGGGTCAAGAATATCTATACCACCTATTGATACACAGTGAAGTCGAATTTGTTTAAGCTTGTAGCAAGTGTTACTAGAGTGTAGGAAAACAGACCTTTTGAGATGTCTGCCAAATCCTCTAGGTTAACCTTAAGTGCATGAACTGGGCATAATGTTTTGTCTGCTAATAAAATAATTGCCTTCAGAAAGAAATCCCACTCTTGGCCAGAAACGACAGGCCAGAGGACGTTAATAATTGATTGTTAGCCGTTTGCGTGGTGTATTGTCCCTGCTTATGTGAGTTTGCTAAAATCTCCTGATGCTAATGCAATCAAGGATATCGCATACTGTAGCTTGTGAAATGTGGTTGTCCCCATCTAAGAGGAAGACCTGTGGTTTGTACCAGGTCCACTGAATTGCGAGGCTGATTGAAGTCTAAGCATCTTGTTCATGGACCAAGTAACTGGAACCCTTCTAGAGCAGATCTTTGTAGGACTGCAGAAAGGAAGTGATAACTTATACTTATGTCAAATCACAAAATCATAAATTAATGATTCTGTGAATCATTAATTTATGATTTTGTGATTTGACATAAGTGAATGCTGCCTTGTATTCCATGATTGCTGTAACTGCAAGGCATTCATCTTCAAAAGCGGTAAGAAATTTTAAAATGTTTTCCTAGAACCTTTGACCAGGCTTTCAATATGGATATAATGTAACTATATCTTCCGTACATACTAGTATTGCCTGATATATGAAGTCTGTAATTTCTGCTGTAGATACTAACCAATGTTGGGTGAGTAATATTCACAGTGTAGATAATATTTAGGAAATTCCACTCGTGAAGGTCTAGGCTAAGAAAGGAAGATCCTTAAACTACTTTCCATCCTACTGACTGGGATAAAATAGTGGAAAGTTTTGGAATTTATCTCTCCTGTTATTAAAGTAATAGAAACCAATGCCTATTTGGCCAATTTGGGACTATTAAGTAAGCTGTTCCTTAGTAGGTTATGAGTTTGCTCAATCCCCTTGAAATCTGGAACTATGGAGGAAAAGGTATATCATCCTCCATTTGTTCCAGTCTTTTAGGAAGACATCTCTTGCTGTTGCTTGTCTGGCAGTTTGTGATTCTCATATAGAGCGAACAGGTCCACTTCCATATGTGGAAGCATATTGGCTAATTTCTGAAAGAGTGGTTGTCTAATTTCACACTGTTGAGGCTGTCATTTTCCTTAATAGGGAGTCTACTATTACACTGAGAGACCCCTAAGGTGAATTGCAGACAAGTACCACTTCTTTCTTGCCCCATCGAAGGATGGCTAGCATTACCATATTGAGAGGAGGTGAGTATCATTCCAACCTCATAAAATAGGACAATGCAGTCATGTTGTCTAGAAGCAACTAAATGTCTCTCTTCTGGAGGTCTGAGTTTTTTGAGAGACAAAAAGACAGCCATCAGCTCCAGGAAATTCACATGACAATTCTTTAGAGTAGCTGAACACCTCCCTGCCACCTGATGCTCCTCCCAACCTGTCAACAAGGCATCTGTGTGTATTGTCATTCATACAGACTGAGGAGTCAGGGTGACCTGCATCGCCAAAGATTCCTTCTGGGATCAAGGCCGAAGTATCTCCCCAACTTTTTCAATCTTTTGATGAGGTCGGTCTTGCATCTTGTTTGTTGCATGCAATAGCTAGAATATGTTCACATTCATTTGCTGTAATCCAAGTATTGAATCTATTATTGATGCAAACTGCAACAAGCCCGTCATAAATTCTAATTGCCGTTTGGAAAATCTGGGCTCTGCAAGGCACATTTTGAAGACTTGGCTCATTATGTTTCGAGTATGATGGGGAGAGACAATGAGCCGTGAAAAGTATCCCAACACAGTCCCAGCTACTGAAAGTGTCTGCTGGGTGTGAGGTGGGGTTTTGCCAATGTATCATAAAACCTTTTGACTAGTTAGTTGACCACTATTCTTAGGTTTTTCAAGCACACCTTTTTTGTGGGCTCCCAGATCGACCAGGTCTCTAAGTGGGCTGTTAGTTGTATTTTTTATTTCTCGAAGAACCATTACTAACTTTGTCAAATCTTAGGGCAATGTTTAGCCCACAGGACATGACTTTGAACCTGTACATATCTTTCCCTATACAGAACCTTAGGAAGGGACAGAAGGGAACGATGACAGTGACGTGCCAGTATGCAGCTTTCAGATCTAAGTCCCTTTTAGAACAATTGAATGCACTAGGGCAATGGTAGTTATTCAGAAAATATGGAAAACATTTTGCTTGTTCATTGTTGATAGGTCTGGGATTACTCTTCGTTTGAAGGAATCAGTTTTGGGGACACTTAAGAGAGACATGCTTGTTGACAAATACCCACATGTTTCTCTATGGCTCTCATTAACAGCAACTTTCTGAATGTAATATTCCAGGAGGGGAAGGGTGAGACTGTTCCCACCCCAGCATGTTTAAAATTAATGTTGTGTCCCCATAGGGAAGACTTCAATTGTCTGTGGTGTCATTGAAGTTGAACCCTCAACCATACCAATCCCATTAGTATCCACCTCTTCCTCTACCTTTGCCCTGATATGCATTCCATTTGTTGCTTTTCTACTTCCAATAAGAGGGTCTTTAGACCTTGTGAAAAGTTTCTTGCTGTTGTGATTGAAGGCTTACCTTTTTAAGTGAGCCTTTTTGGGTTGGGTAAGGGGAAGTTTTGGATTTTTGTTTCCTAAATTCCCCTTTTTCCCAAAAGAGAGTACTCTCATACAGGTCGTACATGAAGGATTATTATGTAATAATGAAGTTAAATTGGGAAGTGACTAGATGGAGCCCTCCAATGTTTCCATTTGCGCTTTTATGCGCCACTCTAGCAAGTCACGTCGCAGGATGCTTGCCGCAGGGTTCTCATAAGACTTTTAAGCACAACAGCAACAATTGTTCTGGAACAATTTGGAAGACTTTTATTGGCAACTTCCAGTAAGGGGGTAGAGGTTCCAATACTAAAGAGATGGATCCTATTACAAAATTCTGCATAGGCTGTTGCCTGTTGAAATTCTTCTCATAGGGGTCCTAAATTGCTATGTAGCTATAAATAAAAGCTTTTCCCCTTCAGAAGAGAGCTGCAGTGTTGCCCATTCCTTGGTGGAGTTTTCTAAAACTGGGATGACCAATGCAAATGGTTTAATTCTGCCATTGTCTCTGGTCTTTTCATCACCATAAACTTCTGAAAATCTGTCTTTATAAGATTAATAATTTTGAAAATGAAGGGACAGAAGTCTGGAACTTTTGGTGAGCACCTTTGGTCCCAATAAAGGATGTCTTCTATAACTTTTAATGTTATAGCAGACAATGGTAAGAAGACCATTTCTGTTAGTGGTCTTTCACATGTACAGCTTCAATCCAATCATAGTTTTTTTCTCATTAATTAGATATTTACTATAGGAAGAGAACATGTGCAGTGATGAGTCTAACCAAGGATCATAAGTATCATCAGGGATGAGTAGGTATTGGAGCCTCTATCACATTTTGATTTGAAGTTATGTATTCAGAACTGACCAATAGTGGTTTCCAGTCGTAATTGTAATTCCAACACTAGACCTTATTTGGGCAGCATTTGCATCCCCTCTCACTTTTGGGTTGCAGGATGCAGTACTTTTACACTTTGGAGTGTACAGGACTAACTTAAATTCCTTTTTGGAATCATGCATCATGTGACTCAAACATTGCTGTTCCATGGCAACAACATTTTTGGATGTTATTCATAACTTCCTTGCAGAATTGATCAAATACCGCAAATTGTGTATCCCTTCTGGGAGGGCTTACTTAACCTGGATGAGCATCTACAGCTGAGCTGCAACTGCCTGTTCCCCAGGGGGCAGAGGTCCTGGGTGAATTACTATAACCTCTGAAAATGTTGTCATTTCCATTGGGTTCAGGTGGATCTTTGTATCCCTTTTTGGGGAAAGGATCCTAATTTCCTTACAGAATTGATCAAATGCCACAAGCCATTTATCCCATTTGGGGAAGTTGCACATTTTGACTGAGCTTCAACAACTGAACTGAAGTCCTGGGGAAATTATAAAACCCCTACAGAAATATAGTAATATCAGTCAGTCAGATGGATTCTAGTACCCCTTTTGGGGGAAAAGATCCTTTTCAGCATCGATAGCTGTAAATGGGTATAGAATTCCTTCTATAAGGTTTCTCCCATGGCTACCTGATATGTGTGTCCCTGATCCATCTGGAATCAGCAGGGTCATTTCAGTGTCAATGCCCACTTCATATTTCATAGTAAGAATGTCTCCCCCATGTAAAATTCCCCTATTTTCTCCGTGGGGTTTAACCTGGAAGGTATTGGGGACTGATGTTATTAGGTTTTTGCCCAAACATAAAACACCTGGGAGATACTGGGGACTGATGTTAGTGGGTTTTGACCCAAACATAAATCTTGATCTGAGAAAAAAGGGTTACACATCTGCTGCTGGAGTTTTTCCGGAAAGATATAATTTCCCCTTTCTTTAGTCTTACTGAACAATAGGAATCACCAGGACAGCTTAAAATGAGCAGTATCATCCTTAAAACTTGGTGCCAGTAGCATACTACAAGTTTCATATATATCTGTCGACCAAGCAAATTTTAATTGATTTTTACAAGACTATACCCATGCAAGTGGTATGAGCCATACCCACTGGCTCAAAATGACCTGAGCAATTTGATACAGAACACTTGAACTGAGGGTCCTGCATAATGCCAGCCCTGTGGTGATATACAGCAGGTTGTTATGAGAAGCCAGTCAGTATTAAATTATTAGTGTAGTTCCTCATAGTTTCCATACTTGTAATAGATTCTGTTAGAAATCTATGTTAACTTAAGCTCTTCAAGCTTTTGACAGCTGTATATGGCTGTACAGTATTAGTCTTTATACACTAGGTAAAATTTTAATTTGAATTGCCATACCATTTGGACTAATATCCTAAGTCCTAATTTGTTTAGTTAGCCCAAGCCACTGTTTTAAATGGCTTTAGGTTATTTAATTATGCCTGGGATACTTTTTATATCCAGTCCTAGGCTACTTGGGCTAAACTACCACTTAGTACACCAACAACAGGATGTTTCCTAAGTTGTTCTCTCTTAGCCTAGTATGTATTGGATATTGCCTAATCCAGAATATCCTAGATCAAATGTAAAGGTTATATAAAAGCAAGAAATTACTTACATGTAAATTCATAGTTAGGCTAACATCTTTTGTCTAACTCAGATTGTTTATATCTAGCCCTAGGCTGCTTGGTCTACTATATAAAACAGTAACTTTCTAATATGAAACTCACTGATGCAAAATTTTACTGTTAGGCGATCACCTGGTATAGGTTATTGTCTAATCCTGATTAAATTACCTTGAAAGATATGGGATAAATCAGGTGTAATTTGTAGCCTTCAAGATAGTCTACTACCTCATAGTCCATTTGGTCTATGTATTGTTTTTGGTCTACTATCACCTAGCCTAGTTTATTGTCTAATCAATCTAAAGTGCTTATTTCCCTTTTAAGGGTTAAGGGTACGCACATGATAGCCTAGAGTATTAAGACAATGTAAATCTTACCTTGATTCAGGTTACTGTCTATTCAAGGTTATTTTTGTTCGCCCTTAAGGATATATAATCCTAGGTTATAAGATAGAGACAATATATCTGCTACAGTTTAGCTAACATATTCTCACTGAATCGATGTAGATTGTAATTTACTGCCTGGTAGGCTATTGCTGACATCGTTATCTGAAAGGATTATCTATATTAACAATAATTATGGAACATTTCTTTAGATAAAATTAATAAATAGAATAATAAATTTTTCAAAACAATTTTTGCTTCTACAGATAGCTATGGATCACAAAATGTAAGAAGCGCCGATGTATACTACTGACGAAAAACTGCTTTTCACATACAAATAAAATTATTGTTCCAGGGTCTAACATACAAATAAAATTATTGTTCCAGGGTCTAAACTAAGAAATTTTTAACTGGAACTTGAAATTATGTACTCAGCTTTCAAGTTGGAAGTTTCCATGAACTTCAGTAATGAAATCAATAAGCGAAGAAATGACTCTCGGAGCTAACAATCCTAAATCATAAGCGCTGACATGTACTGGCAAAAAACAACAGTTTATGGCTTTTTATGCACAATTAAATCATTGTTCCACATTATAAACTAACATATTTTTTAACAAACTTAAAAAATTACACTTAGCGTTCAACTTCTGTTTCCATGAACCTCGGTAATGAAATTAATAAGCGAAGAACGAAATTCTCTGAGCTAGCCTAAACATCATAAATCACAAATAAGCTGATTACAACTTTTCATACACAGTAAATCATTGCTCCACAGTCTAAACTGAAAAAAAAAATTTTTTGACTGGAACTTATAATTATGTACTTAACTGAATCACTAAGCAAAGAACAGACTTCTCTGAGCTCTGGTTTCTTGACGGACCAGAAAAGGAAGGGCGTCTTGGAAGGATTCTGGTTGTTGTATGTAAACAATATGACGGAGCGTGTGCACAAAACCACTTCTTCTTCTTGTGGTTTTGACGTAGTAGGTAAACTGGGTATTACCGTTCGCAGTGGATAATAGAAAGTGCCCTCTTATCCTGTGTCCATTTATACTCTAGCCCGTGTTATAATGTTTATCATTACAACACAATACCTGGCCAAAAGACGACTTAAGACACCATGGAGCTTTGGATAGACCATGGAAAGGGTAATCCTTGAGGCAAGTTCAAACAGATCATGGAAGATGGTTGTCATATTTTTTTTTTACTTTGTCTTATTAATTGTACCGTATTTTATTACAGGTTTAGTTGACTATGATTATCACACATGTTATAACAGTACACAAGAGAATATTTTGTCATTTTATCACTGCTGATGTTTCTCTAAATCACTGTAAAAAAATATTTTAAATCTGATTTTCATATACATGGGAATTGTTAACATTCTCATGCAGCCATAGTGCCCTTCAATTCTCCTCCCTGAGCAGTCACTGTATGGCAATGTTGCATCAGTTTCTCTCTCTCTCTCTCTCTCTCTCTCTCTCTCTCTCTCTCTCTCTCTCTCTCTCTCTCTCTCTCTCTCTCTCTCTCTCAAACAGTATACATATCCTTAATAAAAAAACAACAGCAAAATGTCAATGAAACATTATTTCACTTACAGAATCCATGCATTTATACTGTGCTTAGACTTGGATGTAAAAACCATTTTCTCTCTCTCTTATATTTTAATAAAAAAAAATACAGTAATAAGTAATTTTAATTAAAAAATACAGTAATGAGTAAATACAGTGTTGCTCTATGATAAAAAAAAGCAAATTAGTGAAAGTTCCCCATGGAAAAGTGAATATAATTTGTTCTACAAAAATCCACAAAAGTAGACCGCGGAAATGTGACACACACAAAACCGGGGCTACTGTATAAATAAAACTTTTTTAGGTACTGTGGAGGCCAAGGGACTTGGGGAATTATGTGCCTCTCTAGGCCTCTCAAGAAAGTAGAGTGTTTTATGAACTTATTGATCACTCAAAGGCTATGTGGGAACTGTCGGTATCTGCTCTGACCATGCCTGGGATGACTTACCAGCCACAGTGTCTACTAGCTGTAGGACTGCTCTTACTTTTTTGATAACCCCTCATGCAGCATTGGGATTGTGTCCCCGGGACTGCTGTAAAGTACATCATCTCTGAGTGATGTTCTCCTCTACATGCTGTTGTTGAAGGTGTGCTCAGCAAAATCAAGAGGAGGAAGTTGTCACTGTTGTCTTCGTTTTTGCCTTAGTCGTCGAGTTCTGTCACCTCCTCACCTTCTTCTCCAAATCTAGCAAGCAGAGGAAGAGGAAGGTTCCTTTATATCCTGCAGGAAGTATCATAGAGCTTCTAGTGGCTAGCCCTCTCGTAGCTGAAAGGGTTGGTCTCTCATTAGCATGAGTTCCACTGCATCCATTGCTTAGTGTATGGGCAGAACTGCTACCCAGGGTTCTTTGGGACCCCAGTGTACTGGTACTGGCACCCAGTAGCATGCCTACCTGGACCACCAGTGCTGGCCCTGGAAGCCTGCTTACCTGGCCTACCAGTACCAAGCCTGATCTCTTGCTGGTGGTACTGCAGCGGTGCAAACAATACCTGAACAGCACCAGCCTCAGTAGTCCTCCAAACCTGGCTTTTGGTACCATCCCTGGTCTCACACTAGCAGTACTGCTACTTCTGTTGCTGAGTGCACGGGTGTAACCTCTATCTGGGATTCTTCAGACCCATGTATTGGTCCCAGTAGCCTGTCTACTTGGGTTGGCAAGGGTTCATGGTCTACGGAACCGGTCCCCACTGCCAGCACACGCCACAGCTGGACATTGTCATCACAGATTGACGACTGCCCACAGCCTCACTTACCTACCAGGACTTCGGTCTTCAGCAGGCAGGGCAAGGGTTCTCACGATTTCGCTCTTGTTCCCTCCTCCTCCTCGGAATTTTTTCAGGAAGATTGGAAAAACAGAGATTAGGGCTTGGGACCAGGAATATTCTCGCTCTCATCCCAGACAGTTACACTGAGGTCTAGTTCCTGGTCCGGTCCTCGAACTGGACAGGGCATCCAGTGAATGATTAAAGAGATCACTAGGGGCTCTGGTGAGGGTTTCTCTCCTACACAGTTGCAAAGGTCTATTGTGGAGATTAGAATGATACTTTGTCATTTTAATGATCTTGAAGAAGAGACATTATCTTCTTTTGCTCCATGCTTCCCCAGACAAGAGAATTTTCCACGGTCCAGCTGTTTGTGTAAGTCACTTCCTTAGATTCTAGCTCAACAAAGGAATATGTTCTCTCCAAGAGATCACTGCCATCTATTACACTGACCCAGACCTGACTCCTCTGTGTCCCAGTCTGTCACTAGAACATCTCCATGCAGAGGGAGTCTCCGTATTGCAAGCACAGTCGCATTTCAGTCATTCTCATAGATAAATCTTTGGGTCCTTCATTGGCCAAGATAATTTTTTCCTCAGGCATCCATATACCACCTAAGGAGAATTCAGACCTCAAGAGACTATTACTCTAGGTAGGAGATAGTGGAGACAAACTTGGTGCAGTTGTCTTTGTCAACAAAATGCCAAAAATCAGGCTTACATTCCTCCAAGGTAGCCAGATTTTACACTGGGGGCTACCAGAGGGTGCTGAATGCCATGAGATCCACATGGCTAGCACACCACAGCCAAAGAAAAAACAGAAGAGACCTTGTGGCGGGATCACAAAAAACAAGTAAACCCCCCCAGTTACGTTAATTGTACCAGCTAACAAAATTTCCCACACTCACACTTTCCCCTTTACGTTACCTTTAACCTGCAGGACAATTGGTTCAACAAAATACCAAACACACAAAACACAAACAGGTACTCACCTCTGGCTTCTGCTACTCAGGGCTAGGCTGTGCTGTCCACTGGATATAGGCTATAGGCTAGCCGACAACCAAACACAAACTAACCATCCGAGACCCACAACCCCACAAAAACTCAATAACCCGACAAATCACTGCAGACGAACACCAACACCCCGGAAGAACACGACAACCACACGACTTACAGAAGCACAACAACCCGCCAAAACCAACCCTGCCCCAACTACCACTCACAGACACCGAAAATGCACCACCAACCTCCTTAACCTTGGCATTACAATTTGGTTTTGAGTCAAGACAGTTGAAGAACACCTTACTCAAGTAACTTCATTCATGAACGTGTAGGTTTGCATTCCCATAAGAACAAACATGGTTTTGTCAACATACACAGCCTGTTTATCCAATTATTCTTCCTTATCTCTTCCAGAACCTCATTTGACTTCACGATCTACTGGGTATTTACCAAGTTTTTTCATTATGTATACAGTTCTGCATATCATTAATTTAATCAAAAAGCACTTCTCCCAACAAACCAGATTTGTCGTACAAGGGTCTGACTACAAGAATGATTCAGTTAGCAACAAAAGATCTATGGGAACATAGGGGCTTGTCCCAACCTACCTGAGCCACTTTTTATTTCCTTCTATAAATGGATTACAGTGCATGGATTTATGAATGGTATACAAAAAATATATTATATGCTTAGGACCACTGGCCTCATAAATTAGTCCCGTAAAGTAGGACATTTCATTCAACATTTAGCCACTTGCAGTGATGAAATTTACCTATGAAAATGTGAATGAACAAATATGGAATCTGAGATCAAAGGCAAAGTACTGTCATACAAGTGATGAATTAAATGCTGAATCTGATGTTCCAATACATATTCTTATTTCCAGACAGTTGTTGAAGTATACTAACCCAAGAGTAGTTTTGCAATGAAGGCCACTTGATTTCCCTGAATAAGCACTTGGGTCATGCCTTGAGGCTTATTTTCAGCTGGTCCCACACTAGTGCTTGCAGCCACACCGACTTGTATTTGATGAGCAAACTCATTTTCATCAATACCAAACATATTAGCATTATATACTAAAGTAACCTGCAATTTGAAAGATATAACCATAATTAGTAAAATTGTTAGAAAGTTTGGTAGTTTCATCATTGTTAGAAAGTTTGGTAGTTTCATCAATGTGAAAATTGAAGTTTAACACGAAAAATTAGAAATGCAAGTAGTAAATAATTCTCAAAATTCACATCCAACTCTCAAGAGTGATGTTATTAAAATCTGAAACACAAATGTACAATCATTTTTAATATCATAAATACAAACCTTTTACTCAAGTTAGCCAAGAGGTCAATATTTTTTAAAGAAGTTATTTACATAATTCTCTTGAGCAATGCAAGTTATAGGAAAGAGGAAAGAGACAAATTATGAAGGTTCCTGCAATATGCGTGAGAAGGGAAATTCTGCCATTTTTGCATCATCTGCTTTGGGATGTTTATGGCATCCAAACTTTTCACCACAACTTTATTACCTTAGTTAGTGGTCACAACAAACTACTTGATGATGATGATGGTGATGATGATGATGAGCCAAAGTTATGTAAATGTACACATATTTAAATTTAAAACTAAGGATAGCTTTCGGGATTCCCAAAAGCTACCCTTAAAAGTTTTAAATTTAAGTATATGCACATTTACATAACTGTGGATTTGTTTCTCCATTTGAAGACTCGTGCTACTATGAGGATTTTTTAATAATAATACAGTGGGCCCCCCGTATTCGCGTTTTCCAGATTCGCGGACTCACACATTCGCGGATTTCTCTCGGGAACGTTTCCCCGCATTATTTGCGGAAAATTCGGGCATTCGCAGTATTTTTCTATGAGAAATATCCACAAATTCTTGGTTTTTTTTATAAATTTCATCATTAAATGCCCTTTTTGTGATAAAACTATTAAAAAAACCAAGTATGAAAATTTTTAGTGGTTTTTCTTGAGTTTTAACTAACAAAATAGGCTGTTTTTAGCGTTTTTATAGGGGTTCAAAAGATTCGCGGGTTCTAACTATTCACGCATCCCCGTGAATACTGGGGGACCACTGTAATAATAATAATAATAATAATAATAATAATAATAATAATAATAATAATAATAATAATAATAATAATATACAGACAGGAGAATGACAAGCAGAACAGAGGAATGACACAACAAACCAATGCACAGACTATACATGACACAGACTAAAGAACTAGCTAGCGATGACACGTGGCAATGGCTACTGAGGGGAGAGCTCAAGAAGGAAACTGAAGAAATGATAACAGTGGCACAAGATCAGGCCCTAAGAACCAGATATGTTCAAAGAATGATAGATGGAAATAACATCTCTCCCATATGTAGGAAATGCAATACAAAAAATGAAACCATAAACCACATAGCAAGCAAATGTCTGACACTTGCACAGAACCAGTACAAAAAGGGGCATGATTCAGTAGCTCAAGTCCTCCCCTGGAGCCTATGCAAGAAACACCAGCTACCTTGCAGTAATAAGTGGTACAAGCTCCAACCTGAAGGAGAGATAGAAAACGATCAGGCAAAGATCCTCTGGGACTATGGTATCAGAACAGATAGGGTGATACGTGCAAATAGACAAGACCTGACGTTGATTGACAAAATCAAGGAGAAATTATCACTCACTGATGTCATAATATCATGGGACAACAGAGTTGAAGAGAAAGAAAGGGAAAATATAGATAAGTATCAAGACCTGAAAATAGAAGTAAGAAGGATATGGGATATGCCAGTGGAAACTGTACCCATAATCATAGGAACACTAGGCATGATCCCAAGATCCCTGAAAAGGAATCTGAAAAACTAGAGGCTGAAGTAGCTCCAGGACTCATGCAGAAGTGTGTGATCCTAGAAATGGCGCACATAGTAAGAAAAGTGATGGACTCCTAAGGAGGCAGGATGCAACCCGGAACCCCACACTATAAATACCAACCGGTCGAATTGGAGGACTGTGATATACCAAAAAAAAAATAATAATAATAACACAAACACTTTGATCGCATGGGTGACCTTGGCTCACAGAGTAGGGCTCCATTTCCAACTACGTACTACTTTTTGATCACGGTTCCATCAAGAGAGGATCTTGAATATCACTGAAAACTGATAAGGGGGAAATTGAATCCAACAACAGCTACTTGAGCCAAGGAGGCACCATTTTAAGAATCACTGTGCCAGTTGCCACCAAAAACCCTTGTGCTGGCAATAGAACTTGATGAAAATAACTTTCTCATATTTGTTCCATAAGGTTCCTAGTTCTTACTCCTGAATCGTTGATGAATGTAGATATCTACAATAAAACTCTTTGACCGTTACAGTAAACTGCACTTCTTGATTTCTTGTTTTCAACATTCATGAAGTGTAACCTGCTTATTTATTCTCCTGTTAGAACATGGTCTGAAGATTGACACAAATGATGCAGTTACGGGACAAATTTGGATACTACACCTTTCCCTCCCTTTGGCCTAGTGAAGCAGGTACAGGGGGAATTGTGAATAATGTCCAATATCAAAATGATCATGCTTGCTCCATTTTGGCCCGAGCAAGAGTGGTTCACTGACTCTCTAGATATGGTCATCACGCTCATCCATTCTCACAGAAACTTCTGTCACAGCCACACTTTAGCTTTTGGTTTTTCTATTCTGAAAGAAATTGAAATAGTCACACTTTCACAAAATCCACAACTGCTTGTATCATAATATCATCATGTGAAGAGGTTGGCCAGCAAAGATTCATAGAGAAGCTCTTAAGATATCACACCAGCTGCAACCAAGGAGGCACCACCTCAAGATTCACTGTGCCAGTTGCCACCAGAAACCCTTGTGCTGGCAATAGAAGTTGTTCAAAATCTCTCTCTCATATTTGTTCCATAAGGTTCCCAGTTCTTACTCCTGAATAGTTGATGAATGTAAACATCTACAGGACTCTGACAGTTATGGAGAACTGCACTTGTTGATGCTTTCAACATCCATGAACTGCAAACTGCTTATTTATTCTCCTGTCAGATCACAGGGTCCGAAGATTGACACAATGATGCAGTTACGGGACAAATTTGGATACTACACCTTTCCCTCCCTTTGGCCTAATGAAGCAGGTACAGGTAGAATTGAGTACAATGTCCAATATCAAAATTATCATTCTTGCTACATTTTGGCCAGAGCAAGAATGGTTCACTGACTTTCTAGATATGGTCATCAGGCTCAGTGTTCATCCACTCTCACAGAAACTTCTGTCACAACCACACTGTAGCTCATGGTTTTTTACTCTGAAAGGCACTGAAGTAAGTCACACTTTCACAAGTTCCACAACTGCTTGAAGTCATAACATCTTCATGTGAAGAGGATAGCCAGCAAAGATCCCGAGAGAGGCTCTTGAGATATAACAGCAACTGCAATCTTTACACCAAGCAATGCTTCATTAACTAAAGTTTATTAGAAGTGAGCCAAATTTGTTCATTGACATAAGACGGGGAATACTCCCTCACTCAATTACTCTACTTCAGTAATAACAGATTTTTTGTATCTATCTCTGTAAGCAAGAGAAATTATCTTTACAAACATCTGCAATAAAAGATAAGGAATGCACTTTATCATCCATTCCCATCTGGATTTTAGTTCTAATCAAGATATCTCAGACCTGATTAGGCCTTTAGGTCAGTCAGTTCCAAGAGCTTCTGCAAAAACTCATAGCAGAGATTTGCCCCTGAGGGTGAAAAGCCTGGCATAGCCCCAATTCATATAATCTGATTAATTGTCCACAAAGCCATTTTCCTTCCAGTTCCAACCTCTTCTGGTGTAAGCACCACACCACACCTGGAAATGTGACCCCCACAAATACTGGACATCTATATGACTCCTTTGTCCCAGGATTTCATTGCCAAAATATAATCTTCTAGTGCCTCAGACTAGACACTTCTCCATTTGCTATCCCTACTTTGCCTATTGTTTTCTTTCCTGGTGAGGAGCTTCTTGTCCCATCATTTGTACTCCCAAGATTTTCTGTTCATGGGTTACAAAAGAAAGAAATTTTTAAGAATACAATCTCTTGGTTTCCCCTGGGGATCACCAAAGCCAACTCTGGTGTGTCAGATGTTAAGTATTGCAACTTAAGGTAAATGAAAACAAGGTACAGTGGACCCCCATATTCCCGTTCTCAAGATTCACCGACTCACGTATTTACGGATTTCTCTATGGACGATATCTACCCATTCACGGGAAATTCACATATTCGTGGTATTTTTTTATAAGAAGTATCCACAAATTACTGTATTTTCATATAAATTTCATAATTAAATGCACTTTTGTGATAAAACTATTAAATAAATCAGGTTTAAGCATTTTTAGTGGGTTTTCTTGAGTTTGAACTAACAAAATAGACAGTTATTAACATGGGTTCTAAGTATTCGCGGACTCTAGCAATTCGTCAGGTGCATGTGTGTGGAAAGCATCCCCCGCAAATACAGGGAGGTTCACTGTATATATGTTTTGTTGCATGGCCTTTAATACCTAATTTGGTATTTGTTGCATTCTTTAAGCAGGGACTTCAAGATACTAATCTACATTTCCTAGGTCCTATTTGAGATGGATGTAACTCATGTATTTTCATTTCTCTTGCACTCCTAATGGCACTGTTATCCAGGTTACATTTTTCTTCCCTCAATTTTTGGTGACAGCTTCATCATGCTCATGCTTGCTGACTGATGGAAGACACTACTAAAAAAGAGCAGGAAGCTTACTAAAAACCTCAGAGGAAGGTAAGGTGATAAAAAAAAAAACTTCAGCACCAAGATGTAAGAAGACGTTTCTATGATTTGGAGAAACTTTAAAAAGGATTTGGGGATTAAACCTATTGAAGACCACTGTGACATCCTTACACAACTGATGGTATGTTTCTATCAATCTAAAAATAGAGGAGAAAGTTTTGTATGACCTACAATCTAAGTGTCTTCATACCAGTCAGTAAATGAAGGAAGAAGTTTCCTATGATTGGACAAGGGATTTTGAGAGGATTAGAACTCCTGTTTGTTATACGTACTAAGTCAATGAACTTTGCCCTCTTGGCCTGATAATGGGACAAGGTAGAAGAATGACAAGGGCTGGCAATAGCCAATGCAGTGGCCTTCAAAATTCCTTTTTGTCAGAGGCTATGCTTGATAACTGCCACCTAAAAAAATTTAGGACTGAGGATACTGACAAAACCTGCAGATGTGAGGCTGCTTCAAAAGAATCTTTCAGGTTGGGAAAGTCAATGACAAGATCCAGAGGTTCACAACCCGCTTATGCTGGGGTCAAAAAGGATCATCAAAGGTCAACCAGAAGCCTGCCAAAGCTTGAAGTTTCTCCAGTAACTGTCCAAAAATAAAAATGGTAGAAAGACTTAACATCCAAACCGTCTTACAACTGCAGCATGGCACAGGCTGCCCATGAAACAAGATCCAGCAGGGTAGACTTAGATCTTGCTGAGGAGATTGGAACAAGGAAGTGCAAATCAATAATGTGGCCAAAAAAAAGGGAGTCCTCCATACTTACCACAAGGCTCCATTTGTCTCATGAAAAGACCACTCCCTGCTGAACACATCTGTCACCACATTTCAGGCTACGGGAACAAGTGAGGCACTAGCTCTCTACCATCAGCAGGCAGATCAGCTCTGACCATGTTCCTTCTGATGCCTCAGGCAGTGGCATTGTTTGCTATGACCACGTGGCTGGTACCATTTCTGATGCCACTATAGAGAACAATGTAGGCTTGATTAATAAACAATGTACAAAATTAATAATATGATCGTGTGGTAGAGGTGTAAGACTACTACCGTCATAGGTCCTGCATGTCGTAAAATGTGACTAAAAAGGACAGCTGCTGCCTTACAGTCTTACTTTTTAGTAAAAGGCTGGGCCCACCACCAATAACTGTAGAAAATCCTGCCTTCCAGTCTTACTTTTTAGTAAAAGGCTAGGTCCACTGCCAATAACTGTGGAAACTGCTGCCTTGCAGTCTTACTTTTTAGTAAAAGGCTAGGCCCACTACCAATAACTGTGGTTGATGACAGCAAGGGCATGTGGTCATAAAAACCCCCTTTGCCAAACAATAAACCATGCCTGATGATACCTTTCATAGAAGGCAGTAGAGAAGGCACATCAGGCAACCGACTCCTTATGTAGGGATGACGTTGGGAAAGAAGGTACAGAATTAATAATGACTCCAAATTTCTGAGTTTCATGGGGTATCATTATTCACAGATACCTACTAATGATGTTTTAAAAATTTTGTCTGATACCTTAAGCTTAGGGACCAGCTGGACTCACCATTTTTAAGAGAATTTTAAGAGAAATATGTAAAATGTGTAAAAAAATGCAAAGATAAAATTTTACTCCCATAATTTTGGTATGGGAATGAGCAACCCTTATCTCTAGTTTTAAGATTATGTATGGAGAATATTTTTGAAAGCAGAGCAATGAACTAAATAATTCCATACAATGTAATGAGGTTCAGGTAGGTTGATGGCATGTATCAGGCTAGGGAGTGAAAGTGCAAATACATACTTTCTTTGATAAATTAAATAATTGGTCTCATCCATAAAATTCACTATGGAAATGGAAAATGATGATAGCTTACCTTTTTATGGATTGCTAAGTAGTAGTATTGGGTTTGAATATAGTGTACAGAAACCTGACCCATATTTCTGCCCACATACATTTTTTCTAACTAAAACAATAAAAAAAAATATGTATTCACATAAGTTTTTTAAGAGAAATGTACATAAACACACCTGGATGCAACCTGCACAGTTAAAGGATATTTTATGATGAATAGTTTTGTGTAAAACATTTTTCTTTTTTATACTTTTAAAATTGTTTTGTGTACTGTATTAATAAAATATTGTATTTGCTAAAACCTTTATAACAGAATTTCTAGGCAGTCACATTTGCAGTTCCTCAAGAGACATATGAAGCCTGGCTTGAGCATTGAACTTGCAGGAGTATGGCCCTGTGGGATTCTTCAATATGAATAGGGTTCATCTTCTGAATAATAAAAATAATTATAATAATAAGTAGATTAAGTTATGCTTGATGGAGAGAAATTCTACCTTAATTTTTTTTCCAGACATGTTTCAGATATAAACATCAGGTCATGCTTTAATGATACTGAAGGTGAAGATAATTTGAATTCTTTCGAAAACACCACCTTATTTCTTCTTACTAATATGACTTGCCAGCCTGGGTTCAATTTAACATCACCAAAAAATGGGAAAAACAAAAGCCATATTCTCAAAACATGAAAAGGCTATTGATGGCAAAATTAACAATCTTAAATTAGAAAGCAAGAAAGATGAGCAGTGACACTAGGTACATATAAAAAGGCATTCTCCTAACAATCCACCAAGCAATTTTGTCTCTCTAGTCAACCTATTTAGCACACTGAGAAAAAAGAAAGCATGAAATAGTAAAAGTAAAGAAACAAGAGTTCAAATATATTCTCAAGTGAAGGAATTCAAGTGCAATATGGAAAAACCATGGTACAGAGGCAATGGCACACCTCAGAGTCTGAGGGCATGATTCTTGATCATCAACTAGCACAAGGTTTTCACAAAACACTTTTCCCTTCTAAGCTCATGGTAGTCTGCATTGGAAAACATTCTGTACCACCCTTCACAGAATCTATCTGTAATTTGTATTTATCCCACTACCAATTGTTTTTATTAATACTCCTTTATATCTAATCACAATATACAACATATATTCACTCTACCCTACACACGCATTTTAACTTAGGTATGTCAGTATGCAAATAGAAATGCACAACAAATATATACAAACCTAAATATTTGAACATTCAAAAGATGACAAAATGGTATTAGGCAGGCTAAACATTAAAAAAAAAACCTTTATAGGAATCCCAACTGACCTTTTTATTGCCAGTTCTTTTAGCAACCACAATTTCTATTGGATCCAATTTTCCTTTTCTAACAATGGGAACAGCCCCTTCTCTAGTGATCCTCACTGCTGGAGACATCTTTCCTAACATCCGGGAGAATACCTCATCCCACCGCAAAGTTTCTTTATAACCCTCTTTCTTGTTAACAACTGCTTCATGTAGCAAAGGGTTAAGAGTAACATTTCTGTAAAAAAACAATGCAAGATTTTAATAAATAAATATTTTATTTACTTATGCCTTAGTGTACAACAGGTACAAATGACACCCCCTCTAAAAATTCCTAAAATGTTCTAAATATGATTGGTTTAAGAGATAAGCACAACTAACTGACAGGAACAGGTATTCTTGATCTGTTCACAGCAACTGGAGCTTTGGCTGCCTTACCAGCATCCTCATTTCATTTGTTTACAAGTGCAAGGACGTAACTTATTTTAACCTTTACACTGGCTTCATATAATTTGTTGGATGAAAACCTAAATTTTAGAGTGTATATAGATTTTTAAGAATAATATTGATAAGATTTTAAAGTATTTCTAGTCACTGAAAAATGAAATTTTTATAATAAAATTTAAGTTTTATATATACTTACCAAGTACTTAAAAACTATTGTGCTTTCAAACAGCAGCCTAAAAATTCAAAATTCGTGAAAACTATTCAACTGCCTAGGGTCACTTAAAACCCCGCCCACTTTCGGGGTAAAGAATGGAGTGATGTGGCAGAGTTCAATTGTTTTCCCCTAATGTCCATGTGAGGGGAGGGGGGGAGGGCTCCACTTCAGTAATTACTTGTTAAGTATAAATAAAAATTAATTTTATCATAATAAATGACATTTTTAAATATGTAACTTACCAAGTAATACAAGTTGAATTCACATTGACAGCATGATGGATACATGGACATGTTCTACCTCAATACATTAGGAAAGTAATGACTTTGATAGCAGAAAGTTGCCAGCACTGTACCTGCCAGCATTGGTACAATGCATGTTGTTTCCTTACCTGGTAAGAGAGCGACTGCAGGTGGCTATTACCTCCATACCTCCAGTCAGTGCACATCTTAACCTGTAGTGGCATGGCAGTACTATATAGCCATGTGTTGCCTCCTACTTTAGTAGGGGACTTTGCAGCGAAGGAGGTACTCCGATAGATAGCAAAGTTAAAATGTGCCCTTGCCATGGGCATAGACCAGAATAAAATAATACATACAATGCTGTCATCTGCACTGTAATAAAGAAAACCATCCCCAACCACTAGAAGAACTGGTGGGTACTCCAGGTAGCATGTACCCTCCGGCTCACCTTGGACCCAACACGCCTTATATCAAGGCAAGGAGATAGACAGAAAAAAACCCCATGCTTCCACCCACAACACCATGCCAGCTACGGATAAAAGTCCTAACAAACTACAATTTTCGAAAACTGATTCCACTTCCTTGAGATAACACAGTGCGAAGACTGATTTGCAGTTCTAATACACTGATAGAAGAGAGGGACATGTTATGCCAGAAGGCATGAGAAGTAGCCATCGTTCGAACCTCATGTACTCTAACCTTAATTAAAGATATAAAGATAGTGTCCTCCTGAATCCAAGAGTGTACCTCGGAAATTAAGTCTCTCAAGACTAGGAGATTTCATTTTTTGACATCAGACAGGAGGGGTTCTGGATGGAGCACCACAAAAGGCTAGAGGGGCCTTTAATCTTCTCAGTCCTCTTAAGATAGAATCTCAAGCTATCACTGGGCAGAGAAGTCTCTCCTCTTGCTTGAGACCAAGGATGTTCGATAGACTTTTAATGGAGAAGGAATGAAGCCAGGGCTTGGAAGGGTCTTCGTTCTTAGCAAGGAGCCAGAGCAAGAAGGATAATGCTGCATCTCCCTGTGCAAAACCTACTCTCTTGTCAATGTTTTGGAACTTGCATGACTCATTTGGCAGTGGCTAAATCAATGAGGAAGAGAGTCTTTCTAGTTAAGTCTCTTAGAGAGACTGAACAGAGGGGTTCGAAAGCTGGCCTCAAGAGCCACTTCAACATTACGTCGAGATTTCATGAGATGTCTTCCGATCTCTTTTGTCTAGTCATATCGAAGGATTTGATGAGATCATTAAGGTCTTGGTTGGAGGAAAGTTCAAACATTTTATGCTTGAAAACAGAGCCTAGCAAGGATCTATACCCCTTAATAGTAGAGGATAATAATGACCTCAAGAAGAGCAGGAAGTCAGCAGTCTGACTTACAGATGTCTCAGAAGAAGAGATGTTATGTATATATCACATCATCTCCAGAAACTGTCCATTTAAACAGGTAGATGGTGCTAGAAGACGGGCCCATGCATCTAGCAATAGCCTATGCAGCCACTCTTCAAAAACTTTTCGCTTTGACGAGGATCTAGACAGTCTGAAGCCTGCTACGGCCATAGCGGACAACCCTTGGTGGAACCTATTGAAGTGGGGTTGTTTGGGAAGAGAAGGGTTTTGAAGAAACAGTCTCAGAAAAGACATAGCAGATCTGGGAACCATTCCTTTGTCGGCCAGAAAGGAGCCACTCATTGAGGTGCCTTGATGAGAGGAGAACTTATTTAGCCCTCTCTGACCATGCCAAATGGAGGAAATGCATCGATGTCTAGTCTCAACCAGTCCTGGAGCATGGCATCCGTCGCCATGCCAGAGGGTCCGGGGCTGGAGAGCAGAAAAGGATGGATGGATGGATGGATGTATGATATTTAGGGTAAAAGCCCAGGCACTTGGGCCAAGAAGGCCATTCAGCGGGTAGCCAATGATTCCTGGACAATGCAAACAAGTAGATCAATGGGTACCCCAAAGTTTCCATAGATCACTGCATACCAGAGGGTCCAAGGTTCATTTCCTGGGAATAACTTGGTTGTGGTGACTTGACTCGTCTTCCAAGACGTTAAGTTTCTCTTGAATGTAGCATGTGACAAGGGTGACCTGGTTCCATTCTGCCCAGAGTAAGAGTTCTCTGGTGGGCCAGTGGCTTAATAAAGAGAGAACGAGTGAGTGCCTCCATGCTTGCAGATGTTAGTTAGAGCCAAGGCCCAGATGATATTTATATAGAGGTGTCTCTGATCCGAGGACCACATTCCGCACACTTCTTGGTCTCCTTCTTGGTCTCCTAGAAGGGCTCCCCAAATTTGGTCTGACACATCTGCATACAAGCTTAAGTTGGGGTTCAGAGGTAGAAGAGATTCCTGAAGTAGCCTTCCTTCGCACAGTCACCATCATAGGTCTGCCTTGATCTCCTGTGTGATAGAAAAAGTGTACGAATCTGGATGAGTCTTCCTGTCCCAGTTGGCATTGAGAAAAAACTAAAGAGGTCTCATGTGCAGTCTGCCCAACATCACGAACTGCTCAATGGAGGCCAAGGTGCCCAGGAGACTCATCCTCTGGTTGGCCAAGCAGGCCTGGAGAGAGAAACTGATGGACTTTGCGGAGGCATGAGTCAATCCTCTTGGGGGATGGGAAAAACTGAAAAGTCTGAGAATTCAATACCATCCACAAATAAAGAATCACCTATGTCAAAGACAGTTGCAACTTCTGCTTGTTGATGAGAATGCCCAACTCTTGAGTCAGGCAAAAAGTTGTCTTCAAGTCGTCTGTGCACCTTTCCTTTGACTGAGAATGAAGAAGCCAGTCATCCAAATACAGGGAGATGTTGATCCCAAATGGGTGAAGCCACTTGCCGGGAGGAGCAACTACACGAGTGAAGAACTGAGGGGGTGTCAAGAGTCCAAAGAATAAGGTCTGAAACTGAAAAACTCAGTTTTGAAAGATGAAACAGGTACTTCCTGGAATCCAGATATATGGGGACATGAAAGTATGCATCCTGCATGTCTAGGGAGATCATCCAGTCGCCCCAAAAAATGGAAGACATGATGAACTGGCTCGTTTTCATATGAAACTTTGCCTTCAAAACAAAGAGATTCAGAGCACTGACATCAAGGATGGGCCTCCAATCCCCAAGACTTAGGAACTACAAAGAGCCGGTTGTAGAACCCCTCTGACTCGTGACACTCAACTTCTCCTACAGCTCTCTTGAGTAGAAAGGAGTCGGCTTCCTGTGAAAGGGCCAAGAATCTCTCGGAGCCTTCTGAGAAAGATGTCAAAACTCCTTCAAGAAAAGGAGGTCTTTTCTTGAAGGGAATGGAATATCCCTCCTTCAGAACTTGAATTATCATTGGCTCCACACCTCTGTGACGAAACAGAGGTACTTCCTGGAATCCAGATGTATGGGGACATGAAAGTATGCATCCTGCATGTCTAGGGAGATCATCTAGTCACCCCAACAAACAGAAGACATGACAAACTGATTCGTTTTCATATGAAACTTTGCCTTCAAAACAGAGATTCAGAGCACTGACATAAAGGATGGGTGACATCAAGGATGGGCTTCCAACCCCCAATGACTTAGGAACTACAAAGAGCCAGTTGTAGAACCCCCTCTGACTCGTGACACTCGACTTTTTCTACAGCTCTCTTGAGTCTTGAGTAGGAAGGAGTCGACTTCCTGTGAAAGGGCCGAGAATCTCTCGGAGCCTTCTGAGTAAGATGTCAAAACTATAGACTTAACTAAAGGAGGTCTTTTCTTGAAAGGAATGGAGTATCCCTCCTCCAGAACTTGAATTATCCTTGGCTCCACACCTCTACGACTCCATTCCTCCCAAAAGTGGAAAAGTCTGGCTCCTACAGGAGCATGAAGGACAGGTCTTTCATTTCTTGGAAGAAGATTTGAATGACGGTTTTTTAGCTAACTTCGAAAAACATAGGTTGCTCAGTGGTCTTGACTAGTCTTTGTTTTCCTCTACAAAAGGGCTAAGGTTGAAGGGAAGAAACAGACTTGGAAGAGAGGGAAGGTTCCTTTGGACACCAGCAGGTCTTGGGTAGATTTCTTCTGGAGGTCAGACAAGAACTCCAGAACGGTGGACTGTAGAAAGAGATACTGCTGGTCATGAGGGGAAAAAACAGAGTGGACTTCTGTGTGACGGTAACTTATTTTTTGGTCTTGTCTGCACAGGACAACACATCTAACCAGTCAAAGGCCTGTGCACTTATTGATTACTAGATCTTGTACAGATTTTCCACCCCAACTTCCCCTTCAGGTGGATGGGATTCTTCTGAATTAGTCTAAAGCTTTAACTATTCTTGTGTAACTTTTGACCCACATCTTACTTTAGAAAAACATCAAATGAAAGTATCAGCAAAAGCCATACAAAAGTTAGGTATTGTATGTAAAGCCCCATATATCTATAACAGTGATAAAATCAATGCAACCTGCTTTAGATCACCTGTCTCCTTTACTAGAATACTACTTTTCTCTGGAGTGGATGTCTGCTTCTGACAGAGATTTATCACTTTTAGACAGTGATTCATGGTGGCAGATTTCTGTTTCTTAACATTAGTAGTTATGACTTGGACCTCTTATGGATGGTTTATTGCATTCTAACAGAGATCTTTCACATTTACAATTGATCCCTGATCCTCTTTCCCTGCCAAGAGCAACCAGATTTGCTGAACAGCAGCCCCTATATGCAGTAAATGTGCCTCACAGTTGAATTTCTAAATTTCCAAGGTCCTCTATTACTTACACCATTGGGCTTTGGAACAGTCTCCCTGAGGATGTTGTGCACTTGGAACTTCAGAAGTTCCAGCAAAGCTTCAATGCATTACTACCCTAAAAGAATTCTTGTATTTGAATAATTTAGTACTTATTTGTTATATACTATTTGTTAATTTTTTTTTTAATAACTGATCTCTTCTTTCTGTATTTCCAATTGCTTTCTGTTAATTCTTTCAAATGAACACCAATTACTTCCTTTTCAATTATCATAAGCTCTGTATTGCTTACAATGATTTCCATCTCTATCTTCTCCAATCCTCTCTTCACTCTTTTTAACATTTCCACAAACACTTCCTTAATTTTGCAGTTAGCACTAGGTCATCTACATAAAGCAGTTTCAAGGGGTCCCCTTTTCTGCACTGGTAAACAGCAAAGAGCGCAGCACAGATATGGGATAGACACTCACATTTATCTTGTATTCTTCTGATACATCTGCTACTGTCTTTGCTGTAAATCTAATGTTATGTTAGAGCAGGGGTCTCCAAACTTTTCAATGTAAGGGCCACATTATATATTTCCCACATTTATGCGGGCCAAAAAAAAAATCAGTGTCAGTAATTTAATTTCTTCAAATATTACAGTATAAACATGGAAAAATTAAAACATATCTTGTTGGAAAAAATCAGGGTAAACTAAATAGATTCCTGCCTTTAGTATTATGCAACCAAATTAGTGTGACGAATGATACTGACGTTTTGACTTCAAAATTTCATTGAAATCCGGTTCCAGATTAGATGAGCCAATTGTAAGAATTGATTTCAAATGATCATCAGACAAATTTGCTCCATAGTTAGATTTTACATACTTCATTTTGGAAAATGTTTGCTCACACAAGTATGGTGTACCAAAAATGGACACAAAACTACAAGCAAACTTTATCAAATTTGGAAACTGATCTTGATCCAGGCATTTATAAAACTCAATCAGATTTCCTTCTCTATACTTATCTTTCAGTCTGTCATCTGCCTGGAGATCAATAATTTCCATTTGAAATTGCTTTGGAAGATTTTCAGCATTGCAGTCAAATGGATTATGAAAGAGGCTGATTTCATTAGCTTTGGCATCAAGGTCAGCAAATCGCTCCTGAAACTGTTTTTTCAACTCTGAAATTATTTCATTTGCAAATGAAGAAGGAAATTCAACTTTATTTTCTGCATGAAATTTTTCACAACATGGAAATGAGCAAAATTCTTAACTTTCACCTGGCCTTCAAGTAGCGCAAGTTTTGTTCTGAATAACTTGACATGAACAAAGTAGTTTGCCGGGCCAGATGAAATTATGTGGCGGGCCGGATGTGGCCCGCGGGCCATAGTTTGGAGAGCCCTGTGTTAGAGCAACAGCACTAGCTAAAAGTCTTTCAGGTACCCTTTACTTTGTAATGACCATTTGACAGTACAGTGGACCCCCCGTATTCACGTTCTCCGGATTCGCGGACTCACACATTCGCGGATTCCTCTCGGGAACGTTTCCCCGCATTATTTGCGGAAAATTCACACATTCACAATATTTTTCAATGAGAAATATCCACAAATTCCTGGGTTTTTTTTATCAATTTCATCATAAAATGCACTTTTTGTGATAAAACTATTAAAAAAACCAAGTATGACAATTTTTAGTGGGTTTTTCTAGAGTTTTAACTAACAAAATAGGCTGTTATTAGTGTTTTTATAGGGGTTCCAAACATTCGCGGGTTCTAACTATTCACGGGGGGTCTGGTACTCATCCCCCGCGAATACGGGGGACCACTGTACTGTCAAATGCCTTTCAAAATCCAATAAAAAGATGGCTCATATTGCTGATCTCTCTACCAAAAGGCCAAACTGACAATAATCAAGTTTAACCATTTTTGTCAATCTTTCCTCAGGCACTATTTCCACAGCACACTCAAGTAGTCTTATACCTCTAATTTTGACACTATTGTGCATACCTTTTTCTTTTGCATACCATTACTACAACGTTCTTATGGTCCTAGTCCTATACCAAATTTTTAACCACAAAGTGGGAAAACAGAAATGAAGAGTACCCTCGCACTGATGTTTCTGCCTAAAACTGAATATCACTTACAGATGATGCAACTAGATGTTAAGTTCTTACACTGCAATACCACCACTTCACCTATAAATATGTAACCCAGATATGCTCATCAAGCTTACCAAGCATTATCATATAAATAAGATATTTGTTTATTGTAAAAACAACGAATTTCAAGGTTCTCTGGCAAGACGTCATTAAGGGGGCCGGCCAGCTAATGCCATTCTTTAAGGACAGGACTTTGATATTCATACCACTTAATAAGGTGACTTGGGACATCTCCAACCCGCATATGATTTTCATATTCCTTTTTGGGTATTAATAAACCAAAACTATGTTATTTATCATAAATTAAGATCCCTTTGCTCAAAGATCGTAGCCTGGGGGACAGTGTGACGTGTGCTTCAGGCAAGACGGGGGCGTTTACTTACTACGCAACCCTCCCTCTCTCTCTCTTCACTAACTACGCTAATATCGCAAATATTATGATATTCTGTAATCATATTAGAGCGAATTTTCTTCGTCTTTATGTTAGCGAGATGTTTTCCTTGTGTTTTTCTCATTGGCATGATGAAATTCTTGCCGAAACATAAACACATGTAAAAGCAAGCGAATGTCAGAGAAGAAATTTGAACGTGAAGACTACTTGAAGTATGTGCTCGCACTAAATCATGGGATACTCCCCGAGTCCCCTCTGCGACTCATGGAATCACTACAGATGCCATTTCTCACAATTTCTTTGAAATAATTATCAAAATTGACGATAACAGAAGAAATATTGCATTTTCTTGTACGGATGAATGTTTTAGGCTTATTGAGTTATGTTTACTAATTACCCTGTAACTACGAAATTAAGAGGAATTTTGACGAAATATTTTGTATACGTATTCTCCATTGCCATATGAAGCTCCATGAATTTTTTCATGACTGCATTTTTCACCCTATACCCCCTTACATAAGGGTTCCGGCCAGCCCCCTTAATCCCAGTACGTATATATTTAATACTATCCATTCTGGCAAAAGATCATATTCTGGCACATGCAGTTACAAATTTGCACTCATAGTAAATAACTATTATTGCAAAGAGGTTTGATTATGCACTTGAGATCACTCTACACAAAACCTAATGCTACATAATATAAGAAATGTTTTCATTATGGAATTCTATATTTATTTTACTTTACAGATGCTAGTGAACATAAATTAATTAAAGTAAATTTAATAATAAGGTTGAGGTCCTTGAATGTTATCATGACTTTCCTTTAAAGAAATCCTAACTTCTGTGTTCGTAATATGCAGAATATATGAAGCATTTTGCATATTTTACACATTTCCAGCCACCAACCAAATTCTTTTTTATACATTTGGGGGCTGGCTCATATCAGGTAGTTATGAGCAATTTCCACAGGTGCAAAGCAGGCAGCCATTCGCTGTGGCACAGATACGTAATGTGTAATAGTAGCCCAGTAGTGATGAAAGGAACAAGTGGTAAATACAACTACCATGTGCTAACTACTGATATCACTGCATAGGCAGCAAACACTTCAAATTAACCCAAGCCTACAAGGCCACAAGTTCATGTCCATAGTACTATGATGTAAGGAAACATGGTCAGTGGGTCATGTCCATAAAATAATACAAAGTAATGTATTGAAATACATGTATTAATTCACAATTACTACAGTAACATTGCATTCAAGGATTTACTCACACATACTTTTTAACTCAATTAAGACAAAACTAAATGGATATCCCAATTTATATTTTAAGGAAATTACACTTTTGGCTGGGTCTTATAACTAAATGCTTAGCTTGACTGACGTGATGATAAAAAAATATGCATTAAAACATGATTTCCGGGGCACAACCTTGGGAAAAGTGAACTCATGGACAGACCAGTGTAATGAAGAAGATGGTCAACACATGCTGTTATCACAATTGTGCAAGTGGGTCACACAGAGAGCAGAGACAGTTATTGTAGGATAGGAGGACTCTATGACAGGAGATAGAGCCCTCGTGTCCCGAGTCCTTTATATTCTATCATTATTCCAACAAGAACTATTCTGGCCAAGACCAACTATTAGAGAATTATTTGTAACTGGTTGGTCTGCCTTATGAAGCTGAGTGGGGAAGGGGGGGCCTGAAAGTGTAACTCCTTTGATGACGAGCAGCGGCTACTCTTTCAAAAATTACAATATATAATTTCCAAAAAATAGGCAAATTTAAGGGACTGATGTTTCCAACAAATGTTTAGTCTTTTATCATACTTTTTTTACTTTTATGTGACTTACTTCGTAAACCTATAATTACGTACTAAAAATCGAACAAAAACTGTTAATTACTTACTTGTCACCTTCCTTTTGCAAATTATTTTTCCTTATGTAATCTGTAACCACTCTTCTCACATCTGCTGTACTCAAAACATCACCTTTACTGTAAGTAGTATATGGATTCAGAAATAGATCATCATAAAGCATGACCAGACTAAAATATCTACTTCAAACATGCTAAAAAAAAGCAGGTCTTTATACCATGAAATATTTTTTCATACAAATCCATCAATAATCTTGAGCCTTTGTCTGTGGCCTTGTTTGCCCCTAGACACGTACTTCCTTATTTCCTATACATGTGTACAATGAGAAATAAGAGCTACCTTTATGCATGCACACTATGGCTCAGTCATAAGTACCAACTGATCTCTTCCAAATCCGCAGAAGCTGGAAGTGAAATACATAATTAGAATCAAGGGATAGGAGGTGAGCACTCCACAAGCAATTGATGGGTTTGTTAAGATAAACGTGTTTTATATAACAAGATTAGTTTTTTTTCACAAATTTACAATGGAATTTAGGGTAAGCTAAGAAGCCAAGCTTTCTTACAAGGGTCTGATAGATCCATTGGAGCAGGTACGAAGGCTCAAGAAGTTTTTATAAAGTACTCTTAAGAAGTGGAAACATCCAAAGATGAAAATAAGGAGTATGTACTTGTCAAGTTATCAAAAGAGTAATGCATAACAAACCATATAATTGAGACATAAAATACATTACCCCACCAGACTATGTATCCAGAGTATGGATGAGACTTGGTTAAAAACCTACAAAAAGGTAGAACAAGATTGCACTGCATCCTCCACAACTGATGAAACTTCTGCTGCAACTAATAGCCTTAACAAGTACAAATGCATCTTCTTGTGCATCATAACTCTTTTGATAAAAATTGGCAATGATGAACAGCATCTCCAAGAACTTATATTTCAAACAGCTGAAATTTCAGTAATGTATTCCTTTTAAAGGCTAATTAGTTGATGACACTGATCCCATGAACAGTACCTCTTACCTGATTAGCATCATCTTCTAAAGTATCATTATAGGCTCAAGAAATGACACCTCAGCCAGAAAGATGCAGATTTCTTGGAGACATGTCTTCCATTGGCCCAAGGATAAGAACACTAGTCTGGAATCTTCACCTCTTTGATGCCTCAACCTCTTAACTACAGGCAGATGGCTCTCACTGGGTAAAACAATAGACCCTTTATCTCGTAACAGAAAACAAGGTTGGAAAGGCAAACACAGACCCAAAGAAGACCAACCTCTGATTTGGGTACACTGCCTAATAAGGCATGGAGTTTGCTCATGTCTCAATGATGCTAAAGCCAGCTAAAAATCACTCTTCACTTGAAAAAAAATTGAAAGAAGTCTTAAAGAAGTTCATAGGATACCTTTGAAAAACTACAAAGCACCAGCATGAGGTCCCACTTGGGTGTCTGAATCATAATACATGGCAACTCCTTTTCAAAATGATAGATAAATCTTTCAAGATCTTATGAAGCAGTGACTTTGATACCCTTTTGTAACTTGTGACGTGACAGCACTGTATCCTTTGACTGCAGAGACAGGCAGTTACAACTTATAACAGGACAGCATTATATCCTTTGACTGCAGATGACTCTTTTGGTGTGGAAATGCAGGAAGGCAGTAATCATATCAAATACGATTTGCACACCTGATTAATATTCCCCTCATGTACCAACTCTTGATCTGGCCTTTGTCAGATACAGGTTGCTATTCTAAGTCTGGTCCACCAGAAGCAACCCCATAGTTACCAAAGTACCTTGGCAACCTCAGGAGTCTGATGGTAACACCTTTTTTTTTTTGTATAAGGCTGTCTGCCATGACATTCAATCTTCCTCGAATGAACCTCTGCATGATCCTTATGTCATTGGTCTCTGCCTACATATACCAATTGCTAAGCAATAATACACGTGTTCAGATCTTGGTTTCTGAGATATGAAACCATGGTGTTCTCCCACAACATCCAATCCTTCTACTTTGGCAGCAAGTACTTGGAGGCCTAAAAATACTGACTTCAATTCTAGGAAGTTGATGTGCATCTTTCTGTATGCTACAAACCTGGCGCAAGTTGTCTCTTGATCAGACCAAGGAAGTGAGACTCCAACTGTGAGTTAATGGGTGTTAAGTTGTTGCATGTGAATAAAATTTTTGAGTGCTAAAGAACCAAACGAATGTAAACTTTTCAGAGACCTGGATCTTGATATTATAGTAGATCTATCATTACATTCTCTGAGGCTATGACTGGGTGAGTACAGTGGACCCCCCTTATTCGCGTTCTCCAGATTCGCGGACTCTCACATTCGCGGATTTCTCTCGGGAACGTTTCCCTGCATTATTCGCAGAAAATTCGCGCATTCGCAGTATTTTTCTATGGTAAATATCCACAAATTCCTGGTTTTTTTGATGAATTTCATCATAAAATGCACTTTTTGTGATAAAACTATTAAAAAAACCATGTATGAAAATTTTTAGTGGGTTTTTCTTGAGTTTTAACTAACAAAATAGGCTGTTTTTATAGGGGTTCCAAACATTCGCGGGTTCTAACTATTCACGGGGGGGTCTGGTACGCATCCCCCGCGAATACGGGGGGGACCACTGTAATTCAAAACATATGATCAGCCAACACTTTGATGGCTGCTCTTGCTAGGACTTCATTGTGAAGGAGCTGTGCAGAACTAACTGAACTACCTTCTCCAGAAATGGAAGATAACCAAACATGGACTACCTTAGCTTGGCAAAACTTACTTGGTTCATAGACTGATACATAACTGACAGAGGCCTGCTGATCTCGCTCAATGAGGGACGTGCTAATGACTTCCGAGTGTCTATCTACAACAACAGTTATGTATGTAGCCTTCATAGATGAAAGCAGCCTAGATTTGATTTCTGCCACAGATAATCATGGCATTGTTGCTTTAGATTTTCACACTGTTTCTGGTTGTGAGCAGTTTGTAAATAGAATAGAATAGAGTATAGGATTTAGGCCAAAGGCCAAGAGCTGGGATGGGACCTATGAGGTTATTCAGTGCTGAAACAACATTAACAGCACTACCTTGTACCTCCTATGAGGAGTTAGTGAATGACCTCACACCAATCTGGTCACAGATGTTACATGGATTGTATCTTGTGGAGTAGGTTTGCCAGTGGGCTCACCTAATCATAGTTTGATTAAAATTGTGGAAATGGGTCATGTTGTTCCATGAGTTAGTTTTTCAAGAAACGTATACGACTTGAAATCCAAAGTCAAATGGAATGGTATGAACCATCTTATTGAGCTTAGGGAGCAATGTTAATAGATCCTCCAATTTCATCTTGCATATCAGCTTGCCTACCATGAGCAAAAAGAAGCTTATCATTTATGGCAGAACAATCACTAGGACTTTTAGAGGTGTAATCTTATTGAGCTTAGATGTAAAGTTCAGGTTGTCTATTAGAGCTGAGGCTTAAAGTGAAGGTGTTATCCAGCGATGATAACCATAAACGGTAGTTTACCCTTAAGTCATCACTCCAAATATGGAGCTGATTCAAGCATGCCTCCCCTTACAGGAGCTGATGGAACTGCTATAAACTGCCCTAAACAGAAGGCACAACTTTTGACTGAAGTCTTTGTGAGGAATCAGTGTGATGAATCCTTGGTGTTTTCCAGGGCCTAAGTTATGTTCAATACCCTCCAGGTCCAGAGAAGTCAAAACCTAGCTTCTGGGCCTTTACAATTTTGATGGCACAGACCCTAACACGATATTTATCTCCTTTTAAAAAACCCTGCTGGTTTTACTCCTAAGATTACTACTATTTTTAGAAGGTTAGTTAGACTTGCAAGCTTTCCTTCTGTTAGGAGGAAGGGAAAAATTACTGCATTACCTAAAAATAGAGGTCAATTTCAATTTCCCATATTTTTTCTAAGGTTTTTGAGAAGCTGCTCTCTAAGCATCTTTGTAGGTTTTTATAAGGTAATAACTCACTACCATCATTACAGTTTTGATTTCACAAAAGGCACTGGTACTTATGATGCGCTCATCAATAACTGCCATTTTCCAGAATGCTCCTGATGAGGATGCAGAGGCATGCATTGCTCTTTTAGATTTTAGTGCAACCTCTGACCATGTGAATATGAACAACTTATCTACAAGGTAAGATTACTGGGAATTGGTAGAGCTTTTATTAATATTTCAAATAAAATTTGAATAAGCAGAACCCAGTATGTATAGTATTGATAGCCAGTATGTATAGTATCCTTAGTAATGTATTTCAAGTGCTTCTCAAGGCAGTGTTCATGGACTTTTGTGATCTATAACAAAAGTCTATAACAAAAAGTCAGAGCATGAAACTTAACCCTTCTAAATTGCTAAGTATGATTGTTAGTCGATTTATAACAATTTAGACTGCATACTGATTTATATACAATTTAGCCTTTGCATGCTAATTTATATCTAAATACTGCAGATTTAAATATCGGTAACTTTCAAGATTTTATGTGTAACTTTTCATTACATTATAAACTGGCTTTTGAAAATCATATATTCAACACTGATTCCTGTTTCTCAAAAAGTTGGTATCTTGCACTCAGTGTTTCAACTCTTCTCATCTTTCTTGTTTGGAATACTGTTCTCTAGTGAGGCCTTCCAGTGCTGACTCTCACCTCAAACTCTTGGACAGTGTTGTCTTCTGTCAAGTTTATTTTGCTAAAGGTTAATGTTGCCTTGTGGCATAGACTCAAAGGAAGTTTACTACATTTGCTGCATAAAATGTACTACAACAACAAACATTCTTTGCACTTATCTTCAACTGACTTGACTGTTTTTGCTTGCAACACTTGGTAGGCTGCTGCCACAAATAGTTTGTTGTTTTCTATTATCAGGTTTAATACTATACTTCACCTGCTAGGAGTTTCATTTTGGCTACAACTAAAATGTGGGAGAGTTTGCCTGGTGCAGCTGTGGAACCTTCTGATCTCCAAATGATTGAGGCACACAATTCTAGAATAGCAGTGACATGGGAACAAAAGCAACAGTAACAGAGGCAATGCATATACAGAGGGCAGAATTAGAACTAAATGCACATAGGAGGAACAGCAGGAACGCCAGGCATGTCAGGCACAGCAGGCAGCATATAGTACATACAATCAAGGCAATATCTAACAAAGATGGTCAAAGTACTCCACACATGGAGGAAATAATGGTAGCTCAGTGGTTTCACCTAACTTCAATGTGTGGTGGTCCATAGCTCAATCCCAACTCATGGCTAGGCAGAATTCACAAGCAACACAACCTTGCTATCCCTGTGGGTTAAGGATGGGGTTTGAGAGGCCCCATACATATACAGCAAAATCATCAGCAGCTGCTGCCTTGCTCCTTATTGTCCTAGCTTGGGTGGAGAGGGGTTTGAGTGCTGATTATTATGTAAATAATGTTTGGTCTCTAGGACATTGTGCAACACTGCAGTCTGTCCTATTTGGCCACTCATGAGCAAACTTTAAACCTTTCAAGTGTGTGAAATAAGTGTCTAACATCAGGACACACATAAGCAAAATTCAGGAGTCTGATCGAGGTATTACAGGAAGAACAAGCACCATGGAGGCAAGGTTAAGAGCATTGTAAGTTTAGCAAGTAGTTGTCATTGGGTAAAAGCACGCATAGTGGGAAGTGCAAGTGAAAAGCACATCACTAGAAGACTGATGCTCTTTAACCTTAACCAAGGTCAACCACAACACAGAACACTGATGCAGAAGCAGAAATGCTGGCAACAAATTGCTTATCTCACCTTGCCTTGTAAACCCTTTCCTTCTCAAATCCCACAAAAATATGTATGAAGTGTACAACGTAATGGATGGTAGACAACAAAAATTAACACTGATGAAAAAATTATTACAAGTACACTATATACCATTACATGCAGTCAGCTACAAGAGACTGACATCTCTCAAGAAAATACAAATGTAAACACAAATGACCAACATAAAAAATAAGCAACATAAAATACCCTAAAACAGTGCTCTGAGCACAACAAACTAGAGCAACCAAGAAAAATTCCCTTTCACTGCTTACTGAAGATCAACTCGTATGATAATTAGCCCACAAACAATACTGGAGACTGATAATTACAATCTAATTGCAAGTGATCACTGTTCAGGCCATGACCAACTAGGAGAGAATTCCTTGATACTGACTCCTCAAAATTATGCCTGAAGATTGGTACCATGGGGGACGTTAATCCCCCTCAGACACAAACAGATACACACACACTCCAGCTCACATAACAATTGTATCTGGCATTTCCATCAGAATCAGACTCACACATACATTTTAAAAATATATGCAAGCACACCAAGAAGCAAAGGATGACATGCAGGATGAGAAAAAATATTGATATTAATAAAAAAGACACTTGTTTACATCTCCAGTCTCATGTTTACATTACAAAATGACAGTCAGAATAATGGCTACCTCTATTATACAGTGATGGCTTCTTCCATTTCAAAGTAACTTCCCATTACTATACACAGTATTCACAAGAGGTAGATTCCTTTATTTTAAACTGCCATATATTGTCTAGCAAATAAAGTTACGCAAAGTAGTTGACTCACGGTTTTCACGGGGGAAAGGGACCCCAAATACCCGCGATAACCTGAAATCTGCAGTAAGTTGGTATCCCCCTCTAAAATTGCTTATAATTGCTTATTTCAATTGTTCAAACACCAATTATACCTTAAAAAGGGATTTTGACGTAAGGAAAAATCTATTTCTGGGCGATTGGCTCGTGTCGCCCAGCGAAATATCCTTTAATCTATTATTTCTAGGGTAAATGTACTAACACATACCAGAGAATAAATAAATAAAGAAAAAGGTCAGTATAACTGACTCGCTCACCCTCCAAGAGGGTGTCGGTATGAACACTATGGCGAGTGAGACCACTACCACGAGCCAAATGCCAATAGAATTCTCCCACTACAAAATCCCCCAAGAGGAGAGCCGACCCACAGAGTGGGCAGCACTCACTACTACTACTCCATCCATGCTGCCGACTGCTGCGCCTCTGGTGGCCATCCTGAAGTTAGCAGACAATCTTGGCGATGGGATGGGTAGGGCGGGATTTCGCTGGCGACACGAGCCAATCGCCCAGAAATAGATTTTTCCTTACGTCAAAATCCCTTTTCTGGGCTCAGCTCGTGTCGCTGCGCGAAATCGTACCAGAGAAATAGCACAAGATTGTAAACAAAATCAACAAAATAAAAAGAGGTCTCAAATAAAAGATAAAATAAAAGTAAAAGAATATAATTGCTAATAAGGATACATATACACAGTGATACAAAATAGAAATATTGCTTAAATTACACTTAATTCTAATAATATTTCTTAACTTAAGGTAATTTACATATATACAGGAGTAATATGTCATATATGTACCAAAATGGTATCTGTGTAAAGCTATGTATCAAGAAATTCTAGAGCAATTAACATAATAAGTTGAACAAAACAAACTCAACAATAATAATATATAAAGGAATGTATATGACTTAATATACAAAACCGTAACCATTATTACAATAAGATGTATCTCCTAGCATAAAAATAAGGAGATGACATCCACGAGATCAATATCCATCATCAATTGTGAGTGTCCCTAGCAAAAAAATAAGGGACACCCACCACACCATCATAAAAGCAGCTAAGACACAAGGTGACCGTAAATGAACAAGGCAGGAATAGACGAACTGTTGGGTGAGGCAGGTAGAAAGGAGGACTGGATCTTCTACTAAAGATTAGTTAGAGTCAGGGGAAACTATGTTCCCCGCTGCAACTGCTGAAAATTTCAGAGCTTCCAAGGACTTTTAAGTAATGACGTTTGAACACTGTCGGCGATTTCCATCCAGTATACTTTTTCAACTCATCGAAGTTCATATGTTGGAAATAGTTAATTGAGGTGGCTACTGCCCTGACATCATGTGCTTTTGGGAAAGAGTCAGGATTGGCTTGTTTAATGAAGTACAGGATTTGTTGCCTGCTGCCTTTCAATTAGATAAAGTGCCACCTTTTTCTCTCTTAAAGAGAGGACCCGATGAGGATGAGGAGGTCCTAGATAGAAAGGCTCGTAAGGCTGAAACTGGGCAAAGAGATACATCTTGTGGAAGAGGTAGTACCTTCCATGGTTCCCACCTCATCAAAGGATCTTCATTCTTAGCTATAAAGCTACGTTCCGGAGAAAGTAGCACTTCCCCTGTGGGAAGGAACTGAATATGATCCGGATCTCTGGATAAAGCCGACAGTTCTGAAATTCTAGCTCCTGAGGCCAAGCTTAATAAAAATAGGGTTTTTCTTAAGAGCATTATAAACGAGCATGTGTCATTATTGGTTTCTGAAGCCAGCTTTAGAACATCGTTTAAGAACCATGATACTGACGTAGGCCTTACAGAAGGTCTAAGTCTAGCACACGCCTTGGGAATAGACGAGAAGTAGGAATCTGTCAAGTCTATGTTGAACCCAAATTGAAAAATCTTTTTCAAGGCTGACTTGTTTGTCGTAATTGTGCTAGCTGCTAAGCCTTTTTCAAATAAGGATCTGAAAAAGGATATAGCTGAATTGATTGTCATGATCCTAATATCTGATTCTTTCAGGAAGGTTGCTAACTTTTTGACAGCAGCATCATACTGTCTCAAAGTTGAATCTCTTTTATCGGATTCCAAGAAGAGAATATTCTGAGGGTCAATATTCGCATCCCTTTTCGCTGCAAACTTCATGAAATCCATAAAGTTAGGGTTTTGAGAATCCCTGAGGAAGCGAACACAGTCTTCGTTTGTACTGACTGGGAGAGCCTGGGATTGGGGATCCGAAGAGGGCGAAGACCCAGTTCCAGAATGAGAGGGTACAATTGCTCTTCGGCCAGTCTGGGGCTACTAGAGCCACTTGACCCTTGAATGTCCTGAGTTTGTTTAAGACCTTCATGAGAAGATTCACTGGAGGAAAGACATAAATCTTCTCCCAGTTGTTCCAGTTTAGAGCCAGGGCGTCCGTGGCATAGGCCAGAGGGTCCAGGTTGGGGGCCACATAACACGGGAGTTTGTGGTTCGCTTGAGATGCGAAGAGATCCACCTGTAGACCTGGAACTCTCTGAAGAATCCATTGGAACGAACTGTTGTCCAGTGACCATTCCGACTCTAGAGGTACTGATCGGGATAGAGCATCTGCTATGACGTTTCTCACTCCAGCTATATGAGTGGAGGAGAGATGCCAACTGAACTTGTCCGCCAGGGAGAAGATGGCTACCATGACATGATTTAGATGACGTGACTTGGAGCCTCCTCTGTTTACACAATGTACTACCACTGCGCTGTCCAGGACTAGCTTTATGTGGGAGTACTTTGGCGGACGTAACCTTTTTAGAGTCAAGAACACTGCCATTGCTTCCAGTACGTTTATATGGAACTGAGCGGAACTGAGGTGACCACGTTCCTTGAACCTTCTTGAACTGGGAATATCCTCCCCAACCGCTTAATGAAGCGTCTGTGTGGATGGTGATCCCTGGTGGAGGAAACTGAAGGGGCACTGACACCGACAAGTTCTTGACTTTCGCCCACGGCCGGAGTCGATTCTTTAGAATCAGAGGGACTGAGGATAATTTGTCCCTGGACCTGACATTTGCTCGTGAGCGCCAGATTCTGGTTAGGTCTTTCAGTTTGGCTTTCATTAGGATGTTCGTCACTGATGCAAACTGGAGAGAACCCAGGATCCTTTCCTGAGATCTTCTTGATGCCAGTTTGTGACTCAGAAATGCTTGACTGACTTCGCTATTTCCTTCCTTTTTTGGATGATGAATCGACAGAGTATGGGGAGGATAGATTCCATTGAATGCCTAGCCACTGAAAGTTTGACTCTGGAGTGAGTCTTGACTTGGTCCTGTTTATCTTGAAGCCTAGATATTCCAGGAACTGAATCACTTTCAGTGTTGCTTTGTTGCATTCCTCGACTGTTGAGGCCCAGATCAACCAATCGTCGAGATACGCTACTACCATAATCCCTTGCGATCTGAGTTGTTGAACTACTACTTCCGCCAGCTTCGTAAACACCCTGGGTGCTACGTTGAGCCCGAAAGGAACTACCTTGAAGGAGAATGTCTGGTCTCCTATCTTGAAGCCCAGATACGGACGGAAGTGTCTTGCAATAGGGATATGATAGTAAGCGTCTGTAAGATCGATAGAGGTGGTGACGGCCCCACGGGGAAGTAAGGTCCGCACCTGCGAGATGCGTGAGCATCTTGAACTTGTCGCAGCGAATGGCTAAGTTTAAGCGGGACAAGTCTAAGATTACCCTTCTTTTTTGTGAGCCTTTCTTTGGCACGCTGAACAAGCGTCCTTGAAATTTTAACCTTTTGACTCTCGCTATAGCTCCTTTCTGAAGGAGATCCTCCGCATACTCCGTCAATTCCTTGGAAGGAAGTTGGCGGAAAGGTCTGGATGGGGGTGGGTTCGCTAACCAGCTCCAACCCAGGCCTTTTGACACAATGCTCTGAGCCCACTTGCTGAAGTTCCACCGGTGGCGAAAGTGAAACAGCCTCCCTCCTACCTGAAATTCCTCATTGGTTCTGGTAGCCTCCTCGGCCTCCTCTGAAATGTTTTCCCCTATTAAAGGGACCTCCCGATCCTCTCCCACGAAAGGGTCGCTTACCTCTGCCTCCCTTACCCGAGCGGTCATACTTCTGTGAAGCTTGACCCTCGAAGACCTGGTTGTAGGCTCGGAGAGAGGGCGTAAGAGGGTGGAGGGTCTGAGGCTGAGGGGAGATAACATAAATCGGCTGCGATTGAGCCTTTGAGGTGGAAGGTTGGGCTGTTTGCACCAAGGGAACAGCCGGAACTTGCTGAGAAAAGCGTGGCTGCTTTTTCTGGTAGGGCTGGAAACGTCTAGGTTTCCTTTGAGCCTTACCCTTACCGGCTTGATCCTGTCGTCTCTTGGCCGTAAGACCCCAACGGTCCTTAAGGCTCTGGTTCAATCTCGTAGCCTCTGACTGAACCTCCTTCACCATCGCTTCTGGGAAGAGGTCTGCTCCCCAGATGCTTGACGCAAGCAACCTATTCGGCTCGTGCCGAATAGTTGCTTCTTGTAGGACATGTTTCCTACAATTCGTCCTAGCAGTGGCAAACTCAAACATATCTGACTGCACCGTTTGAGTCAAAGATTTGGTAAGAAGCTTGAAGAGCGGTTCCGACCCATAGGCAATGGTAGCGACCTCGGTCATAGCCATGGAATTAATGGACCTGGCTAACCGCGATTTGGCATCGAATTCTGCCTGAATAAGGCTATCTGGAAGCCTAGGTAGCTTCTCACCAAACTGCTCCATAGCACAGTCTGGTTTGAGTTTGCCAGCTGAGAAGGTGTTAGGTAAGTCTTCCCACAATTCACCGGCTGAAGGAAGTAAAGGAGATGTAGGATCTGCTTCCTTCAGTTGAGGCATGGGATGGGATTCTGGGCTGCTGGAATAGTAGTTGTCGCGATCTTTGTCAGGAAAGGGAGCGGGGTACTCTCTTCCATCGTAAAGATCGTAAACGAACTCTTGAAAGGTTGGATTTTCGTGTTGAAACAATCCATGTCCTCTAGACACCTGAGCCATTCTCTCTGAGCCTGGTCACGTGAATAGAGGACTGTCTCCTTTGGTACTTTGTCATCCCGAGTCATGGCTGAGGCGGTGAGCCTGGCGTAGCCGATGAACGGAGGCTGAAGGTCTTCCGGGTAGAACTCGAAGTCCTCAATCCTCCGAGTTCCACATTCCGGGATAGAGATGAGCCCGTCTTGGAAGGGGGCGTATGACGCTACTCTCCCAAGGGTTGTTCATTGAGAACGGAGGTAGAGAGTCATACGGGGGAAGTTGGGCTCCACCTGTGCTGAAAGGTGGAGGAGAGGCTAGAGGAGCTTGGCTCAGTCCGGCTATAATGTTGTCCTGAGAGGTAATCCTATCAGACAACCGAGAGATCATTTGTTCCATGCTATTTTTCAGAGACCCAACCAGATCGCCCACCTGTTGTAACAGACCAGCGTTGGAGTCCAAAGCCGGAGCTGCTGCGGAGGTGGAAGGGTGGCCCTGAACTGGAACCAAGGGTAGCGGAACTGACGACTCCGCTGGAGTGTGAGATCTCTCCCTGGAGGATCTATTCCTCGAGGACTTAGAGCCGGACCCAGAAGCTTTAGATCTCTCTGCTCCGGGATTCCTAGCCGGAGACTTACGAGAAGAGGATGACGCCGAAGCCGTCTTCTTAGACGACGACGACGTCTTCGTCAAGGTTTTCACTGCTTGACCCTTGACCTTGGGTCTAACTGAAGCGTCAGGAGAAGTATATAATTCATTACCCGTAAAGCCTTGGAAGGATGGAGAGGTTGCAGGAGTAGAAGAACCAGTTGCACCCAAGGGTATCCCTTGGGTGTCCAACTTACCTACCTCGACCAACAGGTCGTCTACACCTACCATAGGTTCCACATTGATATCAAGCGTCGCGACTTCCGAGGAGATGTCCTGGCCTTGGTCTGTCAACGAGGCAGCCAGCTGTTGCTGGATGAAAGCGATAGTCGGGGCCGCCTCTGCTGGGTCGACGTAGCCTGTCGCCTTGCCTCCGGGGAAGATTAGTAGCGCCAACCTCTTCTCAAGGATGTAGGGCATACCCTTGGCGGCGTTCTTCCCGAAACCGCCGACCCAGGCCCGCAAGGTTGCCAGTGCGGTATCCCTCACAGCCGGGGCCTGGAAGAGAGGGTATCGATTAGATTTAAGAATAACTTAAAACTAAAACTAACTTAAAGCGTAACTTAAAATTATAGGGGCTATAATACCCCCTGAATTTTACCTTAAGTTAGAGTGATTAATGTAAAAACTTAAGCACTATAACAAATGAGGACCAGTTATCGGAGTTGGAATACTTACCCCGTCTAAGAGCTGGCTCACCAGATCGTAACAGATAGTACACGTCTCGTGGTACCAGACCTGGATGTCCCCGTGCGGAGTCGCGCATGGAGCATGGGACCAGCAAACTTCGTGTCCACATGGGTCCTGAAGTGTGGCGGCGCATCCCGGATGCTCACAGTTGGTGGTCTGCAAGTGAAAAGACACATGAGTATCTTAAAGACTATCACTTACAGGCTAAAGGACAGAAGAACTCCGTTGCATGCCGGAGCTCGGAAAAAATTTGGGCATAACCCCTCCCTTAATCGCCTGAATAGGCTATAACCCCGGAGGGATCCGGTGAGACAGGAAGGGAGGGGGGATGGTTTAAGGTACTTAAGATAAACTTAATAGTTTAACATAATAGATCTTAAACCTAAAAACTCGAACGTACCGGACTAAGTCCAGTGCGTGGCGGAGTGTTGTAACTCAGCGAGACGGAGTGGTTAGAAGGGACCGACTGTATGTTCCGGTCCACCCTGCTGGGTGGACTAGCACCTTTCCGCTGGATGCCAGGTCTCCGGTGGTAAAGGAGCCCTAGTAAGGTGGGAAAGAGCAAGAGGACATACAGACTCGGGCTAGCAACGGAGCGACGGGGTAGCAACGGAGGGGGGAAAGGCCAGTCCCTCCCACCTTACCATCCGGCCGGACCGAGAAGCCGGAGAGGTCGAGTCCAGTCTGGGTCTGTCCCGTCCCTCTACTCCCTCCGCCTGGGGGGAGAGAGGGAGGCAGGCTCGGGTATGCGGAGCGAGCATGGGCAGACCGACCCACCCCCCCCGACTCTATAGAAGAGCGGGAGGGGGGGAAGGTGACTGGACAGGCGTCTGGCTGCCTCGTGATCACGTAGTGACCACGGGGCGATAAGAACAAACAACTAAGCCTAGAAACATAACCAACTGATCAGAGAGATGCTATCGGGAAGCAACCGAACTGAAGAGCGGTAGCATATAGGCCCAATGGGCCATGACCTAGGCTAAGCAAGCCAGACGCCTAGCTAACCTAACAAATATCATATAATTAATACAAATGAATAATAAAATGAAAGAAAGAAAACAATATAGTATGAGAAAAAATCCAGGAGTGTACGACTAACTCGAAGGCAAGTCTACCACTCAAAGCTAGCCGAGGCCGATACTAAGAGCCGTGGCTAGGGTCTGGATGGAAGGAGCCTACATAAGGTAAAAGACATGCATGCATGACAAAACCGTGTAGACCGTACCCTAAACAAAGCGGATAATTAAAATAGAGCGTACTTAAGTAAGGGGATGTTCTGGGTATGGGCGACCAAGAACGAACCCACCACGAGGCAGAACCATGCTGCCATGCTTCCGACCTAGAGTTCGTATTTATACCTAAAAAACGGCAAATACGGGCTCAGGGCCGGAAAAAACCAATTAGCAATAAACACTGAGTACTTAACTTAGCTGCTGCGATGGCTGCACGCTCCATGGTAAATAAATCCAAAGGAAAGGGCACAAAAAAACACCGAGTAAAAAATGGCACGTCTGAATTGAGTGCGCTAACTGAAAAGGATGGCCACCAGAGGCGCAGCAGTCGGCAGCATGGGATGGAGTAGTAGTAGTGAGTGCTGCCCACTCTGTGGGTCGGCTCTCCTCTTGGGGGATTTTGTAGTGGGAGAATTCTATTGGCATTTGGCTCGTGGTAGTGGTCTCACTCGCCATAGTGTTCATACCGACACCCTCTTGGAGGGTGAGCGAGTCAGTTATACTGACCTTTTTCTTTATTTATTTATTCTCTGGTATGTGTTAGTACATTTACCCTAGAAATAATAGATTAAAGGATATTTCGCGCAGCGACACGAGCTGAGCCCAGAAATAAATCTCTTATAACTGCTTATTTTAATAACTCAAAACTAAATATACCTTAAACTAATATACCTTAAACCATCATCCTACACCATACCTTAAACTATCATGCTAAAACACTAACATAATTTCAAAGTCATCTTACAACATTAATCTTAAAATATATTAAAGGGATGAAGAAGTCTTTGTATATGTGCCATGACATTCAAGGACACTATGTGACCTGTCACCTGTTGTACAGTCACCTTTCAGATTCAGCATTACTCAGCACAATCTCAGCACTGCTTCAGTGTGATACAGCACATTCTGCGTGATTGGGAGTGCCTCAGATACAGTGATACATGGAATGTTCTAGAAACTTTTATCAAGTTAGAAATCCGGATTTTGAGTGTGGCACGGTGATATATAATGCAATTGTATGTACATTGTGAAAATCGTTAGGTGAAAAGAGCTCTTGTGAAGGGATGTTCATTCTTTCCTGAAAAGCCAGAGCAGAAGGATGTGCTGGAATGCTCGGGAATCAGGATTCCTTTTTGCTGAAGGAGTGAGTCTTGAAGTTAGAAAATTACTAATCTTTCTGAGTGAGTCTTGAAGTAGGAAAATTACTAATCTTTCTAAGTGTTTAACACAGACAATGATTATCTTTGCAATGGTTATTTCTTTGACATTATTTAACATTATGTTATGTATTCTTGTGTGCTATAAACTGGGTGAATTCTGTTTGTGGATTACTGAGTGAATTCTGTTTTTTTTAATGGAGATGGTTCCATTCCTTGCAGATGTTTCGAAGAGGGTACAAACCATAGGAAAAAATGGAACTGGTTACAAAACTGACTTTGAAAGTTATTGATAATAGACTTGAAAATAATGGGACTGATTATAAGACTTGGTGGGAGACTTAGTTTTGCTGTAAGGGGTGTAGCTTAATGGGATTCACTATCTATCATGCATAATTTTCCACTTTACATGACTTGTCATTGGACCTGCATAATAAACTTTATTTTTGTAAATTAGATTTTTTATTTACACATGCTTAGAGGTTGGAACTGAGGGTTATGAGAAGAAGGGCAAAGCACTCTGGCAGAATAAAGGGGAGTCAGCTGAGAGAGAGAGAGAGAGAGATAACCAAGGCCATCGCTACCAAACGCCTGCAACTTTCGAAGGCAGGTGTGAAACAGAGCTGTTATTGGGTTTTGATACAACATAAGTGGTGGTAGCTTTGATCAAAGATTTTTGTGCTTGAATCTACACCAAAGAGAGAGGTATGAATGGTGATAGACATTTTGTGTTAGGTACACATTGTGAAGGGCATTTTCATGGGGCGAATTTGGTACAGATACTTTGGAGCTTAGACAGGAGCTGGGAGCTGGGCATGGAGATCAGGGTTAGTATTTCTCAGTTGGTGATTTAGGGAGTGTAACTATCGAGTGTAAGGTATTTTACTGGGGTCTTCAACATAAAGTACATATACATTTTTTGTGGTTTTAAATGGAGTGCATTTATTTCAAGTCGGCAGTGGCTGGGAGACGAGTGATGGGGAAAAAGTGTGTTTTTCCTTTTGATTGTTCATTTTTGTTGGTTTAAAATATTATCACCTCTCTTACGTCTTTCGTTTTTCTCTTGTGGAATTATTATGGGTTGAAATAGGTTATTTCTATGGGCTGACTCTACTTAGCGAATCACCTTAGTAGCTGTTGCACAGTCAGCATATACATGTATCCCATGAGATAAATGCAAGGGTGATATCAAATGGGTATTTTTCCTGCTGAAATTTTTCTTCGTTTTCTTTTTTCTCGTGTGGGTTCTTTTGAGTTAACCTTGAAATTTTATGTGATGGAGCTCAGCAGTTTGCTCACAGGCACATGAAATGATTGCTCTGTGGAGTTTGTGAATAATTGTGAGTCAAGGGGAGGGTATTTTTTTTTCTTAGGCTTTTGTTTGGTTGTAGGGGTATATACTGTGAAAGCTAGATTGTATATGTATTTAAGATTAGGCCAAGTTTATAAGCCGACAAGGAGTCTTTTCAGTTTGAGCAGAGGTAGAAAAGAGAGATCCAGCAAAATGCCAGACGAAGAGAACAAGACTGATTCATAGGGTCTCAACTTTCACTTTCACCAGTTCAGCACTTTGCGGGTTTGTTGAATAGGGTTATAAGACAACCTGTCAAGATTATTATTGAAAGTATGTATCGAGAATAATTTGACTATGAAGAAAATCACACAAGGTAGTGAGGCGTTTAATGAAGCTCGAGTATTGCTGGCATGGATGTGGGAGACATTGGGAAATGCTGTAGGAGCTTTCAATTTACAAAATGTTGTACTTGGGACGACTTGAAGCAATTTCTAAGAACTGCATATGGAGCAGATGAATGTTGTGATTTGGTTCAGGCTTTGAGGGCATTTTACAAAATTAGGAAAGGTCAGAGTTCTAAGGTAGAGTATAGCTCGTAATTATTTGATGCAGCTTCGTATTTCTTAGAGAAACTGAAAGGCCTGGGCACGTGGCAATTCTATATACTAGTAGTTAGAAAATTTTCACAAGTTTCTGCATTTCTCCTGGATTTTGAATGATGTTCCAGATACAATTGCGAGTAGTTTCGATGGCCCAGTGCAGTCTATGTCTCACGAATCTTTTATTATTGCATGGGTCAAGAAGCACATGTCAAAATACCAAACAATAGATAGCACATTCTTCAATGGGATGCTGAAAGCCACGATGGTGGGTCAAAGGAACTTTCCGCAGAGAGATTCAGGTTTTGCTTTTGGTGGTTTGTGCTAAAGTGGAGAGTGATGGGAAATGCATGGATAAATTTCAATAAGCAGGGCACACATAGAAGTATTACTAACTTAAATATTGTGGCATGTGTAAGAATTCTACACATAATTGGATGTTCTGTCCATTACTCAAAAACAGTAATGATAGACAGGGGAGTCAGAATTTTGTGAGTAAGCTAAAAGGAAACTCCTCAGAAGGGATATCCAAAGAAGTAAAAAATGGAATTTTTGGAGATGGAACTTTTGGAGGTTCAAGTTTTGCTTCCAGTGGTTTTTGTGCTAAGGTAGAGAGTGATGGAAAACCTACAGGTCAAACAACACAATTTCAGTGCTCAAAATGCAATAAGCAGGGACACATGAAGTATTACCCACTTGAATATTGTGGCATGCGTAAGAATTCTACACGTACATAATTGGAAATTCTGTCCATTACTCAAAAAGAGTAAGATAGACCAGGGAGTTAGCAGTGTGTGATTAGTCTACAAATAGACAGAATTTTTGGAGGGCAGAACAACCAAAACGGAAGGGATAGGATGTTCATGTCATACAGGGCTTTTGGGAAATACAGGGGAACCAAAACTAGGGCTGAAGAATTCTGAAGATATGGGTGCATCAGTCAGTTTAGTAGACTATGATTTTTATCAATCAATGTTTTCTTAGTGTCGTCTAAAGCATTCAGAGGAGAAAGTGTGTGATTTCCAGGCCCACAAACTAGATGTTTTTGCAAAACACTTTTACTGGGACATCCAGCATGTAGGGAAAAGGATTTCTATATACAGTAGTATCTCAGACTTAGAACTTAAAATTTTGTTTCCGTATACAATTTACGAACTGTTTGGTGAAAATGGCGCACAGCCAGCTAGGGGATGGAGGGAGGAGAGACGGGAACCCTTTGCAGAAGTATATCTTAAACTGAAATGGTCACAGTAGGCAAAGGTTGATAACAAAATTAGTTTTATTCACATTTTACCAGGATAATCACAGGAATCGATAGTGAGTGTCCAATTGTGTCTGAGAGAGAGAGAGAGAGAGAGAGAGAGAGAGAGAGAGAGAGAGAGAGAGAGAGAGAGAGAGAGAGTAATCAGCTTGCATGATTGCTGATGAGTTTACAACTTGGATCTTGAGTGCATGAAAGAGATTAATTATGCCACAATATACATCAACTTACTGTTTAAAATCAACATGAGGATTTTGCGAACAAATATGTAAATAAAAAGTAAAGAATGCAAGAAAAGGAGAGATTAAATAACTTTTCACAATGAAGTCACTTTAACAAACAATCGAAGGCATGCAGAAACTGAACATGGAACCAATGTGTTTATTATGGGGCGGAGTTACTTTTAAAGTGGTAAAAAATCGTAAAAGGCAAATATCATTAGATAGGTATTTTATTGTAACAAAAGTGATTTGGACAAATCAAGTGTAAGTGAAAGAAATTAGTGAATAATCATCCCAGCCAAGCTGATAAGTCAGTAGGAAGCAGACATCCCATCTTTCCTCTCCTCTCCTGTCTATTGTCTCACTCAGCACACTGAACACTGGCTCAAGTAAGACTTTTTTTTTCATTACTGTATTGCATATGATTGTTTTCATGTTTTATCAAAGTTAAATTTATCATGAAATAGCATACTTTTTATGTGAATTGGTACTGTTTTTATGTACAGGCGGCCGCAGTTAACGGCGCAATCACTCAGCGGCGAATCGGTTTTACGGCTGTCGTCAAAAATAATCATTAAAAAAATAAGGCATTTTGAGGTATTTTTACAGCACACTTTTTGGTCAACAGCACCGCTAACGCCGTTATGTCTAACGAGTACATATATTTGTAGAAATACCGTTCAGCCCATAAAGGTTATACAAACGATATTAAAAAATTATCAGAGAGTTATTACATAGGTATTAGGGTAAAATATATGCCTCTGACGCTGTTCTATGCCGAAAATATAGTTAAATGAGTGCAAATTTAGCTATGGATGTGTCGATTTATAAATGTTCATGCTTTTATGTTTAAAATGTGTATGAAAATGTATTACGTATAGGTTATTTTTATTTCTGCACAGAAATATGATACAAAGGCAGCTTTTGAAACTGCCCTTCACGCTATCAAATACAGGTGGTCCCCGGGTTACGACGGGGGTTCCGTTCTTAAGACACGTCGTAACCCGAAAATCGTTGTAAGCCGGAACGACGTTCTTGAAAACATGTCCACAGGGAAAATTTCACTACTAATTTGCAATTTTTCTTAGGGCCGTATCTCTAAAATTATCACTAATTTACTTTTTTATGTGCAACACTGTGTATTCACAAATTACTGTATATTTTCACTAAAATACAAGAGAGAGAGAGAGAGAAATAACTCCTTAAGGTTTCAATAGATTGAAATGAATGTCTGTAGGCAACTTTTTCCCCCTCCCATAAATATATATATTTCTCCAGAGAAGAGAGAAAGAGAGGACTGTGCAATTATGTTTGTCTGTCTATCAATTCTTTTGCTGAGAGCGAGAGAGATAAAAGGAAGAAATAGAAACATCAAATGTATGACAAGTATCTTGTGGAGAGAGAGAGAGAGAGAGAGAGTTGTCCTTACAGTATTTAAAAGAGAGAAATGGAATGATTATTGTATTTAAAATACTCAGATATGAATTTTGTACTTATAGTATTATTATTGGAAAATATTAATGATAAACTTATTACATACACGTCCATGAAAATGATCTCATCTCAGTAAGAGAGAGAGAGAGAGAGAGAGATTACATAACACCATTAAATTCGTTGACCATTGTATGGCATTGTTAAGCTCAGTGTCACTCGAGTTGAGGTGGGGAAATTGATACAGAAAAAGACAAAGGGAAGAATTTTCTTTTGAAATTAGTTATCGTATTATTACTACTTCTATTATTATTATTATTATTTGAAAATATAATAAACACGTGCATCCACCATAAAAATTCTCTCATCTCAGTAAGAAAGAGGAATTATCCTTACAAGTGAAATGGAAAGGTCATTTTCATCTCTTTAAAATACGACCATTATGAATTTTGTAATTTAAGTTTTATTATTATTATTATTATTAAATAACTGAAATTATCAATAAACATTTTACATACTAGTACCATAAAAATTCTTTCATCTCGGTAAAAGAGAGAGAGAGAGAGAGAGAGAGAGAGAGAGAGAGAGAGAGAGAGAGAGAGAGTGTGTTTATCTCTCTCTCTTCTCTCAAAAAATACTTATAACGCTTCCAGCGAAAGAGAGGGAGGGAGTTACCACTATGACCCATTATTATCTTGTGTGGCAAAAGAGAGAGAGAGAGAGAGAGAGAGTTAACCTTAATTAAAAGTGACATGGATAGATTAGTACGTATTGTATTTCTTTAAAATACTATCACATATGAATTTTGTAATTACAGTTATTATTACTATTATTATTGAAAGTATTAAAAACAAATAGTACAAGTACAAAAAAAATCTCGAGTCTCAGTCAATGAGAGAGAGAGAGAGAGAGAGAGAGAGAGAGAGAGAGATGTCAGGACCACGTGATTGCAACACTGCAGCTCTTCCCCCAGATTTTTCCCCTCCTGGCTGTCACAGAACTTGATATATCTGACAGTTTTAGTACCTGAATCTTGAGAAAAGGTTACTGGAAGTTACTTGAAGAAGACTGGGATTTCCTTCATTCTTCCATAATTTTTTAAATGTAAGCTAAAATCTTACTAATTCACTATGGTATTTTCTTTAATGAATTGATATTATTGCTGTATAAATTAACATTAATATTTGAAAATAGTAAATCATTTATTTATCATACTAAAAAACATACATCTTTGTAGTATAGAGAGAGAGAGAGAGAGAATTATAGTGATTATTTTCGTTGGAAAATACAAAGAGAGAGAGAGAGAGAAACTGTGCTAAACTATAAAAGCATCGTAAACTCGGAGCGTCGGAAGCGTCAGCGTCGTAACCTTGGAACAAGCGTCGTAACCCAGGGCGGATTTTTCAATGAATATTTAAGAAAAAGCGTCGTAACCTCGGAACGTCGTAAGCCGGACCCGTCGTAACCCGGGGACCGCCTGTACAATGTTTTTTCATGTTCATTCTTGTAAGCCACTGTCTGCCGCTCTTCCGAAAATATAGAGTTACAAAAAGTGCAAATTCTGCTATCAATGTGTTAATTTTATAAATGTTCATGCTTTTATGTTTAAAATGTGTATGAAAATGTATTACATATAGGGTATTTTGATTTCTGCGCAGAAATATGATACAAAGGCAGCTTTTTGAAACTGCCCTTCACGTTATCAAATACGATGTTTTTTCGTGTTCGATCTTGTAAGCCGCCACCTGCCTCTCTTCCAAAAATATAGAGTTAAAAAGAGTGCAAATTTAGCGATCGATGTGTCGATTTTATAAATGTTCCTGCTTTTATGTTTAAAATGTGTATGAAAATATATTACGTATAGGGTATTTTTATTTTTGTACATAAATATGATACAAATTAAGGAAGCTTTTGTAACTACCCTCCACGTTGTCAGAGGATGTTTTTTCATGTTCGTTCTTGTCCGCCACTGTTCCGAAAAATGCATGGTGTTATTTTATTAATTATGCATCTTTTCCATAAATCCTTTAAAAAGTTATACATTACTTCACTGTATCCAATAATATTGTACGTATTCTCATATTATTGTATTATAAAATACTACAGCAAATCTAAGCCAGTATTCTGCGGAGCGGTCAATGTTTTGGTTTCAAATCAGCTGATGGTGAATACGAGTTTGTTTCGCCATATTTAACGCAATTCTGAGCAAATTTTCTTGCTTCTACTTAGCATAAAAGAATATCTAGATATTTGACTTATATGAGACAAGGTTATTTTTCCTTTTACAACGTTTTTTTAGGTGGAAATATGAATTGACTGTCTCGTTGTGATTGTGAACTCAATTTTTTTTTTAACAGATTACGTTGGTGGCATGTTTATTGCCTAAAAAAATTATGTGATTCCGTTCGCAATTTTCCTTTATATCATCGTAATACGAACTTTACATTATTTATCTTATATCAGCGTGAAACCAACATTAAATGTGTTCTTTCAAGCACAGTACTTTTGATTAAAATGATTTTACCTCAATTTTATCTACGGTTGTGTTTGATGGCATACGTTTACTGGAGTTTTATCCTTGTTCCCAATGCACGATAACAGTCATTAGCAACTTGAACAGTTTTCTCAGCTTCAGTTATAACTAGGCTTAAATTTAACAGTATATTTCCCGATCGATCTTTGATCTATATTGATCTTTGATCTATAGCGAATAAAGTTATTACATTAAGATATCTCAGTTCTATTCTACACAACGTCATTTATAACAACTACGGTAATAGTGTACTATAGTACGATGACTGAAATACAAGCCAAACGGATATTATCAAATTCGGTTGTACTTAGAAAAAAAAAAAAAAAAGTAGTTTCTCGTTCGGTTGTTCAAGGCTGTACACGTTTAAGCAACGAGTATAACATTAAAACCATACTTTCATAATTCTCTTTTGCTGTTTTTGAACTTAAGTAACTAGAAGATGGGATAAAGTTAGGCTATTGTAATTTGGTCTCTCATAAAATCGGATTATCGTAAGACGACGAATTATCATAACTTCAACACTACAGCTACCTGTACACTGTATTACTTATAAAACCTTAATATATCTTTACATACTCTAGACACCCAAAGGATTAAAGCTAGGCTTTTTTCACTTTACAGTATTTATAATACTGTAATGTACTGTACAGTAAATTCCATAGTACTATACTGCATAAATATAATTTACTTATTGCGCCATCGCGGGATTATGGTCAGGGCGCTGTTAACTGGTCTAGAATTTCTAAAGAAGGTGTGCGGCGGCCGTGGGCTTTAAAATCCCTTAGCGTCGAAAATCACTTAGCGTTGGCGGCCAGGAACGGAACCCCTGCCACTAACCGAGGGCCGCCTGTACATATTATAGTAAAGATTTCACCATTTCTTCTTCTCTCCCCAAAAATATCATGGCACATAATAACTTAAAATCATTCATTCAATATTCCTCAAAAATATAAACACTCCCTCCCTCTATCTCAAGTTAGCTGTGCATCACCACAATGACAAATGATTATGTTAATCATTTAGGGTAAATTTTATTGTAAAAAACTTTGTTCTTTCATTTACTATTTTGTTGAAGATCGTTAAACTATACCGTTTTACTCTATGCACCAAACACTGGCTCAATTAAGACTTATTTTAATTGTTTCTGTATTGCATTTGACAGTTTTCATATTTTATCATTTATTACGCTAATTTTATTGTGAAATTCCTTTTTATGTCAATTGTTATTGCTTTTACATACCTACAGTAATATTTCAACTATCCTCTCCTTCTCTTCTAAACATATCAACACTCCCTCATAGCTTTATTATTTTTATTTTGGTTGAATATAGTTATCATTAAACTATATATTGTAAATGAAAAACACGTTAATACAGTTTTTCTTGTAGGACATAGTAAGCCATCGAATATACGTATAAACAGGATAACCGGCCAGTTCGAAGTACTACAAGCATTTGTTCGACAAACCATACAAATTTCCTCGAAAATTTTGTTCAAAAAACAGAATGTTTGGCACAAGAAATGTTAAAAAAATGAGGTACCACTATACTATCCCGGTAAAGGAGGCAGTACGTATAACAATAGGTGAAACTGGGGGTTTTATCCTGTACATGAGTGCTCACCTAGGGTTTTATCCTGTACATGAGTGCTGAGGAAATGGAGAATATACCTGTTATGGGGGACAATGAGGAAATAAGAGAGAATAAAGGCAGTCTTCGGCTATCAGCAGGGGTTCTGTTACTGAGGGCGTGAAATACCCCAAAATTGATAACTGAAAATCAGTGATAACACACCGATATCCAATTATCGGCACCAATAACTGGGATTAATGACATATCAGCACCAAAAATCCAGTTATGTCTGTCAGTAGCCAAGCACCATAAAACTGGATCGCTAATAACAGAGGCCACCAGATAACTGGAAATTGCCTGTAATGAGAAAATTGAGAATAACCAACCACAGGGAAAAAGTGAGCCTAATGGTGAGGGGACAAGATATATAAAGGTGTTTTAAAGGAGGATAAAATTTTGGAACCAGGTATGGTTGGTCTGGTGAAATGTTAAGGTGAGAGATATAATAGCGGATAAACAGATGTGTGTGGTGGAAAGTCGTGAGAAACTTAAAGGAGTGGTGAGTACAGTTTCAATAAATAAGGCGTTAAATAAAGGGGTAACGCTGGTTGAATTGTTAAACCATAATAATTCAGTTAGGAGGTATCAGAGGAACACTTATGTTGTAGATTGATAGATAAGGCTGGAAGTAGGAATAATCATACAGCACGGTATGTTACTGCAATGTTGACTGGCCTGTAGCACGACACACTATTGGTTGGAAGAGTGGCAACCAATCACACAGCAGGATACCAGCTTTGCTAGCTGCTAGCAGATTGGCTTGTAACTCCGATACTTTGTGAGGTAGTGTTTCCTCTTTTTTGTTTATGATTGATTTTAGTAATGTTTACCGATAAGTACAACATATTCGAATCATACATATTAATCTAGTTTTGTGAATTAATCTTTACTTACCATGTATTAAATGCTTTTAATGCAAAACTCTGTGTGTGTGTGTTATTAGCTCTATGTAGTGTTAAAGTGTTTTAGGATGATAGTTTAAGGTATATTAATTAAGTGTTTGAACAATTGAAATAGGATGCTATAAGCTTTTATAGAGATGGTCTATGGTATCTGAATAATTAAAATGGGCAGTTATAAGCATTTTTTTTTGGGGGGGGGTGTAAAGCATTCAGGGATTTTAGCTATCCCATGCAAATCCCAGGGGTTGACTGTAGAGTAATTAGTGATTTTTGCTCTATGAAAAATGCGCAAGAGTGAATTTTCCACAATATATTTGGAGATACATTCCTCAGAAAAATCCATGATTAACTGAAGTTGCAAATGCTGAACCGCGATACAGCGGAGGTCCACTTTATATGTACTAAAGTTCCCATTTTGAGTAGAAACACTTAAAAATGTTACAGTACTTGAATTTACGTGTGCTGTACTTTCTAGAAAGACACACCTATCACCTACCTGTAGCCATTGGCTCTGTAAAATGATACAGTTTCTCCAGAAACCTGATGGACTTCTTCCATAACTGGAGGGGAAAATGCATTCTCAGTTTTTGTAGCAGGTTTTACTGTTGTCTCCTCCTGCAAATAATATAAAAAAAACATCACATATATTCAGAAAAATGTCTGAAGGAAAACTGTGTTCTTCAAATAGCAGAGCATTATACATCTGTCAGTGCTGGCCTGTTAACAAATATCTTAGGTCATTCACTTCCATAATTTCATAAACTTGTAAAGGACAATACTCTATTTCTTCAGTTTTTAAACTTTTCAAGTTTAACCCTACTGTACTGAAAGAAATTTTTCCATCATGTTTTTCATAAAGAGGGCTTACGCATATCTTTCCTTCTCTGGTCACAGAATAATTAAGGCTTACAATTGTATACTACAGCATGAAATAAAAAAAGAAACTTTTAAACACTTATTAAAATGCACTAAAAATTAAAAAATAATTCTGTGAAATACACCAGGATTTTCTACAATTAATCATGTCTACAAAAATAAAAGTGTTCCTAGCATTTCCTTTCATGTTTGATGCCCAAGCTTTTATTTTTATTTTTCTAAGCATGATTAATTGTAAGAAAATCCTGTTGTGTCTCGAAAAAAGGATTTTGACGAAGGAAAAATCTATTTCTGGGCAAGGGCCCGTGTCGCCCAGTGAAATCCCACCCTTCTTTTATAACCCCACCCTAGGGCCCAAGCTTGACAGGCTAACTCCAAGGATGACCGGTAGAGGCGCTGGTGGTAGCGTTGGGGGCACTAGTAGTAGTCGTAGCTGGGAGCGGGCCTTACATCGGCCCTCTCTGGTAGAGGGATTTCGAAGAGGGATGAATCTAATTGGTAAGAGACCCGTGGTAGTGGTTTCACTCGCCCCAGAAACCATACCGACACCTTTTATATAAGGTGAGCGAGTCAGAATATTCTGACATTTCCATTTTAGCTTTTTTCTCTGGTATGTTAGCAATAATTTACCTTAGAAATGTGTGCTAAAGGGAAAGGGACATTTCACTGGGCGACACGGGCCCTTGCCCAGAAATAGATTTTTCCTTCGTCAAAATCCCTTTTCTGGGCTCAGCCCGTGTCGCTACGTGAAATAGTACCAGAGAATTGGCCACAAGCTTGAGGAATGAACAAAATAGATATTGTAAGGAACAAATAAAAAACAATTAAGGTTAATTATTATAATCTAAAATAAACTTATGAACTAGAGATGATTATAATAAAGGCTTAAGATTAATTACAGTAACTTAATATTAACCTTAAAGATAGATACAATATCATATTAATATAAATTCTGTGTGAGTAATCCAAAAATAAAAACAAGGAAACATCACAACTATGTACAACATGTGGCATCTAAGGCATAAGAAAGGCTACATGGTGGCAGAGCTGCAGGAAGGACGTCAGTGAGGCAGGTAGAAAGGAGATCTAGATCTAAGCTACTATTACTACTTAAGCAGTGTCAGGAAAAACTGTTTCCCGCTGCCACTGCTGGAAATCTAAGAGCTTCTAAGGACTTGAGGTAGCGACGTTTGAACACTGTCGGAGATTTCCAGCCTGTATACTTTTTCAGATCATCAAAATTCATATGTTGAAAATAGTTGACTGAGGTTGCTACTGCCCTAATATCGTGTACCCTGGGAAAAGATTCTGGGTTGGCTTGTTTAATGAAATATGATATTGTTAGTATACAATAAAGTTTTGTACATACTTACCTGGCAGATATATACTTAGCTTACGTCTCTGACGTCACGACAGAATTCAAAACTCGCGGCACACGCGACAGGTAGGTCAGGTGATCTACCTTACCCGCCGCTGGGTGGCGGGTGTATGAACCAATCCCACTTTCTAGTCAGATTTTCTCTTCCACCTGTCTCCTGAGGGGAGGCTGGGCGGGCCATCAATCGTATATATCTGCCAGGTAAGTATGTACAAAACTATATTGTATACTAACAATATCATTTTTGTACATGAACTTTCCTGTCAGATATATACTTAGCTGATTGACACCCTTGGTGGAGGGTAAGAGACAACTCAAATACATAGTAAGGGGAAACAACACATGTTGTAGGATATATAACAAAACCTTGGTTCTTACCTGTTTTAGGCAGAAGACTTCATAGTTACTGTCTATTAGTCTGCGTTGCCTGAAGAGCTACAGCGAGGGCGTGACCTACAGCTGAAAAGACTCTTTGGGTCTACCAATGGGATCTGTTATCCGCTTACTTGGTAGAATCCAGTTAGGATCTTGTCAAAGGGAATCCACCCACTTATATGACAGAACCTGTCCACTACCAATGCAAGGAGCTCAAGCACAATCCCAATCACCTAACCACACTACTAAATGTTAGGACTACGACCTGAAAGAGATGCCTACCCGCATCCTCTTTCATACAACCATAAAAACACAAAACCAAAAAGGGGGGAAAATATTAAAAAGGATATGCTTCAGCTCCCTGCCCCAGTATGGAATCCGCTGATACGTATGGGCCTAACGTGAAGCACTTATCATACATAATCTTCACGTCTCTAAGGTAGTGGTTGGCGAAGACCGAGTTGCACCTCCAAAAAGTCGCTTTCATGAGGTTCTGTAGCGACATTCTTCTTGAAAGCCAAGGACATGGCGATGCCCCTTACTTCATGAGCCTTGACTTTCAGGAGCTTATAATGGTCTATATCACATGCCACATGAGCTTCCTTTATTAGGCTTCTAATAAAGAATGCCAGAGCATTTTTTGACAAAGGCCTACTGGGATCTCTTACAGATCACCAGAGGTTGTCCATATTGCCCTTAAGTTTTTCCTTCCTATGGAGATAAAACTTCAGGCTTCTGATAGGGCAAAGAGTCCTCTCTGTTTCAACTCCCACAAGGGTGGATAAGCCTTTCACCTCAAAACTCCTGGGCCAAGGAGTGGAGGGGTTTTCGTTCTTGGCTAGGAAAGAAGGAAGGAAGGAACAAACTACAGTCTCTCCTTTGAATCCTACACTTCCTTCTAAGGCTTGCAACTCACTCACTCTTTTAGCGGAAGCCAAAGCCATGAGAAACAGAGACTTCATTGTCAGGTCTCTAAATGAAGCTGACTGAGGTGGTTCAAATCTTGAAGACCTCAGGAAAAGCAAGACTACATCGAGATTCCAGCTTGGAGCTAAATTAGAAACCTTCTTAGATGTCTCAAAAGATCTTATTAGATCATGGAGATCTTTATTTTCCGAGATGCTCATGCCCCTGTGTCTGAACACTGAGGTTAGCATGCTTCTATAGCCTTTTATGGTTGAGACAGCCAGGCCGCATTTTTCTCTCAGGAAAAAGAGGAAGTCTGCTATTTGGGTTACAGAGGTACTGGAGGAGGAAAGCTTCTGGTTCCTGCACCAACGGCGAAAAACATCCCACTTCGACTGGTAGACTCTGATGGTAGACGGTCTTCTTGCAGTGGCAATAGCCTTTGCAGTCTTTGCCGAAAAACCCTTCGCTCTGACGAGACTCTTGACAGTCTGAATCCAGTCAGACTGAGAGCGGGGAGGTTCTTGTGATACCTGTCGAAGTGGGGCTGTTTGAGCAAATCTATCCTTAGTGGTAGAGATCTTGGAATGTCTACCAACCATTCCAGTACCTCTGTGAACCAGTCTTGGGCGGGCCAGAAAGGCGCTATCAATGTCATCCTTGCCCCTTCCGATGTAGCAAACTTTCTTGACGTCTCTCCCAGTATCTTGAAGGGTGGGAACGCATAAAGATCTAGATGCTTCCAGTCCATAAGAAACGCATCTATCGCTACTGCCCTCGGGTCTGAGATCGGGGAGCAGTAGAGGTCTATCCTCGCGTTCTTGGAGGTCGCGAATAGATCCAAGTGAGGTCTGCCCCACATCTTCCACAGCTCCTGGCACACGACTGAGTGAAGAGTCCACTCTGAGGGCAGAACCTGATTCTTCCTGCTCAGAAGGTCGGCTCTGACATTCCTTTCTCCCTAAACGAATCTGGTGAGGAGTCTTATCCTCCTTTCCTCCGACCACAGCAGAAGTTTTTTTGCTGTTTCGTACAGGGAGAAGGAGTGCGTCCCGCCTTGCTTCCTGATGTATGCCAGGGCTGTAGTGTTGTCCGAATTGATCTGAACTGCTGCATCCTGGACGTGGGACTCGAATGCTTTTAAGGCTAGCCATACCGCCATCAACTCCTTTTTGTTGATGTGCCAGGACACTTGTTCCCCCTCCCAGGTGCCTGACACTTCCCTTGATCCAAGAGTCGTTCCCCAACCTGTGTCCAATGCGCGTCGGAAAACAACACTAGGTTGGGGTTCAGTATGTGTAGGGATAGACCTTCCATGAAGCGAAGAGGGTCTGCCCACCAGAGAAGATCCTTCTTTATCTCCTTCGAGATTTTGAAGGGGAACTCTAGATTTTGAGAGAGGCGGTTCCAGTTCTGGTTCAAAAAGAACTGGAGCGGTCTCAGGTGCAACCTTCCTAGAGAAACTAATTGTTCCAGCGAGGAGAGTGTCCCCAACAGACTCATCCACTCCCTCGCTGTGCATACATCTTTCTCTAGAAAGGCTGTCACCTACTCGGAACATCGAGCTATCCTTTCTGGAGAAGGATACGCCCGAAAATCTCAAGAAACCATCCAAATCCCCAGATAAATCCGTTCTTGGCTGGGAATCAACTGAGATTTCTCGGTGTTCACTAGCAGTCCCAGAGAACTTGCTAGGGTCAAAGTCTTGTATAGGTAGGTCCTCCAGACATTGTTCTTTCGACTTTGCTCTGATTAGCCAGTCGTCCAGATAGAGGGAAACCCTCACTCCCTCCAAATGTAGCCATTGTGCTACATTTTTCATGAGCCCAGTAAACACTTGGGGGGCTGTTGATAGGCCGAAGCACAAGGCCCTGAATTGGAAAATCTTGCCTTTCCACATGAACCTTAGAAATTTCCTTGAAGAAGGATGGATGGGCACATGGAAGTAAGTGTCCTGAAGATTTAGGGACACCATCCAGTCCCCAGGGCGAAGAGCCGCTAACACTGAAGACGTCGTCTCCATGGCGAACTTTCTCTTCTTCACAAAGACGTTCAGGGCGCTTATATCCAGAACCGGTCTCCATCCTCCTGAGGCTTTGGGAACTAGGAAGAGTTGGTTGTAAAAACCCACAGAACGAGGCTCTTTCACTAGCTCTATAGCTTCCTTCTCTAGCATTAGCTCTACTGCTAGAGCAAGGGCTTGGTTTAAGAGAGGGTCCTTGTACTTGGCCACCAACTCCCTTGGGGTTGTAGACAAGGGCGATCTTGATATGAAGGGAATGAGGTACCCCTTTTTAACGATCAAGAGGGACCAGTTGTCCGCCCCTTTCTGGGCCCAGAAGTCTGAGAATCTCAGTAGTCTGGTACCTACTGTAGTCTGGAGGACTTGGGTGCTATTTCTTCGATCTAATAGATCGAGAAAAGGTCCTACCTCTCTTAGGAGGTCTAGTTCCTCTAGAGGAGGAGGAGCGGGAGGGTGGACCCCCTTGAAAGGGTCCCTGCCTTGAGGGTGTCTCCTTCTTAGGTTTCGTCTGGAAGGAAGTTTGAGGCATCCTAGCTGAATGCGCTAGCATATCTTGCGTGGCCTTTGCAGAGAGGGCACTCGAGATGTCCTGGATGATCTTCTTAGGGAAAAGCTGAGGCGATAGCTGTGAGTATAAAAGAGAGGCTCTCTGAGCGTGAGAAACTGCTTTAGTCAGAAAAGAGCAGTAAACAGCCCTCTTCTTAATGACTCCTGCTCCGAAGAGAGAAGCCACCTCGCAGGAACCGTCTCTCACAGCCTTGTCCATACAAGAAAGGACACAATGGAGATCATCAGGCAAAAGGGACTCATGGGATTGAGTCTTCTTCACTACAACTCCCAGGGACCAGTCCAAGAAGTTAAAGACTTCTAGGACTCGGAACATTCCCTTCAGAAGGTGGTCGAGCTCACTCATTCCCCACGTCGTCTTAGCTGAAAGCAGAGCTGAGCGACGAGAGGAATCCACCAGCAAAGAGAAGTCCGAGTCCGCGGCGGAGGGAAGAACCAAGCCCAGAGGTTCTCCCGACTCGTACCAAAAGCCCATCTTCCCTGTAAGGTTGGAAGGCGGGAAAGAGAAAACAGTCTTTCCTTTCTCTTCTTTGGAGACAAGCCAATCCCCAAACCCTCTAAGGGCCTTCTTCATTGAGATGGTGGGAAGCATCTTTACGTATGAAGAAGTCTTCGTTGCTCTAGATGTTGAAAACAACGAAAGCGGTGAAGGAGGAGCAACAGGAGTAAGGTCGTCTCCAAACTCTTGAAGCAGGAGGTCTGTAAGCCTCTTGTAAGAAGAGACCGAAGAGTCCTTAGCCATCTCTTCATCTGTTGCCTCTTGATCCTCTTCCACCGAAGAACCACGAACCTCCTTGGAAGGGAAGGCCAACTTCTCCGAAGAAGAGCGGTCATCTAGGGGAGAGCGCCTGTTAGTAGAGCGTCTACTAAGGGAGCGCTTACTAGTAGAGGCGCGCTTGTCGTGCTCTAAGTCCTTGCCCAGTGGGGAGCGCCTGCAAGGAGTAGAGCGCCTGCTAGGCTCTTGTCGCCTGCCAGGCTCTTGGCGTCTGCCACGAGGAGAGAGGCTCTCAGGTGAAGAGCGCCTACTATTAGAGTAGCGCCTACCAGGATCCAGGTGTCTGTCCAGGGGAGAGCGGCTTCCTGGAGAAGAGCGCCTGCTCAGGGATGGGTGCCTACTAGGCTCTTGGCGCCTACTGGGATCTAGGCTCCTACTAGGCTCTTGGCGCCTACTAGGCTCTTGGCGCCTACAAGGCTCCTGGCGCCTGCCAGACGGAGAGAGGTTCTCTGGCGAAGAGCGCCTGCTAGGAGATAAGCGCCTACCAGGCTCAAAGCGCCTGTCCAGAGGAGAGCGGCAGCCTGTAGAAGAGCGCCTGCTAGGAGAGCGGCGCCTACCAGGGTCCTGGCGCCTGCCAGGCTCTATATGCTTTCTAGGAGGAGAGTGGAAGCCTGGCGAAGAGCGCCTGTTAGCGGAGAAGCGCCTGTCCTGTTCCAGGTGTCTGACTCTGGAAGAGCGGCAATCAGGAGAAGAGCGCCTGCCAGGAGAGAGCCGTTCTCCAGGCTCTTGGCACCTGATCAGGGGCGAAAAGCGCCTACTCGGGGAGTAGCTCCTAACAGGCTCAAGAACAACCGAAGAGCGCCTGCGAGGCGTATGGTACTTCTCCGCCAGAGGAGAGAAATTCCACAGGCTCTCACTTAGACTTTTTCACCGGGAGAGAGACGTCCTTCCTGCGGTGAGAACTCCCTGCCAAGGAGTCAGCCAGAGCAGAAATCTGCTCCTGCAAACCGGCTAAGATACGAGCAGGAGATCTCTCGAAAGCCTCTACTGGGGACGAGGCTCGAGGGCGACAAGGAGAGGAGGGCTCCTGCGACCTCCTGGGTCTCTTAACTTCTACCTCAGGTTCTTCTGAGAAGCGTTCAGGGCTGGAGGGAAGGGCGCAAGGCGCCTTCCAGGCTCTCTTGAGAGGGCGCGAGGCTTCCGAGGCGCTCCATCCGCGCTTAGGAGAGGGCGAAGACGAAGAAGAGAACCACTGGCGTAAGACTTCTTTCTTGGCTCGTTCCAATGCAGCCTGGGAACGAACTTCAGGATCTGCCGAGGGGACACCTGACCGGTGGGGGTTTTCCCTAACCTTCCTGCGGCTGTTGACTTTCCTCCTCCACTGGGTCTGGGAGTCTGGAAGAGGTCTAGGCCTGGAAGCATTAGTGAGCCGGTCAGACGCACCCTCCACTGCACTGAGGGCACTACACAAATCACTGGCACTATCACTCTTACCTTCTAATGAGCGAATTTTGCTCTCCATGCTACGAATCGTGGCCCTCATGGCGGCCACCTCTGAAGACGTATCCTCAGGTTCGATGCAGGGAGCAGGGGCTGAAACAAGAGAAGGTTCTAACTCTACAACAGGGTTCTCTACATCAAGTTCGCTAATGCGAGATCTACTGGAGCTTCTTGAAGAAGCCTTCCGAACCCTATCTTTCTCCAACTTCCTCAAGTAGGAAGAAAGAGACTTCCATTCATCCTCATTCAGCCCTTCACACTCCTTACACGGGTTAATGAAAGAACATTAATTTCCTCTACATCCCATCCATACATTGTGAGGATCTACCGAAGCTTTCGGTAGCCTCACCTTACATTCACCTACAGAGCACACTCTAAACATGGCTGATTTCTTAACCTCAGAATAAGCCATCACAAGAAAAATCCAGAGAAAAATCAACAAACAGTCCACAATCGCGTATGCCAAGCCAAAAAGATAGGGTACTTCACCAAAAAGTCAGTCGAAAAGAATCCAGGCAACGAGAAACGAATCAAACTATCGTAAGGACCTAACAACAGGTGTTGTCAGGACCGGCGACAGAGAAAATCTGACTAGAAAGTGGGATTGGTTCATACACCCGCCACCCAGTGGCGGGTAAGGTAGAGCGCCTGACCTACCTGTCGCGTGTGCCGCAAGTTTTGAATTCTGTCGTGACGTCAGAGACGTAAGCTAAGTATATATCTGACAGGAAAGTTCATGTACAAAAATAATATTTACTGCCTAATTCCTTTTAAGGAAATGGTGCCACCCTTTTTCCTCATGAATAAAGGGCCTGAAGATCTTATGGCCGTTCTAGTAAGATATGCTCTTAGGGCAGTAACTGGACATAAGGAAGGGTATTGAAGAAGTAGGAGAGTCTTCCAAGGGGCCCACCTCACCAGTGGATCCTCATTTTTAGCTAAAAACTGACGATCTGGAGAAAGTAATACTTCTCCTGAAGGAAGAAATTCTATATGACCTGAGTCTCTAGATAGAGCCGACAGTTCAGATACCCTGGCTCCTGAGGCTAGACTTAAAAGAAATAATGTTTTCCTCAGGAGGGGTAAAAAGTCACATGAATCATTATCAGTATCTGAGGCCAGATTGAGAACATCATTTAAGAACCATGACACAGACTTAGGCCTCTCTGATGGTCTAAGCCTAGCACAGGCTCTAGGGATAGATGAAAAATAAGAGTGTTAGATCTATTTTGAAACCAAACTGAAAGATTTTCTTTAAAGCTGATTTAATAGTAGTAATAGTACTAGCTGCTAAACCTTTTTCAAATAATGATCTAAAGAAGGAAATGGCCAGGTTGGTTGTCATGGTATGAGATTTGGTCTTCCTCAGAAGAATAGCTAGTTTTTTAACTGCTGAGTCATATTGACGAAGGGTCGACTCTCGTTTATCTGATTCTAAGAATAGGATGTTTTGAGGATCGATATCAGCATCCCTTTTTGCCGCAAACTTCATGAAGTCCATAAAGTTAGGGTTTTCAGAATTCCTGAGGAAGCGAACACAGTCTTCATTTGTACTAGTTGGGATAGTTTGGGATTGGGAATCCGTTGAGGTCGGAGTCCCAATTCCAATAGAAGTGGGAACCAGTTGCTCTTGGGCCAATTGGGGGCTACTAGAGCAAATCGTCCCTTGAAGGTCCTGAGTTTGTTCAGAACCTTCAGAAGAACATTCACTGGAGGAAAGATGTAAATCTTCTTCCATTGATTCCAGTCTACGTATAGCCATGGCGTCCGTGGCATAAGCCAGCGGGTCCAGGTTGGGAGCCACATAGCAAGGAAGTTTGTGATTTAACTCCGTGGCGAAAAGATCCACCTGGAGCCCTGGAACCTGTTGACAGATGCAATTGAATGACTGTTTGTCCAGGGACCACTCCGACTCTAGTGGGACTGAGCGAGATAGCGCATCTGCTATCACATTCTTTACTCCCGCTAGGTGTGTGGCGGACAGGTGCCATTTGTTCTTGGCTGCCAGAGAGAATATGGCTATCATGACATGGTTCACATGGCTGGACTTGGAGCCTCCCCTATTGATGCAGTGTACTACTACTGCACTGTCTAACACCAGTTTGATGTGAAATCTCTTAGCTGGTTGAAGTCTTAGTCTTTTCAGGGTGAGGAATACTGCCATAGCTTCCAGTACGTTGATATGGAGCTGGCGGAATGGAAGGGACCAAGTCCCCTGTACTTTCTTGTACTGAGAGTACCCTCCCCAGCCGCTTAGTGAAGCATCCGTGTGGATAACTAATGCGGGCAGAGGGAACTGAAGAGGAATTGACTTCGACAAATTCTTGACCTCCGCCCAGGGGCAGAGGCGCTTGCGTAGTATCGCCGGGATAGCAGACAGCTTGTCCCGGGATCTGTTGTTTGCCCTTGAGCGCCAGACGCGGTTTATGTCTTTGAGTTTTGCTTTTAGCAGAACGTCCGTTACTGAGGCAAATTGTAGAGCCCAGGATCCTTTCCTGGCTCCTCCGAGACGTTTGCTTGCACTTGAGAAATTGTCTGGTTGCTTTGGCTATTTCTCTTCTCTTCAACGACGGAATTGATAGTGTGTGTGAGTTCAAGTCCCACTGAATGCCCTGCCAATGAAAGCGAGAGTCCGGCGTCAACCTGGACTTGGTCTTGTTTATCTGAAATCCTAAGTGTTCCAAAAACTTCATTACTTTGACCGTTGCTTTGTGGCATTCTTCGATGTTTGAGGCCCAAACGAGTCAATCGTCCAGATACGCAACTAACATTATTCCTTGGGACCTGAGTTCTTGAACCACTGTCTCCACTAATTTCGTGAAAATCCTGGGGGCTACATTGAGCCCAAAAGGCATTACATACCTTGAAGGAGAATGCCTGGTTCCCTAGTCTGAAACCTAGGAACGGGCGGAAGTGTCTTGCTACTGGAACATGATAGTATGCGTCTGTAAGATCGATAGAGGTGGTGACGGCCCCACGGGGTAGTAAGGTCCGCACCTGCGAGATAGTCAGCATTCTGAACTTGTCGCAACGAATGAATAAGTTTAGACGAGACAAGTCTAGAATTATTCTTCGTTTGTTTGAGCCTTTCTTTGGCACGCTGAACAAGCGACCTTGAAACTTTAAGTGCTTGAATCTTGACACTACTCCTTTCTGAAGGAGTTCTTGGGCATACTCTATCAATTCCACTGTCGGTTGTTTATAGAAGATTTTGGATGGAGGAGGGCCTTTGGTCCAGCTCCATCCTAGGCCTTTGGACACAATACTCTATGCCCAGCTGCTGAACCTCCATCTGTGACGAAAGAGGAACAGTCTCCCTCCTACCTGAGGGTTCTCACTGGCTTGGGGAAGGGCGTGTCTTGCACCCTCCTCGTAAGTGCTTACCCCGGCTGGATGCTCTTCCGCCGCCTCTCTGGCGAAAAGCACCTCTAGCCCTGCTACCCCTGCCGAACCTGTTGAAAGGTTGAAACGACTGGCCTTCAAATACTGGGTTGAAGGCCGGGGAGACAGCGTAGGAGATGGAGGCTTGACTCTGAGGAGACGTCAGCAGCAGAAACTGTTGCTGAGGCTGTGCCTTTGATGTAGATGGTTGCGGCACCTGAAAGACCGGAACCGCCTGAACCATTGGCTGTTGCTGGGGAGCCTGGAAAGGCTGGAATTTCCTAGGCTTCTTTGCCTTCTTGGATGAAGAAGTCGACTCAGGTTTCCTTTTGCTGGATAGTCCCCAGCGAACTTTAAGACTCTGGTTGAGCCTTGTAGCCTCACACTGCACTGAATTTACAATCGATTCTGGGAAAAGCTCAGCACCCGAGATCGAAGCAGCCAGTAATTTATTTGGCTCGTGACAGATGGTGGCTTCTTGCAGGACATGTTTCCTGCAGTTATGCCTTGCCACGATGAAGTCGTACAAATCATATTGTACTGTGTGCAAATGTGATTTGGCTATCAGTTTAAACAAAGGTTCGTCACCATATGTAACGGCTGAAACCTATGTCATGACCAGAGTATTGAGGGATCTGGATAGTCTCGTTCGGGCATTGAATTCGGTCTGAATGAGACTGTCTGGAAGTCTAGGTAACCGCTCACTAAACTGAGTGATGGCACAGTCTGGTTTCAATTTCCCGACCAAAAAGGTGGCCGGGAGATCTGCCCATAGATCTTCCATACCAGGGAGGAGGAGTAATGTGGGCTCTGTTTCCCAGAGCTGCGGCATCGGCTCGTCCCTCATAGCGGCCTGCATGGTCAGCTCCGCCACCTTCTTAGTGAACGGGATGGGTGTTTCTCCGGCCACTACGAACATGGTGAAAGTGCTCTTAAACGCTTGGATCCTGGTATTTACACAGTCCCAATCGTCTAGGCTTCTTAGCCAGTCTCGTTGGGCTTGATCCCTGCTGAAGATTACTGTTTCTTTAGGGATCTTATCTTCTCTCCTCATGGCTGCCTCCGTAAGGCGGGCATAACCGATGAAGGGGGGCTGCAGATTTGCTGGGTGGAACTCGAAGTCCTCAAGCCTTCGAGTTCCACAGTCCGCCAACGTCAGCATCCCGTCCTTGACGATATCCTCCAGGGATTGCTCGCCGTGTAAGGAGGGAGAATATTGTAGTCCGGCATGGCTTGGGCTGCCATACCAGGCTGTGCAAGACCTGTTGTAGGGTCTTCACGGAGACCTGCTATGAGGTTCTCCTGGTTGGCCAGCCTTTCCAAGATGGCCCAGATTGACTGGCCTGACTCCTCAAAGGAAGAAGAGATGTGGGAAAGCATCTCTTGGAACTTGTTCTGAACCAAGTTCCCTACCAGACTAACCATTTGCTGCATAATGTTTGCAGTAAATGAGTCTGAGTCAAAGGGAGTAGGTTCCTGCTTCTCCCTGGGAATCTTAGGACGTGCTCCTGTTGAGGTTGAAGGCTCAGGTTTGGGTAGGAGCTGAGCCTTGTCCCTAGAAGACTTTCCTCTGGACCCTTCTGAATATGAAGAAGTCTTGGGTTTTTCTCCTCCGGGATGGTGAGCCGGAGATTTCTGAGAGCCACCCGAACCAGACTTCTTGGACAGAGTCTTATGAAGCATTTTTACCTCACGCTTCCCTTTAACTTTAGGGATCGCCTGGGTGGACTTCGGTCTAACCGATTGCCCATCCTCAGAGAATCCCTGGAAGGAAGAAGAAGAAGGAAGAAGAAGAAGGAACAGGGGAAGAAGATATAGAATGGCTCAAGGGTAAACCTTGAGCCCCTACCAAACCTGCCTCACTCAACCTCCTACCTGCTGCCTCTACCGCCATGGGCTCGAGGTCCAAATTGAGAGCCGCTACTTCTTGCATAACTTCTTGACTGCCCGGCTCCTCCACAGCTTGGGCAACTTGCTCCTGGATGGCGGCGATGTAAGGGGCCGCCGCTTCTGGGTCGATGAATGAAGTCGACTTGCAGCCGGGGAAGAAAAGAGCAGCCAACTTCTTATCTAGGATATAAAGCTGCCCCTTGATAACGTTTCGGCCGAATCCACCGACCCAGGCCTTCAGGGTAGTTTGGGCGGCGTCCCTGACTGCTTGAGCAGTCTGAAAGAGAGGGTCAGTATAAATACTTAAGCTACTTAGGATTAACTTATGCTATTAACTGCAATGATATATCACTCAGAAGGATCTGTATATATAGGCCAAAATTATATATGAGAAAACCTGGTATCCGGCGATGTACTTACTCCGGAGGAGACCTGGTCCACCAATTCATAGCAAATTGTGCAGCTCTCATGGTGCCAGACAGCTAGCTCCCCAAAACGGATGGCGCAGGTAGCATGGGTCCGGCAGACCACGTGCCCACAGGGGTCCTGGAGGACAGCGTTACAGCCTGACTCCTAGCAGTGGGTGGCCTGTAAGTGAAAAGATACATGAATATCAACACTAACTCGTTGGACTAAGTCCAAGAAGTGATATATCATAACACCGGAGTACACCGGAGTTACTTGATAGTTTAAAGCTTGGTCTCTACTTGCTCTCCTGCCGTGTAAAGTGGTGGGTGTCCGATAGAGTTGGTAAAACTAGAGTCAGTGCGTCTCCGGTGTTGCCGGAAGACGAAAAATCACCGAAACCGAGTTACCTAATCAATACGCCGGAACGAGGAGTACGAGAACGGCGGGGGAGGAGCAGGAGGGGACCAGCATTTATGGCGGGGAGGATGACTCCACCGTAAAAAAGCATCAAAATAAGTAGGTGGTGAACCCGGGTGGTGAGCGGGGTCTCCGCCGACTTAGCAAACATAAAGGATGTATACAATCAATAAATAAAATAAAAGTAAACATGCAACAGTAAAATATACATGGCGGAGCTCTTCTACAGTCACCAAACTTGGGGCCTGGCAGAGCCGGAGCCCCAAGCCGACGGAGCGGGAGGGATGGTGACTCGGGGTGAGAGAGAGCTCGGCTCAGAAACCGAGGAGATCCGAGCACAGCCGAGCCTGGTGGCCAGCCGAGACTCGACCGCACAGAGGAACCCCCCCAGTACCGAAGGGTGAGAGCGGTGTGAGCCGAGCCAGCGTCGGGTGTCCCCCCTACTAACTCCCGTATCCCCTCCCATGGAGAAGGGGGAAGAAGGGAGGGAGCTCAGATGGTTGCCAGAGACAATGGGAACGAGCAGGTCTCCCCCCCCAGAGGGGGGAGGAAGCGTGGGGAACTGACGCAGGGTGGCTCATGGCGATCGCCCGGCCTCGTCGCGGATGTGGTGTGAGCCACGCGGTAAGACAAACCAAGGTCTGAGGTGGCCTAGGCTACCTCTAACCGTCTCAAAGGCATGAATACAAAAACATCCTAACAGAACACGGGGGGGAGAAGAAGAAAAATATTAGGATAAGAGAAAGCATAGTCCTGGAGAAACTAGACCGGGCCAACCAAGAAGGGAGGACGACTAGCGACTCAAGGAGCTGGCCTAGGCTGATACGTAGGAACGTAGGGCGGTGGCCAGGGTGGTCAGGACTAAAAGGAAGGACGTACGTCCTAAAGGAGCCTATCACAGACCTAAATACAAAGGAACATGCATGCATGAACTCTGAGCTAAGGAGCGATGTAGGCTACGAGCTCGTGAGAGCTCAAGGAAACCCCCGTGTAAAGATATGCATAAAAATAATACGTCAAAACTTCAAAATCACAATGGAAAGCATGTACTGCTAAAATATTCGAGCGCCATCGGTATAGGGGACTGAAGAAGCACAAAATAATGAAACACGTGGAGCGAGCCGCGCAAGGTGACTTGGTAACAAAGCCGTCGGGGACGCCGTCTTTATAACCTAAATAAAAATGGTTAAACATGCATCTGACCGGCTAAAAACATGTGAAACACTTCTAGCAGTATTTAACTTAGATGCAGCGATGGCTTGACGTTCCATGGTGATATAAATCCAGAAAGAAAGCACAAAAACACAGATCGAGAAAAACACTTGCGAACTGGATGGTGCTAACGAAAAGGATGTCCGGTAGAGGCGCTGGTGGTAGCGTTGGGGGCGCTAGTAGTAGTCGTAGCTGGGAGCAGGTCTTACATCAGCCCTCTCTGGTAGAGGGATTTCGAAGAGGGATGAATCTAAATGGTAAGAGACCCGTGGTAGTGGTTTCACTCGCCCCAGAAACCATACCGACACCTTTTATATAAGGTGAGCGAGTCAGAATATTCTGACATTTCCATTTTAGCTTTTTTCTCTGGTATGTTAGCAATAATTTACCTTAGAAATGTGTGCTAAAGGGACATTTCACGTAGCGACATGGGCTGAGCCCAGAAAGTTATTTCTTACTTTTTAGTGCATTTTAATAAAAGTATTAGAAAATTTATATTTTTTCATTTTATACTTTCAAGTTTTGACAGAAATTGTAACCAATTTATGACTGTAGTTAACTGAACATGATATCCTGCCAAGCCAAAAAAGGTTTGAAAAATCTGTATCATTATTAACTTATTCTACCGAGCCAAAGAAGGTATGAAATATCCAAGAGTTTCATATGAATTACTGTAGGGTCGCTAGGAGTCACTGCTGACCTACTTATCATGTCACCAGAATTGAGTAACCATGCAAAATTTCATGTCCATCGGATGAAGGGAACAGGTTGAAAACCGAGTTACAAGTTTTGACCTAAGCAGACACAGACAGACAGATGCAGAAGTCAAGTTAATCAAAAGCATGAAAAAATATAAATTCAGTGCAATTATTTCATTATTCTGGTTTTAATTTTCCTAACAACTGTCTCTACTACATTTGATTAGATTCAAAAGACCATTACAGCACAACGACAGTGAGAATGACATTCTCGTAACTATATAAATTTTCTTCTGAAGCTTTTAAATAACAAACCTAATAAGAAAGAGTAATCTGTGGTTTGCTTTCAACCTACACCTATCTAATATGGTGATTCTAAGGGTATCAAAAGGATAACATCCTTGGTACTTTATTGCTTTACATCTTTACCCAGTGACATGATTATGAGTCTAGAAAATATGCTAGTAGTGTACAGTATACATACAGCATAATGATCTGTTGCTGTTAATCATATCCAATAAATGTAAGCGTGATCTGGAATAAAATAAGTAGTTCTGTATGTAAAGCATGTGGCTACAGTAATCTAAATACAGGATTCCTTGAAGAGAACCTACGTGGTCTACAAATAAAAATGTCCCAGCACTACATTGGTATGATTATCATGCACTCCTCCAATAAAGAGGTGACATTATCCCTAACATAGAAATAATTGACCATATGACCGACCAACGCCACCTGGGGCTCCTGGAAGCCCTACACATCAGGAGAAAGACCAGTCTAGCATCACCTTGCAGAACTTCTTTCTCCCAACATCAGCATGAGAGGCGATGCCGCCGGCATCCCTAGCGAGTGAACCAATAAAGAATGTTCACCTATGGACAGGGATCCTTCCAGTACCACTAACCTCTCTCCCACACACCCAATGCTCGCACGTGGGAAAGTGCGCAACATTGGTGCTGAGAGAAGGCTTCACTCAGGGACGATATTCCCCTAGTGAGACCAATGAGAATTCAGTGTTGCCTCAACCACAACACTAGCCCCCTATATCCTTCACACACACCCCTCTTCTCCAGATTCTTGACAAAAGGTCACATCAACAAAAGAAACTCCAAAGTATCCAGAATCCATCTGCTGATAAAATCAGAATAACAGAATAAACTCTGGAATGATCTGCTGGCACATCTGCAGATTTAACACATTTTTTCATTATCCTGCACATTTATAGAGAACAAAAATGCTGTATAAATGTATTTTATATATTTCTCTTTGCCAAAATATGAACATTTGCCAGCTGTTGACCAATATTAATTTCTCGTATGGAGTATTATATATGAAAATGTGTGCAATTTCATGTAGAATACAACTAAAAACAACTCATGGTTGTAGCTTTTATCAGTTTTGAAATATTTTTATATAAATAACGATAAGTGCCAAAATATCAACCTTCGGTCAACTTTGACTCGACCCAAATGGTAAGAAAATGCGATTGTAAGGTAAAACTCTTACATTCTAGTAATATTCAATCATTTACCTTTATTTTGCAACAAATTGGAAGTCTCTAACACAATATTTCGATTTATGGTGAATTTATGAAAAAAAAAAATTTTGTCCTTATGTCCACGCGGTAACTCTTCCGAAAACAATCAGAAATTTTTTTGTCCGATTGTCGTAATGTTTGCACCCTTTTAAATTAGCCGTTACATAAAGTTTTATATATAAAAATGTGCACAATTTCATGTAGAATACAACAATAAGCAACCCATGGTTGTAGTTTTTATCAGTTTTGAAATATTTTCATATAAATAACGATAAGTGCCAAAATTTCAACCTTCGGTCAACTTTGACTCGACCGAAATGGTCGAAAAACGCAATTGTAAGCTAAAACTATTACATTCTAGTAATATTCAATCATTAACCTTTATTTTGCAACAAATTGGAAGTCTCTAACACAATATTTCGAATTATGGGGAATTTATGAAATAAACTTTTTCCTTATGTCCGCACGGTAACTCTTCCGAAAAAATCTGAAATTTTTGTCCGATTGTCGTAATGTTTACACCATTTTAAATTAGCCGTTACATAAAGTTTTATATATGAAAATGTGCGTAATTTTATGTAGAATACAACAAAAAACAACCTATGGTTGTAGCTTTTATCAGTTTTGAAATATTTTCATATAAATAACGATAAATAGAAAAAATTTGTCCTTGGTCTAAGTGTAACTCGACCGAAATGGTCAAAAACTGCAATTGGAAGCTACAACACTTACAGTCTAGTAATATTCAATCAATTACCTTCATTTTGTAACAAACGGGAAGTCTCTAGCACAATTTTTCGATTTATGGTGAATTTTTGAAAACTGCTTTTTTTTATGTCCGCGCGTTACGAATTCATGCATCATTTTGTGATAATATTTTCTCTGAGTTGCCTTGATCGTTTTACAATGTGTTGTATACCAAAATTATCGCAATTTAGTGTAAAATACAACGAAAAAAAATGAACTAGCTAGTTTTAACCGTTTTGCTCACAGCGCAATTTGTATACAATTATATGATTTTTTTTCGCGTTGTCATATATCACAATATTTATATATGATAATATTTTTTTTCATTTCTGATGGTTGCATACTAAACTTCAGGCAATGACAAAAAAAAGGAGCCAAAAATGAACTCTTAATCTTGAAAACTAAGCATGCTATGATTAAAAAAAAAACATTTTTTCCGCTTCGGCGCTCACTCACGAATGCTGACGGCACACAGGAGACAATTTTTAAAATACCGCTTCGGCGTAAGGGCTATGCTGTTATAGCCATCAGAGGGGAGGAGGGTGGGTTCTGATTCTGTAATTACTTGGTAAGTAGTAAATATGAAACTTAATTTTATTATGAAAATAACATTTTCATATATGTACTACTACTAACTCACCCCGTAATTACATAGCTGAATCCTACATTGCAAGGAGGTGGGATACATGGACATACTCCATTCCAAAACATTAAAATATGTAATGAACTTGAAATAGAAAAAAGCTGTTAGCAATGGAAAACAATGCTTGTCATTTCCTTATCAGTTAAGAGAGCCATTGCAAAAGAATCCTGCCTCTAGTTGGTGCCCCTCTTAACTTTAGTGGCTGTACAGTAGAGCCATGGATCACCTCTACTTAAGTGGGAGGTTTGCAACTAAGGAGAATTCTGTTGGCTGGCAAAGCATCATCAAATGCACTTGCCCGGGACACAGTACCATTTTATCCTCAGTGTCATGTCAATTACTAATAATGATCCCAAGGTATATAGTATGTACTGCAAAATTTTCACACATTGTTTTGACTCCAAGAAAACTTTAGAAGTGAAGACCTATGACACTTTCAGTGGGCCGATCGCCAAAAGGAAGTGATATAATGCGCCTGAAAGCCAAAGAGGTGGAAGTAATTCTGGCATCTTAGCGTTCCCTATTAGGTACTCAAAAATAAAGTTTACTGGCGATGAAGGACAATACGTTCACAGACAGAAGGCGAGACAGGATCTTGTCTGGACACTCTAGGTATGGATGGTCATCTGATTATAAAGCTTTCTCAGATAAAACTGAAAGCTCCTACTAGATATTTCACGGATTCTCCCAGAACCAGGGATGTTCAACAATCACTAGGGGAGAAAGCATGGCTCCTGTTAAAAATCTGTCTTAGCAGAATCTGCTTGCTTGCCTATATAGTCTGAAGCTCACTAACTCTTTTGGCATTTTCTAAGGTTACAAGGAACAGAGTTTCTAGTTAAGCTGAGAGACATGGAAGAGAGGCTTTATACAGGGCCCCATTAACCACTCTAGAGCTATGTCCAGATTCCAATACATACGTATACGTATATGGACTCGACTCCTCTATGCCTTAGAAGTCTCAAAGACTTATTAGGTTGCTAAGACCTTGGTTCAAAGATAAAATTGGACCTTTGTGTTTACATACTAAATCTAGCCTTGCTCTATGCCACTTGAAGGTGAAAAAAGAGCCTGCCCTTGGCAATCCTCAGGCATAGGAGGAGTTCTGCTAACTGAAGTAAAGAGGAATGCACGATGAGAAGTTATAACCATTACACCATGGATGAAAGACTGCCTACATAAATTAGAGTACTTAGCAAGAAAACTACAGTCTGCATCTTGCAAGTCTTGGAAAATTCACCTCTTCCAAGCAAGCTCCTGGGCAGTCTTTAAATCTGTCTGAGAGAAGAGTGGTCTGCTTTTAGTGTTATCATTTGCAGTGCGGTTGTCTGAGTATATATCTGGTTCAGGAGCCACTATGCATGGTCCAGGACAGGGCCAAGAGAAAAGTCTAGGTGGGACCTAACTCAAAATGAAAGGCAACAGTTCCTTGAGGAGGCACACTGGCCATAACTGGCCCATCCCATAAATTCTGCCAGACCAGGGGATCCAAGGTCCACTTGGTAGGTAGAACATGGTTCTGACAGTTCAGTGTGACTGACAGAACTAATGTGTCTTGAAAAAATAGAGACTGGAAGTTCTTTTTGATCTACCCATTGTGGGAGTCCTCCCCTGACTGGTACTGGTGTGAGAGAGAGAGAGAGAGAGAGAGAGAGAGAGAGAGAGGGGAGAGGAGAGAGAGAGCGAGAGAGAGAGAGAGAGAGGACGGAAGAGAAGGATTGAGAGGGAGAGAGCGCTTCTGCCTTCTCCCATATGCTTAAGGACCGAGATCTTGAACCGAGATTACTACACAGCTACTACTGTAGCTTCGACCTAATTCAGAGATAGGGGGATAAAACAATCCATCTGCATTTCCCTGTTCCAAATGTCAAAAACCCCTCACACTGGTACTGGTGAGAGAGAGAGAGAGAGAGAGAGAGAGAGAGAGAGAGAGAGAGAGAGAGAGAGAGAGAGAGAGAGCTTCCTTGCTTTCTTCTCCATATGCTTAAGGACTGAGATCTTGAACCGAGATTACTACACAGCTACTACTGTAGCTTTGACCTAATTCAGAGATAGGGGGATAAAACAAATGTGTCCATCTGCATTTCCCTGTTCCAAATGTCAAAAACCCCTCGCAGTTTCCTTCAAAGGAAATTGAAGAAGTCAGTGTTCCAGGAAAAGAATGACATTCCAGAACAAGAAATCAAAACACTGGCGGGGACATGGAAAAATACTTCCTTCATAACCCAGGTCTTCATACAAATGCCCTTGGAGAGTGGATGACAGGATTGTCTGGTTCATCTCTATTCTGAATCTCGTCTTCTATTTTAAGAGAAAAAAGGGGCGTTGTAGGACTTGCAGATTCACTGACTACTATGCTGTCTCACAGAAAACTAAGGGAACTTGCAGATCCTCGTCCCGACTCGCAGACGACCATGCAGACTAACTGCTGACCCTGTGGACTCTTTAACACTTGGTGAACACTTGGACATTTGAGCAGACTCAATTATAAAGGACTCGATAACACTACGCACAGGCTGAAGACATTATATGAAAATATGCGCAATTTCATGTAGAATACAACAAAAAACAACCTATGGTTGTAGTTTTTATCAGTTTTGAAATATTTTCATATAAATAACGATATAGAAAAAATTTGTCCTGCGGTCAACTTTAACTCAACCGAAATGTCGAAAACTGCAATTGTAAGCTACAACACTTACAATTTAGTAATATTCAATCAATTACCTTCATTTTGCAACAAACAAGAAGTCTCTAGCACTATATTTCAATTTATGGTGAATTTTTTAAAACAGCTTTTTTTTATGTCCGCGCGTTACGAATTCATGCATAATTTTTTTATAATATTTTCTCTGTGTTGCCTTGATCGTTTTACAATGTGTTATATACCAAAATGATCGCAATTTAGTGTACAATACACCGAACAAAATTAACTCGTTAGCTTTCACGGTTTTGCTCACAGCATGATTTGTATACAATTAAATATGAAATTTTTTTTTGCGCTGTCATATAGCTCAATATTTATATATGATAATGATATTTTTTTCATTTTTGATGGTTGCATACTAAACTTCAGGCAATGACAAAAAAAGGAGCCAAAAATGAACTCTTAATCTTGAAAACTAAGCGTGCTATGATTTTTTGAAAAAAATATTTTTTCAGCTTCGGCGCTCACTCGCGAACGCTGCTGGCATACGGGAGACGATTTTTAAAATACCGCTTCGGCGTTTAAGGGTTAACATAACCCCTATGCCTTATAATACACCTATCAAACTGTACTACTGTGCATTTATGAATTCTACTTAACACAAAATCACTGCCTATAACAACAACAATACCATAAAGCTCATAATTCATTACAAAAAAACTAACATGGTCTAACTGTTCCGATGCCATGTTTGCGGATGCCCCAGCACTTATATTGGGATGACCACAATGCACATCTAAAAAGATTTTGTGCCACATTCAAGGTGTTATCAGAAGGCATTATGAAAACCAGCACCATATATATCAAGTTTTCATATCTGATACAAGCATCACCAACACAATACAGGGCAGCCAACACCTATCCATCCTAAAGGAGATGAGTTATTTACAAGAAAAGCCCTGCCTTATCATACATAAGAGTCATTCTTGGTGTACAAATATCATGAAACCTGCTACAATAACATTTCACTAGAATGACATCACTGACAAGACTCCCATGAGATGTCTAAAAAGGCAATAGTCAAGCCAACCCCAGTCAGGTATTCTTTAAGATTAGGGCAAAAGACCATCACCTTTCATAATCAGTTACCCAGTTCATGTGGGATAGGTGCCACCCAATCCACAAGTTGCCAAAGAACCTTTCCCACAGAACTTAAAGCCTTTTCAAGCCTGCCACCTCTGCATAAATACAAACAGAAACTGCTGTTTAATTCAGTACATATTATCACTTACCTTGTCAACAACAAAGCTTTTGATGTCTTCATGTTCCCAGTTAACAAAAGTGATATTTTCAATGCCCTTTGGAAATTCTTTCACTGAAATTAGGTTGTTCTTGGCCATTGCATTTAGGAACTGTAAAAATGAAGTGAAACACATGAAGAACAGACTTCAAATAAAAAAACCAATGTAAGATCAAAATTTCAATGTGATATACATTATATATTAAATATATTTCTATTCAATGACAGATGGCACAAATAATGCATACATACAAAAACCCATCTTGTTCATATATATTTTTACCTTTTTGTCTTGGTATTTTTGATGTCTATTGTCGTTTCTTATAATATCTATAAAAAATATACAAACTAAGTGTGATGTACGTAGCAGTGATTGTCGTCCATATATTCTGGCCCAAATTTTAGGTCTACATAAATATGTTATAGTTTGTGTTTAATGTTTTTGTGAAATATATTCAATTTTTCTTTGGTGCTATTAAACTTAACGTGACTCTTAACATTTTCAGTTTTGTTCCATCTAAGTACTAATTATTATATATACATAACATATTTACAGCAGAACCTTGGACTTCAGTTCTAATCCATTCAAGAAGAGGCAATGAAATGCGATCCAGTCAAAATCTGAATCAATATTTTCCATAAGAAATAACTGAAAAATGGCATTTTTATAAAATTAGATTTTATATAACACTTACCAAGTATATAATTACTTAGCTAACGATTATGCTTGCACAGCATCCAAATTCAAAGTTCATGATAATGCAGCTGTTGCAAAGAGGTGGACAGGCCTCGTCCACTGCAACAGGAGTGTGGAAGCAAATGTAGCTGTACGGCATCCTTCTTATTTATACCATGAAACCAACAACACATCATTCTCAGTCCTCCTGATTCATGATTTGCTGGTTGTTATTGCTGAAGTTGGTGACGTACTAACTTTATTTTCTTGAGCTGTTGACTGTTTTAGTTTGCTTTTTACAATTAGCTTATTTTCTTTTAGTTAGCTATGTCAGATTCTAGCGCTTTCAGTCTTTGCTATTGTGGTGAAGGCTACAAGACGACTAACTAAGCTTTGTTATGATACACATACCATGTGCACTTAGTGTAGGAGAGGTATGTTCGAGGGCAGTTAATTGTTCGGAATGATAGTAGATGGAAGATGCTTGAGTCTCACCTTGATAAACTTGCAAAGAATAGGCTTAGGAAGGCAGCCTCTAGTGCCAAAAGTAGTGCCTCTCTGAGTCGAGATTTTTCTCCTAAGCCTAAGACAGACTCCTGCCTGGCTCTTCCCTCTACCCCTTGACAACTACTTATTACCATAACTTTTTTTTTTTTAATACAAAATATGTACTAGATATACATAATTCAACTATCTATATTATTTTAACTAGGGCCAGTGGGAAATGTTCTGAATAGGAGGCTAATTTTTCTCAAAGATTAGAACGTCCTGACCATATATTTGAGAAAACGATCCATAAAGCGAACATAACTTCTACCATCCCCCTCAAAACAAGACCAGAGAGATGCCCAACAATAAAATAAAAATCCCACATCTAGACAGGATTAAGACGTTGACACAGACACATGGAAGCTCTTAACCCTTTTGCTTTTACCTACCAAAATACCTTAACCAAATCCTTAATTTACGTCCAACAAAAGCCAATCCCCAAAGACACAGGAATAGATGAAATCTCTTGCCTTGTCTGTGACCAATTCTACGTTGGTTTTACAGGTCATCACTCGCCCAAAGGTTAATAGAACATAAACTTTCAGTTAGGCATGGACAACAAACCTCAGTTATTTTTACCATATAAACAACCATCATCAAAGAACGAACGAATAATTTGTTATCAGGCGTCATGACTACTATGGTAAAAAACGCTGATGTCAATTAAGATTACATAGTGCAGTATATTTATATTAAACATAATTAAAACTTGTAGGAAGTAAAATTATATTTTATGTAAAACTCCAGCTTCTAACATATTTAAAAATGCCACCAGCATCATATATCACATCCTCTCCAAGGATCTTGGTAAGGATGTACCTGTCATCCTCACCCCAAGCTTCAGAAAGGTATCGAATTCTTCAATTCCCAAAACTGGGTCATTCAACCAGCAAATGCTTTACAGTCAAGGGGACAAAGCAGCCATCAGAGCATTGGCATATTCTACCTGTCATTAAAAACTCATGTATTAAGTGAGTATGGCCAATGCAAAGACGACAGAGGGCAGTTTCCCATCTTCGGGGCATAAAGTTATACTTCCAAGGAGATATAACACTTTTGATCTCTCTCATCTTAATTCTGATCTAAAGAGTCCCAACGCTGTTGCCAAATATCACAGAGAGATTGCCTGATATTGGGCCAGAAATCACTCTTCATTTCCAGCCACACCAACACGTGCTGGAACACAGCACAATTCCACTCTAATGTCTCTATGCTCAATGATGACAAGCCATTCTAGAATCTTTAAAACTAATGGGTTGGTTGGATTAAAATGTACTAAAACCTGTAAAATGCTTTTTGCATCATTAAAAATGGTAAAGTTGGCATCTCCCATCGTAGCTATTTTTTCAACAGCAGTTAAAATCCCATACAGCTTTGCTGTAAGATTTGATGCCTCTAGAGGACATGCACCTCTACAATCAAAACCATTAGAATGTATTGGATTTGGAGCCATCTGTGAATATAAAATTGCTACTGTGATGACATTCTGAATGTTCTAAGAAATTTGATTGAATTTCTTCTTCTGCCATATTTCTCTTCAAGCCTGTAAAATAATGACAGAAAGAGACTACAGGCAACTTTCAGGGAGGGGTTGTGGGAACCCTCCACCACTGGTCAGATTTAGGCTACTCAACAGTTGTTTTGCTTTATATCCATAAGGTTGCACTGATTTAGGATGAGCATCATAGTAGCCAAAGAAATTCTCTCTAAGCACTGTTTGAGATCCAAAAGAGCCTGGAAGTCTTGGCAACCTATACAGTATCTGATGACAGAAGACTGATAATACATTTTCAGAGGCAGTTCTCCAGTATCAACAAGCAGATTTGGAAAAGGCAAAGACTTAAAAGCACCTGTGGCTAGTCTAATGCCAGTATACGTAGTGCACAGTGTCTAAAATTCTTAAGCGGTTAGAAGTGGCTGAAGAATATATTACACATCCATACAACAACTCAAGATAGTGCTTTGTACGACCTAAAAAGTGTTATGCGATCAGCCCCCCAGGATGTGTACAAGGACTTTAAAGGTATTTAAAATTTCCGAGCATTTAACTTTCAGCATCTTAAGATGTGAAGCCCATGTCAACCGTCAGTCAAAACCTAAGCCTAAAAATTGTGTTTCTTCTAAATATGGGATTCTTTGTCCTTCAAGATATACATTAAGATCAGGATGTAGTCCACGAATGTGGCAGAAATGAACAGCAACAGTTTTGCTGTTTGAAAACTTGAAGCCATTCAAATCTGCCCATTTGGTTATCAGATCAACTGAAGTTTTTCTTTCAATTGTGGACATTCTTGCTCCAGAAAATGATGTGGAAATATCATCCACAAAAATTGTATGAAGGAAACCATGAGGAATAACTGCAGATATGCCATTTATTGCCAGGGCAAACAGAGTAACGCTGAGCATACTACCTTGCGGGACTCCTTCTACTTGGCATTTTCTTTCAGACAGAGTACTATTACCTACTCTTACCTGAAAGTGCCTGTGTGTTAAAATTGTTCTCAGGAAAAATGGCAACTCCCCTCTTAATCTAAATTTATGAATAACTTAACCCTTAAACGCCGAAGGGGTATATTAAAAATTGTCTTCCATGTGCCGAGGCGGTCTCAGAGTGAGCACGGAAACGGAAAAAATATTTTTTTCAAAAAATCACAGCGCGCTTAGTTTTCAAGATTAAGAGTTCATTTTTGGCTCCTTTTTTTGTCATTGCCTGAAGTTTAGTATGCAACCATCAGAAATGAAAAAAATTATCATTATCATATATAAATAATGTGATATATGATAGCGCAAAAACAAAATTTCATATATAATTGTATTCAAATCGCGCTATGCGCAAAACGGTTAAAGGTAACGAGTTAATTTTTTTTTCGTTGTAATGTACACTAAATTGCAATCATTTTGGTATATAACACATTGTAAAACGATAAAAGCAACACAGAAAATATTATCACAAAATAATGCATGAATTCGTAACTTGCGGACATAAATATTTTTTTTCAAAAATTCACCATAAATCTAAATATTGTCCTAGAGACTTCCAATTTCTTTCAAATGAAGACAAATGATTGAATATTACTATACTGTAAGAGTATTAGCTTACAATTGCAGTTTTCGACCATATCTGATGAGTTAAAGTTGACCGAATGTCGAATTTTTTTATATATTTTTTTTACATGCAATTATTTCGGAAATTAGAAAAGCTAAAACCTTCAAATATTTTTTGTTTTATTCTACATAAAATTTCGCACATTTTCATATATAAAACTCTATGAAATGCCTAATATGAAACGGAGCAAATATTCCGAGAATGGGACATACGCATTTCGGAGATTTGTGGCGGAGAATCAGCGCGCGGAGGGAAGGAAAGTTTTTTTTTTTAATTCACCATAAATCTAAATATTGTGCTAGAGACTTCGAATTTGTTTCAAGATGAAGATAAATGACTGAATATTACTAGACTGTAAGATTTTTAGCTTACAATTGCGTTTTTCGACCATTTCTGTAGTCAAAGTTGACCGAACGTGGTTTTTTTTTATTTATTGTGATTTATATGCAAATATTTCGAAAATGAGAAGAGCTACAACCTTCAATTATTTCTATTTTTGTATTTCTTTACATGAAATTGCGCAACATTTTCATAATATAAAACTTTATGTAAACGGCTAATTTAAAAATGGTGGCAAACATTTACCGCACAATCGCACAAATGATTTTTTCGGAAGAGTTACCGCGCGGACGTAAAGAAAATGTTATTTTTTTCATAAATTCACCATAAATCGAAATATTGTGCTAGAGACTTCCAATTAGTTGCAAAATGAAGGTAAATGATTGAATATTACTAAAATATAAGATTTTTAGCTTACAATTGCGTTTTTCTACCATTTCGGTAGAGTCAAAATTGACCGAAGGTTGAAATTTTGGCACTTATCGTTATTTATATGAAAATATCTCAAAACGGATAAAAGCTACAATCATGAGTATTTTTTTGTTGTATTCTACATAAAAATGCACACATTTTCATATATAATACTTCATGCAACGGCTAATTTAAAATGGTACAAAAATTATGTCATGACGAAATAATTTCCGAGATGTGTCACAGATACTTTTTAGTGCGGCAAGAAAGAAATTCGCGCTTGCGTGCCTGCTTAACGATTGTAAACAAAACAACACCTTGATCCGTGAACTCCCAGCATCCCCCAAGGCGTGTGATTCATGAGTTTTTGGCTGGAAGCCTAAAAGTATTTTTCCGCGAATTTTTAAAAAAACTTTTGTATGTCGACGTAAAATACGTCCAGTCGGCGTTCAAGGGTTAACAGTAAACAAGTGAATATTTTATAATTTTATCACTGCTGATGTTTCTCCAATCACTATAAAAAAATATTTAAAATCTAAATTTCATTTACATGGCAATTATTAACATTCTCGTCCAAGCCATAGTGCCCTTCAATTCTCCTCCCCAGCCACACTGTGCTTCAATGTCGCTGCTCATTTCACTTACAAGATCCATTTATACTGTACTTAGACTTGACGTAAAAACCAAAATGCCTCTCTCTCTCTCTCTCTCTCTCTCTCTCTCAAACAGTATACATATTTTTTTTATAAAAAACAACAGCAAGATATCAATGAAACATTATTTCACTTACAGAATCCATACACTTTGCTTAGACTTGTATGTAAAAACCAAAGTTTTCTCTCTCTCTTCCCATGGATATTTCAATGAAAATCCAATGAAAAAATACAGGAGAGAGAGAGAGAGAGAGAGAGAGAGAGAGAGAGAGAGAGAATTTAAGAGTTGAGAGAGAGAGAGGAGAGGAGAGGAATTTTGAGAACCTGTCAGAAGCTATCTTGGCAATAACCACAGACCAGAAGTCCAGCCAAGAAACCGTCTGCAACATGGAGGCTGCCATAGATTCCAATGCTGAGGCATCTTGTGGAGACAAGGACGGAGCCACGGACCTCACCTGCTCCAAAGTCAATCCCGGCTTCAGGCGAATGACATCTGGGTTAAGATGGAGCGACAACAAAAAAGTAGAGCTCGTAGCATAGTACTTCCTATGTCTCGTGAGAGGCGGGGGTAGTAGCTTGGTAGAGCCCCTAGAGCAAAGCGAACCGTCCCGGTCCGAAACAGAGGCATTAACCTTCTGCAAGACCGACTGAGCGAGCCCCGACAAAGGAAGCTGAAGAGATGATTTGGGGTCCTGAGTAGCTCCCATTAAGGCTTCCAAGCAAGAAGGAGTGTAAGACGACCAAGCCTGAGTCCTACTTTCCAAATTGTCCTATTATTAAGACCGAAGGTTTGTTCGAGTATGAACAATTGTAATTTTCATAGCTGACAAACCGGAGGTCTTAACAACAGGATAAATCTTCTGGCACCATCTGGAAACCAGTTAAAAACAATCAAAGATTGTAAATGTAGGGAATCTGTGGCATTTGGCATCCGACGTGTAGTTGAGGTGGAAGCAAGTCGAGAGACTACACTTGAATCTAGTGATGCATGTCTTTTGTCCAACCCAGGATCAAGCGTAAGAGGGGTGGCTAGAAGTGGGCAGTCAATACTAAAACCTCAGGTTTGTTAGCTATGAAAAATACAAATTAATAAAATATTTGCCATTTGTTCATAGGAGGAACAAACCTTTGGTCTTAACAATAGGATAGACTCATACTTGGAGGAAGGTAGGAGAATCCTGAACCGACTGAGGATTCGGCACACCCGATCATTCTTATTAGAATATGACATTAGTACTAAAGAAGAGGACCTACACCTTTGAGATGTTAGATATGTCGATATCTAACACCCAGTCCACTTGGTTCAAATACAATAAAACGTGACCAGATTCATTGCATTCATGGAAGTCCAAAAGAACTATATCTGTTCAGTCAACAAACCATGTAGGCCACATGAAACAGGTTTGAAACCACCCTTCACTCCCCTTGCTGTAGAGAGGAGTTTATGCTACTGAGAAGCAGATTTGCATATTGCATGGATCATGAAAAGTGCTGTAACAATATCGCTGCAATGCTCACCTGTATCAAGCCAATTCCAATGTATGATGTGTGCATTCTTCAAACTGCCTGTAGGAATGAAGAAAGGAGAAAAGGGAAAGAAAAGAGGCCAATCAACTCACTCATTCCCTACTCCACACAATCATCTTAGGGTAGGTACAAACTGTTCTGCTAGGCACTGGATGAGTCACACTTGTTGAAAAGCCACCACTGGACCCAAGGAAAAACGTGTCCATGGATTTGTGGGCAACATTCTCCATGTAGAAAAAAAATGAATGTCATTTGAAGCATTCATGAACCAGCATTCAAACCCTATGAACAGAAGGTACCTTAAATGGCCAAGGAGGAATGTATTCCCCTGGTGTCATGCACCCAATCGGTGGTAAAATTTGATAATGAGGAGTCAGCTTGTCTAAACACCCCAATTAGAAACCCAATAGGGTGTTCTAGGACACCTCTTTCTTGACCTGGCCTGAGTCAACATGAGGTCTACATCACCTAACCTCTAGGAGACAAGATATTCAGATAACGATGAAGTGCTTGATGGGACCCTGTAGCTTTCCAACCCTTCCAAGGCAGCCAAGGTCAGAAGGAAAACTACTTATAAAGTCAGTTTCCTTGGAGAAGAATGATGTATGGGCTCAAAGGAGAATGAGAGAGAATACTCAGTACCAAAGTAATGTTCCATTAAGATCCCATACTCAGTACCAGAGTAAGGTCCCAAGTAGGAGGTCTGAGTTCCCTAGGTGAACAAGACCGCTCCAAGCTCTTGAACCACACCAAGGATTCTGAGGGTGAAGAGGTCTGCATCCTCCAAATAAACTTATCACAAGTTAGTCCTGTAGCACCTCAACAGTATCAACGGAAGGAACCTCCTCTCTTCAAAAAAATATTCAGATCTTGTCTACTGAACAGGAATTCTCAGTGGAAAGAAAGCCTTTTGATAACACCAAATGCAGCAGCACATGGCTGACGAAGATCCTATGAAGTAATAGCCTTATATCTGAGTCACTGTTCTGTAGGAAAGATCTCCCAAAATAGATACCACTCCAGAAATGAAGAGATGAAGGTCATAGTGATTGGTGGCATCTCCACAAGAAACCGGTGAATAACATTGTGTTAGGGAGGGATCTCTCTTGGCCACTCAGCTTGGGGCTAAGGAGCTACTAGGGTTAATCTAAGACATGGGAGCTTGAGAAAGGGAGTTGCCATTAATTCATCACTCTGAATTGTTCCTGTACTCACGAGCCACCTCCCAAGGATGGGGTGCTCATCTTGAAGACCTCCTGGCCTCAGGGGCATGGAGCATACAGGACAACCATCGTTCAACCTCCCAATGTTACCAGATGGCTGGGACCAAGAAAGACCTTTGGCTCCTGTCAAAGAGAAGAGGTCTAACATGGGTTTTTACCAAGTAGACAGAAGAGATGATAGGATAACCCAAGGAGGTGTCCTATGACAAAATGCTCAGTGCAGATACGTTCTAAATATCCTACTGTCAACTTGTACAATGTTAGAGTAATTGCACTGTAGACAAGGAAAAAAGACTGAGCTGCCAAGGAAACGTGCACCTCCAACAGAGGAGACATTCTATGAGGTGATACTTATGATGACATATGATCAGTATGCTACCCATTGGAGGAGACATCCTATGATGATAGGACATGCCCCACACCCACTTTGACTAAGGAACCACCATGGTGACGTTCCAGAGCAATGCAGCGCAGAGCTAAGATGGATCTTAACTACTGCAGGGACAAGAACACCAGGATATTGAGATACATTAGTGATCTGGTTACTTGGATATACGTAATAGGTAGGATAAGCTAGGAATTGAACCCAATCCAACCTATCCTAATCTCAAACTATTGAAGAATGCAGAAGATCTTCTTGCAGAATTCATGAAGCAGAAGAACAAGCGAAGAGCAGGTCCAATAAATATAAGCTTAAACCAGCTAGGCTAGACTAGGCTAAGAATTCCAACACCTCAGCAAGGATAAGATTGAGAGATATGTTTGAGAAAGCTTAACTAGGCCTAGAACCTAACCACTTATGCTTGGCTAAGTCACTGGGGAAAGGTTGAACTAGTTCACCCAACCTAGCTAGGCTAGACTAAGATGGAAAAGTTAGGTTCAGACTAACTAGGCTAAGCTGAGATGTGAAGGAAGGTTCGAACTAACTAAGCTTGGCTATGCTAGACTAAGAACTCAACCACTTGCCATGCTAAGAGCTCAACTACTTAGGCTAGGATAGGATAGCTAAAGTAGTATTGAACTAGCTAGGATAGGCTAACAACTCTACCACTTGCTAGACTAAGAACTCAACTACCTAGGGTAGGCTAAAAGTGGCTAAGGTTGTTTCAAACTAGCTAGGTTAGGCTAAGATGGTTAACCCTGGATAGGTTAGCTGGGTCGAGCACGACCCGAGGAGTGTTTAAAAAAACATGTTTTTTTTTTCCCATAAATCATCGTCTATCTCGAATCTGGGTGTGATCTCCCTGCAAGAGAATAGCAGAACACACACTATAATCATGTCGAAACCTGCGTTTGTGCCTTGCATTTGTCTTTTCCCCTTTTCTGAGTAATAGTTTGTTTTGAACATGTGTGAGATACAAAGGCAAAGTTATCAAGTAGTGATTTCCTGTCTAACACTGTTGACTCTGGGATAGTTTTATATTGTTAGAAACTGTAGGTAGATGGTGTGTGTACATTATGCTTGCCATTGGTTGTGGCTGAGATGCCTTATATTTCTATTTGGTCCAATTTCCTTTGAATGCCAATATCTCAGTTTTTGCACTTTTTTTTTTGCATTTTTCATCAACAATGGCCAGCAGACCGTATTCTCTGGACATGGATGTTATCTGACTTTTGTGGTGACGGATTACATGAGTTTATGTCAATAAATCATGACACACTGGAGAGAGAGAGAGAGAGAGAGAGAGAGAGAGAGAGAGAGAGAGAGAGAGAGAGAGAGAGAGAATAACATTTCTGATATAACAGTAAATTACATCTTAGTGCATATCTTTTTACATAATTTCGTTCTAGGATAATATGTGTTTATTCTATAAAAACATTAGCCACTTCCTATTTCATTTACCGGTACCAAAAAAAAAAAAAAAAAGTGTGAAATTTTGTCTTTTTTTGGGGGGCAGCCAAAAAAACTCACCCTTTTTTTCCTCTTTTTACATTTTGACCTCTATGGGTCCGACACCTTTTCTGGCAGTTGCATATTGTAAATAATAGTTTTAGGAAGGATTCCCTCAATTTTGTGTGTATATAGCATATTTTGTATTTTTTGTAAATATTTTCATAAATCATTTTTTTGTATATACTTATTTTTTAAATATATTTGTGATAAATATTTAATTTATTCAACTTGTAGATGGGTATGATTTATCTTCTCAGCAGTGTCCGGCAATGGTGAAATTGATTTTAGAAATTAAAATGTAGAACATAGCTACAGTTTTTGAATTTTCACAAATATTTCTGGGCGCTCGGGTCGAGCTCGACCCCACAAACCTTTATAGGGGCACCAAAACAGCGAAACCTATCCAGGATTAAGGAAGGTTCAACTAGCTGGGCTAGGCCAGGCTAAGAAGTCAACCATTTGCTAGGCTAAGAACTCAACCACTAGGCTAAGATGATTAAGGCAGGTTCAACTAGCTAGGCTTGGCCAGGCTAACAACTCAACCACTTGCTAGGCTAAGACCTTGACCACTAAGGCTAGGCTAAGACTGTTAAGGCAGGTTCAACTAGCTAGGCTATGCCAGGCTAAGAGCTCAACCACTTACTAAGCTAAGAAATTAACAGGTAAGAAGAATTCTTGTTTCATCATTTATTTACATTAGAATTGTTCCTACTTTTCACAATGTTCCTGAAACGACTCGGGCAAACGTCATCGAACTGCTCAAGCATACGACCTGTGTAAGCCTTTTTGGGGTGTCTCTTTTCTACAAATGATTGCACCTTATGAAAAGCAGCTAGAGCATCCTTAATTTCTGCCGTTGTCATAGGGTCATCCTCCTCCTCCTCGCCGCTGCTAGAGAACTCTTCTTGAACGACATTATGTTGCATGACCTCCAACTCCTTCAGGTCATCCGTTGTAAGTGCCTGTTCGTGCTCCTTGAGGTCATTGATGTCGCCCTTGTCGACAACCAGCCCCATGGACTTGCCAAGTGCAACGATCTCGTCAACATCTGGTTGCGAAACAGTTTCAGGATCGTCAACTGTTCCTGCATCTGCAGCACCAGCTTCGCCCACGTCGAATCCCTCAAAGTCTTGGGTGGATACAGCATCAGGCCAGAGTTTCCTCCAAGAAGAATTCAAGGTTCGCCTCGAAACCTCCTGCCAAGCTTGATCAATGCGTCGGATGCATATCACAACATCAAAATGGTCCTTCCAAAATTCACGCGAGGTGAGGTTTGTGGTATCGGTGATGTTGAAACATCTCTTGAAAAGATGTTTCATATACAGCTTCTTGAAGTTCGATATCACTTGCTGGTCCATGGGCTGGAGGAGAGGGGTGGTGTTAGGCGGAAGATAAAGAACCTTGATAAAATAATACTCCACTAGGATATCTTCCTCGAGGCCAGGAGGGTGAGCAGGGGCATTGTCCAACAACAGCAGACATTTCAGAGGGAGGCGCTTCTCTTCCAAGAATTTCTTCACTGTTGGGCGGAAACACTTGGTGAACAAAAGTCTCATTACCCAGGTGTTCGCATTAGCCCTCCACATCACTGGAAGCTTTTCCTTTAGCACTTTGTGGGCCTTGAAGGCTCAAGGAGTCTCCTAATGATAGACAAGTAGGGCTTCACCTTGCGATCACCACTGGCGTTTGAACAAAGCGTGAGCATAAGCCTGTCTTTCATAGGCTTATGCCCGAGTAGCTTCTCTTCCTCCGTGATGTATGACCGACGAGGCATTTTTTTCCAAAAAAAGCCAGTCTCATCACAGTTGAAGACTTGCTGAGAACTGTAGCTGCTAAGAGCTGTAGCCTTCGTTGATCATCATCTCGTCGAACATCTTAATAAAGGCTTTGGCTGCTTTCGTGTCTGAGCTGGCCACCTCCCCATGCCGCACCACCGAATGGATGCCAGTCCGTTTACGGAATTTTTCGAACCACCCATGAGAAGCCTTGAAGTCTGGGGTTGGCGTCGATGTCCCTTCTCTTCCGTCATCTTCGGCCTGGGCAATCATATCGCCGAAAATAGCGCTGGCCTTCTGGCAGATTGCCGTCTCGGTTATCATATCGCCAGCGATTTCTTTGTCTTTTATCCAGACAAGAAGCAGCCTTTCCATCTCGTCGTGCACGTGGCTCCTCTTGCTAGACAAAATAGTCACGCCCTTGGAAGGTGTAGCTGCTTTGATGGCTTCCTTCTGCTTAAGGATGGTGCCTATTGTCGACGGATTTCGGCCATATTCCTTGGCGATCACACTCAATCGCATGCCAGCTTCATACTTTTTAATTATCTCCATTTTTGTCTCCAAAGAAAGCATCCTCTTCTTTCTGTGAACTTCAACTTTCTTGGGACCCATGACTACGTATATACTGTACGTAATTAAGCTATGTAATATACTTATGTAGTAAAGTTCTCACATACACAATAAATCAGTACTACAATGAAATCACTAACAAATTTACGTTAATAAGCGAAATCGTATAGAACAAACGAATTCCGCGTGCTTACGATAACAATGCTGCTGACGAGTGGCCGAAAAAGCACGCCGCTACGTAATGCATGATGGGATCATGGGAGAGATCCTGACCAATAGGAGAGCAGGATCTTATGGCGGTGACTAGCATCAGGAACCAATGGGAGAGCGGGAAGTTGGTGGCGAGTCTACTCTGTTGGCGGCGCGCGAGTTTTAAAACTGTTATCGGTGGTCTGGACGAATCTCGGGACTTTACAGCAACCACCTTTCGTATCCTGAACTATTTCCGTATGTAGAGCCAAAAAATTCTTCGTATTTGCTTTTGTAACTCGAATTTTTTGTAAGTTGAGCCTTTCGTATGTCGAGTACCACTGTACTCTTAAAATTATCACTAATTTGCTTTTTTTGTATAACGACACTGTTTATTCACAAATTACTGTATTTTTCCATATTGCATATGTGACTAAATACTGATTTTTATGATACAAATGATTGACAGCATACTTATAACGTAGCTATGTATCTATTATAGCTATGTATCTATTAAGCTCACTGCAGGTTGGGCCCTGGACTATTTAAAATATTTGCTAATTATTTTGATTTTATTTTCCAATCTGCTTTTACTGGAAAATAAACTGAAAATATGTAGTGAATATATTTTAAATATTGTACAATATGCTCTATCATCAAAAATCTTTACAGCAATGTCATTTCAAATAAATATTACATTACCCTTATGCCTGAGTCAGAAATTGGCAATTGAAGACCGTGACTGTCGTAATGGCCTAAAATGTGCTTATTACGACGCCACTACAATGCAGTTACGTGGAAGGCACCATCACTTGGCATAACCTAAAACTGCATCGGCAAGATTTGCTGACACCCACCAAATGATGGCAGATGTGTTGCGAGTTACAACAACTGTCAAAAACTTCCATATCATGCCGGCAGACACTATAGTGTTGTATTGGCGTTTCGACTGCCCAACAGCATTGGAATTTGATTATGGATGACGTAGCTAGTAATGTCAATATGCGGCATCCAGTACGACATATGCCATGACTTTGAAACAACATAACATGAGCAGTGTACAAAATGTTTATACTATTATGTATGTACTAAATTTTCCTAAAAGAACTAATAACAATGTTATTTTCTATAACAAAACTTGAAATTACAAAATCCTCAAGATTAAAGAACTGGGAAATTTAGAAGTTAAGAGGCCCTGATACCTAATTATAAGCCATACTTGTCTGGCAAAAGTGACCAGTAGATTCTCTCTCTCTCTCTCTCTCTCTCTCTCTTCTCTCTCTTCTCTCTCTTCTCTCTCTCTCTCTCTCTCTCTCTCGTAATTAGCACTCACACATTTTACAACCTATGTATTACTATTTCTCTGTAGTATGTCTTTTTACCAGTACAGTAGATAATTTCCAATTATCTCATTTTACCTGTAGTACTGTCTACAAACTGTAAATGGGCTATTCTAAAACAGAGACATAGAGCATTTCATAACAAAGAGAAAGATACAGAATAAAGTTCTTAAAAGCGAGCTTGCGACTTTTAAAAATAGATGGGGGAGGGAGAAATAGTAGCTACATCTTCCCACTCTGTCTTGTGGTTTTTATGAAAATATCTTATAACTTTATGTAGATGTCTTTTTATTCCTTATTTATGGCAGTTTTAATTCCATTAGAAATTAAATCTCTTTAATTTTAACTTTTTCAACAGTGACTTCAGAGTGTCTACTAAACTATACTCAATATTTATATTATTTTCATTTTCATTCATTCTTATCATAGCACTGAATGACCTTATGGGGTCCCAGTACTTGGCTTTATGCCTAAATCACACACGTATTCCAATCTCAAGAGTATTACTACATTTTTTATTCTATTCAAAAATGACTTTTACATTTCTTCAACAATTAAAATGCTGAACACAATCATTTTTTAATAACAATTTCCTCAACTACAAACCATCTCCAATATTTTCAAGTTAAAGACAAAATGACACTGAAATAGTAAAAAGTAAATATATATACTATGTGGAAATCAAGATTATTGGTATTTTCTAGAATTTACAAAGTTTTTAAATGTTTTTATTTTATACAAATAAGTGAGCTAGCTGATAATGCAATCAAATATAATTTATTACTATATTCTGAAGTAGAGATGAAAAGATATTTTCTATTTTTATTAAAATTCATATTGGATTCAAGATTCTCAGTATTGTTGATATACTTTTTATATATGGTGGTATCTATGTTCATGAAACATGATGGTGCCATTGCGTCTGCAGCTTGTAATGTAATTAAATTGCAATTAAACCATCGTGAATCCTAATGCCTTCACGGATATCACTGTCTTGTAAAAACTGTTAAATGTGGATGCGGCCTAAATGATTGGCACCTGGCGCATACAACTACATAAATACGTAACCTCATCTCAACGTGCGAAAGGCAGTCATAAATGGTTCAATTTAGTATGACATCATGGTGTCCCAGTCAGATGGCTTTAATTTGTTTTGTGGCCCAAGTGCCAATTGATCGCCAAACCCAGCCGTTACAACAGTCGTGGTCTTAGAAACTGGGTCCAACTGTGACCTAGGCCTTAGAGAGAGAGAGATTAGAGAGAGAGAGATGAGAGAGAGAGAAGAGAGTGAGAGAGAGAGAGGAGAGAGAGAGAGAGAGAGAGAGAGAGCTATTATGCTCAGTACGGGGCACAACCTGAAATGAGCTTAAAAGATGCATAACTAAATTATAAATATACATTGGACCCCCACATTCGCGGGAGAAGCGTACCAGACCACTCCTCCCTGCCCCCGCTCCCTGAATACTTAAAACCCGCAAATACTTAGAACCCCCTCTAAAAACACTTACGTATTACTGCCTATCTTGAAAGTTTAAATACCAAATGTATACCTTAAATAACATCCCACTTCAAATATGTATAACTTAAATTATTATCCTATTACTGTATTAATCTTTGAGATTATATTACTAACATCATTTCAGTCATCTTAAACGTTTTACCATTAAAAATATATACGTACAGCCAATAACGGGGGGAGAGAGAGAGAGAGAGAGAGAGAGAGAGAGAGAGAGAGAGAGAGAGAGAGAGAGAGCACTGAATCAGCAACATCATATATCTGACCATCAAGAGTGAAATTATGAATGATTTCAGCAACATAGAGAATAATGGAGAGAGGAGAGAGAGAGAGAGAGAGAGAGAGAGAGAGAGGAGAGAGAGAGAGAGACCTTACCTTACCTTACAGACCTTACATCTTGTTCGGGTTGCCCCAGGTCCCTCAGTGTGAGGCACCTCTAATGTCTACCAGAGAGTTGCTAGTACATCTTCCAGTATATTTTGCATCTTCCAATCTTGGATGGTCTGGGATGCAGTTTAGATATTTGTCTAGCTTATTCTTAAACACATCTACGCTCACTCCTGTTATATACCTCAGATGAGCTGGCAACGCATTGAATAGACGCTGCATTATCGATGCTGGTGCTCAGTGGATTAATGTCCTGTGTGCTTTCCTTATTTTTCCTGGTATAGTTTTGGGCACTATTAATCTAACTCTGCTTGCTCTTTCTGATATTTTTAGCTCCATGATGTTTTCAGCTATTCCTTCTATCTGTTTCTATGCCTGAATTATCATGTAGCGCTCTCTGCTCCTTTCTAGACTATATAATTTTAAGGATTGTAGTCTTTCCCCATAGTCAAGGTCCTTAACTTCTTCTATTCTAGCTGTAAAAGACCTTAGTACACTCTATTTGTGCAATATCCTTTTGATAGTGTGGGTACCATATCATATTGCAATATTCAAGTGGACTACGAACATATGTTTTATAAAGCATAATCATGTGTTCAGCTTTTCTTGTTTTGAAGTGCCATAACAACATTCCCATTTTTGCTTTACATTTTGCCAATAGAATTGCTATTTGATCGTTGCATAACATGTTCCTATTCATCATCACACCAAGGTCTTTAACTGCTTCCTTATTTGTGATTGTCTCATTATTAGGTCCCCTATATGCATATAGCTTTCCTTCTCTGTCTCCATAGTTTATTGATTCAAATTTATCAGAGTTAAATACCATCCTATTTACCTCTGCCCAATCATATACTTTGTTAAGGTCTCTTTGTAGCGCATTCCTATCTTCATCACAAGTAATTTCTCTACTTATTCTTGTGTCATCGGCGAAACTACTCACTACCGAGTCCTTAACATTACTGTCTATGTCTTCAATCATAATAACAAACAGTAATGCAGCTAACACCGTACCTTGTGGCACACCGGAAATTACCTTAGCTTCATCCGATTTCTCATCGTTTGCAATAACTATCTGTTTTCTGTTGTGTAAAAATTCTTTTAACCATCTTCCTCCTTTATCCACTATATTATGCTTTCTAATTTTCTTCGCTAATATATTATGGTCTACCTTGTCAAAAGCTTTTGCAAAGTCTAGATAAACCACATCTGTTTCATTTCCGCTTTTCATATTTTTGTATATGTTCTCACGGTGGACTAACAGTTGGGTTTGTGTACTTTTTCCGGGTACGAAACCGTGTTGTCCTATATTAAACAGATTATTTTTTATTAAATGTTTCATAATGTTTTTCTTCATTACCCTTTCATACACTCATAATATGTGATGTTAGACTCACAGGCCTATAACTACTTGCCTCTAGTCTTGATCCACTTTTGAATGTAGGGGTAATATATGCTAATTTGTGCTCATCATACATCATGCCTGTATCTACACTTTGTCTTAATAATATTGCAAGTGGCTTTGCGATAGAATGAACTACTTTCTTTAACAAAATAGCAGGAACACCATCAGGCCCTGCTGCAGCTCCATTTTTTATTTCATTAATAGCCTGCACAATATCAGCTTCATTAATATCTATGTCAGCTAAATATTCACTATTTTCATCCCCTACTTATATATCGTTATCTTCATTATCTATTCTAGGGGTGAATTCTCTCTTATATCGTTCTGCTAATGTGTTGCAAATTTCCATTTTTTCATTCGTTAATCTCCCTTCAATTCTTAGAGGGCCTATTTCTATTCTTCTTTTAATCATCTTTTTTGCGTATGAGTATAATAGTTTGGGGTTTTGCTTGATATTTACTAGGGTTTTTTCTTCCAAGTCCCGTTTTTCATTTTCTTTTGATTGTATAATCTTTTGTTCTGCATTTTCTATCTTACTTTTTAGTTCTATAACTTTCCATGCATTTTTTTCTTTTGCAAGACCTTTTTTCCACTTTCTGATTTTCTGGAACAAGATCCTTCTGTCTCTTGGTATGCATAACTGATGTTTACTTTTCTTCTACGGTATATATTTATCCACTATTTTCTCTAATATTTTATATAATATCTCCATATTTACCCTTATTTCATCCCTTACGAAAATGTTATCCCAATCTTTGTTTAATTCTTCATTTATTCCGACCATTTTATATTTTTACTGTAGAAGTTGTATTTTCCATATCCTTCCCACTTTTTCATTTCTTGCTTATCTCTGTTTTCACTTGCTTTGGAATGGACTGTTAATTCTATGGCATTATAGTCTGAAATACTCACATTATAAACTATTATTTCTTTAACATAATTCATCTCGTTCACAAATATTAGGTCTAAGGTATTTTCTTTTCTTGTTGGCAGGTGATTTATTTGTTGAATGTTGTATTCTAGTAGCATATCTAATAGCTTTTCGAATTGCCTCTTATCTTCTGCACGACTATTACTCTCTTTTTTATATGTATAAGTACAACCACAATCTCCTATTCGTTCTTTCCAGTCTACGAAAGGAAAGTTGAAGTCTCCAGATAGGAGAATAGTCCAGTCCTTGTGATTTCTACATATATCATTGAATTTTTCTATTATTAAGTCAAACTCTTTAGTATTACTATGTTCATTAATTTTTCAGATTCAAATTCTACCGCTATTAGATCACATTCTGAGTTACTATATTTCTCATATATTTTTCCTTGTTTTTTGTCTTTCCCATATATTGCAGTTCCCCCTTGATTCCTATTTTTTCTATCTGATCTATAAGTTTGGAACCCTTTTATTTGATCATCATTCCCAGTCTCTTGGGAATACCAGGTTTCACTTATATTCATTATATCTATTTTCTTTATTTTTCTTTCAATTTGGGTTAGTTCTTCTAAGTACTCTATTTTTCTTTTTGAGATTACTTCGTAACTAAACCCTGCGCATTCATCACTATGATGGTTTGCGTGTTTTCTCCTTCATTTAATATGGGTAATAATAAGGATTTTCCCATGTCTCTTTCCTGTTCTGGTATGTTGTTCTTTTTTTCATTTCCAGAAATTCTGACATTAAAAAATCCAACTTTTCCATAATATTTGATCTTCCTTCATCATAATTATTCATTTTGTGTCTGAATCTGCAATTTTCTCTGTATCTGCAATATCCTCTTGCATCATAAATACAGTTCTTATCTCTTGAGTTGTACCTTGGAGCTGAGGCTTGGAAATTTTGTGCTCACATCACTGCATATCGCGTTGATGGCTTGGTTTTTTCTTTAACCTGATATTCTTTATTCTTCTCTTTATTTGTTTCTTTCTTATATTGGATTTTATTACTTGATTGATTATTTATTTGATTTTGATTCATGGCTACAGGGTGCATATATTTACATTTTTTGGCAAACTTACATCCTTTTCCTTCTTTTAGGTTTTTGCATATTTTTGGATATAGATCTCTGCAATCATCCTCATATCCGTCTAGGTATGCACATTTACCATATATTTCATAGTTGTGACAAATACCTTTAGGAATGTTTTGTAGTAACATTCTTTCTCCAAATCTGCAATTCCCTCTTTTCAAAAGATTGCAGACTTTGTCTTTTTTGTCTATTTTTTCCTCTTTCCCGTCATTGTGTAGATCTGGGTAGAGCCTCTTCGGGATTTTCTTTTGTGTTGTTATATTATAATTCATTTCTTCATAAGTATGCTGCTTTATTGCCTCATATGTAGTATCAATGAGTATCTCTGCATCCATACTTTTATCTTGTTCTTTGTTTTCCTTATTTTTTTCTGTCATTTCAGTTTTGTTTACTTCTCTTCCGCTTTCCTCTTCTTCTTCTCTTCCTCTTCTCTTCTTTCTTCAATCCTCAACTATTTGTACACTCAATCTTGATTTAATAACATTGTCTATCCATGAGAGAGAGAGAGAGAGAGAGAGAGAGAGAGAGAGAGAGAGAGAGAGAGAATAACTCTTTACGATATCAAAAGACTGGAATGAACTTCTATGGGCAACAGTCCTTCCCCTCTGCCAATACAAACATAAGTGCGAGAGAGAGAGAACAAAATTTTTTACTGTTTATTTAAACTAATTAACCTTATTGTTATTTGAAACTTAGTACTGTAAATTATTATTTTATCATAAAATGTAGTAGTAACCTTAAAGATATTTACATACACTTCCAACACTTCCAGCCAAAACAGAGGGAGAGAGTTACTACCAAGACATACGTATCTTGTGGAGAGAGAGAGAGAGGGAGAGAGATGAGAGAGAGCGAGAGAGAGAGAGAGAGAGAGAGAGAGAAGAAGAGAGAGAGAGAGGAGAGAGAGAGAGAGAGAGAGAGAGAGAGAGAGAGAAAGTTATCCTTATCTAAGTGTGAAATGGAAAGATTATTGCATTTCTTTAAAATACTATCACATGTAAATTTTGTAATTACAGTTATATTATTATTATTTGAAAATATTAATAAACATATACATACATGTACCATAAAAATTAATCTCAGTGAGAGAGAGAGAGAGAGAGAGAGAGAGAGAGAGAGAGAGAGAGAGAGAGAGAGAGAAAAAAAATTACATGAACATTAGTTAACAACATGGCAACATGCTGCCTCTTCTGTCACATTATTTGGCATATATGACAACTCTGGACCTCAGCTTAGTACCTGGATCTAAATAGAAAGATGTGGGGTAGAATGGATTTTCCTTCATTCTTACACTTTTTAATTTACAAACTAAAATCTTATTGATTCACTATAGTATTTTATTTAATGAACTGATACTATTACTGTTTACATTAATATACGTATCAATCTTAGTATATCATTTATTTATCATACAAAAAACATCCATCTGTGTGTGTGAGAGAGAGAGAGAGAGAGAAAAAAAATATATTTTCATTATTTGACAACATTTAATCTTATTAAACTTACAAATACAGTATTAATCAATATTAATATTTGAAAATTAGTAAATCATTTTTGTACTATAAAAATATATTAGTCATGAAAACATCAAAATACACTACTAATTAGTACATTTTTATTGTCGGAAACACCCGCAAATAGGTGAATTTCCTCCGAATAATGGGTAGATATGGTCCAAAGAAAACCCCGCAAATTGGCGAATTTCCCCCGAGTAAAGGGTAGATATGGTCCAAAGAAAAACCCGCGAATATTCGAATTTCCACTGAATAATGAGTAGATATGGTCCAAAGAAAAATCCGCGAATAGGTGAGTCCGCAAATCTCGAGAACGCAAATACAGGGGGTTGACTGTGTGCTGTGAATCATTTTTATCATAAACATCAGTATTTAGTTACATACACAATATGAAAAAATGCAGTAATTAGAGAATAATTAGTGTTGTTCTACAGAAAAAAAACAAATTAGTAATAATTTTAGAGATATGGCCAATAGCAAAAAAATCCACAAACTAGTGAAAGTTCCTCGGGGAAAAGTGAGTAATGTTCCCAAAAAAATGCGACAAAGTGCACTGCAGAAATGTGAAACGCGCCAAAAAGCAAAAAAACAATTTGCAGATGACTGAGCTCCAGTTTTAGCTATGTAGAGATGTACAAATGGAAGGCAAATGCATATATTCAAACAAGTGCAAAAAATACACTAAAATGATAAATGTCAAGCACTCAGGATGAGAAAAAACGAATGTTGCAAAACTTCACTCCAATTAGAGAGCAACACATCACTTGCCAAGTCTACAAATGTTAATGACTAGATACAATCAAGATTTGGTTTCACTTCTGAAGGCAGTAAGATTTTGGTATTCATGAATTATAGGATTGTACTCTCCTATGAATAAAGGTAATGGAACTTTTAATGTTTTAAATGTAAACAAGAGAGAAAGCAAGTTATTAAATTCTAATCCTAAGAAGTTTATACAATGCTTCATATACAAACCAAGGAAGAAAGCAAGTTTATAAAATAAATTAAGTTTTATTCATTGTACACTAAACTATAATTGGAACTAAAAATCTTCAATGTTTTCAGCAGTGTATAAAATGCAATCACAAGACTTACCTACCTCCAAAAAGTCAATGAGAAATATGCTGAACACATATATATCTTCATAAAATTACTCCAATTTGAAGAATTTGAGCATGTTTATCTCCCAATATGAAAACCCATCCAATATAAGTAATCTTAAACAACACTCACCTTTGATAGTTTTTTATACGATGACTTTTTAATGTCTAAAGATGATCCATCAGGACACCCAGGTACCATATGAAGACGGTAGAAATTGCTAGTTAAAATTGGAATCTCTACTTTTTTTGCTGATGTCTTCCATGCCTTTAAGAAACAGTGTAACAACAGCTTATCCATGGCTTCTGGACCTATAATTTAATAGAAAACCAATGATAAGCAGAAGAAAATGATTCATGCTCCAAATTCAATATTTTTCACAAGGCAATACTACTCTGATTAGGCAGTGTAATAAAGAAACATTACGAAGTCATCCTGTCGTATTATTCATGAAACTGAAAAACCTTTTTGCCTATAGCCAATGTAGAATTGTTCTTTACCACTTGCTTGTGGAATCTCCTCTTGTGCTGTGTCATCATCAGGAGCCATCTCACTTTTGTCACCAGCCACTTCATCAATATTTAAATCTTTAACTTCATCAACAATTTTTTCTACAGGTTCTCCAGCCACTTCAGAATTCTTGGATTCACTACTCAATTTCTTATCATCATCTAGCCTTTCTTCTGTAACAAGAAAATTTTGCTTCAATTTTATTATACATACACAATCACACTCTTTTAACATTACCTTTATGTGATACTCAGTGAGAGACCATTGAAAACTCACATGAAAGAAAAATGGACATTGCAAGGTGGAGTCACCTTAAAGGGAAAAGACAATACTAGTTTAATCAACTATAGATTTTCTTACCTATATCACTTTATAATTAAGTCTAATTCACCACTGATGCTCATACATACCTCTTTTAACTTAATGAGCAGTAGTCTAATTCATCATAAACTCTCACAGCTCTTTCACTTATGAGTCCAATATTGAGATCCAAGTGGAGTAAATTACATAATCCATATACTACTACTGCAGAAATACAAAATTTTCCAGCAATTTCTGTTTCAGAGATACAACCCTTTTAATTTTATAAAATCCCTCGTGCAGAATTAGTACTCAAAATAAACATATATCAATAAAAAATGATGAGCTTGTTTGCAACAGAAAGTCTAAAGGTTTTAAAATGTTAGATGTTTTACATAAATTAAGATCCTTTTACATCTATTAAAGCAGCAAACCAATAGTAAGTGCCAAGTTTACCTTTATACAATGCTTACACAGACTGAAAAGTAAATGCATGTAGCACCACACTTTGGTATTGGATACAATACTAGTTCCTCAAATATATGTCAATAGAGAGAGAGAGAGAGAGAGAGAGAGAGAGAGAGAGAGAGAGAGAGAGAGAGAGAGAGAGAGAGAGAGAGAGAGAGAGAGAGAGAGAGCAAGAGAAAGTGGGGAGAGTTTATTTGTGCTAAAGCAGACACAACTATATTTGGTTTTTTAATATTGTATGAGTTAGGTGTATTTAACATACTATCTTGTAAGGTAGCACTAAAGCTATCAGCTACACTTTCGTTTGGCTATGCTGTATAGTACTATACAGTACATATTTTTAAAAGCAATTTGTTTGGCGAAGAATTCTGTGAAACTGAACGATAAGTAAATCAACATTTCAAACTGAACTATAATTACATACATACATTTCAGATTTAATAATAATTACAAAATACTGGTTAGGATAAACTATTGATTATACTTTGTATGGAATTATTTTTTGCACTCTATCAGCTATGTCAGCTGGCTTTAAGGTATTGTGTAGGTTAAATGTTCGTTACTTAGGAATTTCACTATCTGCTGGTAGTGACATGCCCCCAACTATCCATTAAGTTGAGATGCCACTATATTTTTTGTTTTAGTTTTTAGTTCCATATCATACTTTATTTCCCCTCAATCTCTTTATAAAACATGATCAGCTCTAATTTTATTCTAAAGAAAATTGGAAGCTAACTGATCAGGGCCATGTGTCTGATTTTCCATGGATCTCGTGTGGTCTCTACTCCTGGAGGAGGGCAAGTCCTTTCAACAGTCTCCTGACGGCTTTGTCATTCAATGAGGAATCTTTGGGCAACAGCAAGGCTGAACATGACCACCTTGAGCTGCTCTCCCTCTCTCCCCCCATCTCTGCTGACCATGTCTCTTTCTCTCTCTGGAACTTGGTTGGGGAGAAGAGGGAAAGCAGGCAAGGGATTTTGACCACTTCTTATATCTAGGTCGCTCTCCCTCCCCAGCCCTAGTTGTTGATGCAGGTAGGAGGGGAGGTCACTGGAGAACACTCATGTGGGATGCCATATTGGTTCCCCAAACTGTCTCGAAGGATGGTGAGAACTTTTTTCATCTTCTCAGCCATTTCAGCTATTGTCCCTTCCTTGGTAGGGGCCACAGAGGACTTCCTCAATGTCACTGATACTATTACAGGAGGTAGAGGAGAAGGCAAAATCAAAGGAGGGAGGAAGAATGACTTGAGGTAGGATCTGCTGACAAAGCACTTTCCTTCTCTTTCCTTCTTCACTTTTCATAATGACTCCACTGAGGAGTCAGTCATCCTTCACAATCTACACACAGGGAGTCTCTCAAACACTCTTCCTAGATTACACACAAACTGCCAATCTTCCAACGTGGGGCATAAGTAAGGTGCTGTTTTTGCTGTCTGGTTAGCTTCCGGGTTGGGGTTTCGTTTGTTTGTGGGTCCATGGTCTATCCTTTAAATTTTATTGAAATGAGTGTAGAATTAAAGACTCGTAAATATATTCGTGGCCAAGTAACGCGGTTGTTTAATGAACATGATAAATTCACAAGTATGAATAAAACTGAGTGCAACGCTGTTCAAATTAAACTAGTTTCGTACCGTGATCAGTTGAACAGTCTTAATACTGTAATCCAGAAGTCCTTGTATGGAGACGGGAAAAATGAGGAGGAGTTCTTATTAGAATTGCAGTCTTGTGATGATTACTCAGATAAATTAAATACCTGTTTTGCTGTTTTGCAATTGATGGATTCTAAGCCTGAGACCAAGAATTCTGAGACCGCGAGAAGTCTCTTGAAGAGTCCTGTAGTTCCACTTCCGGTTTACACTAGCACCGAAAGTGAAAATGTTGAAAAATTTCTTGTTGAGTTTGAATCGGCTATTGCCACATATTCTTACACCGAGAGGGATAAACTATGACTTCTCAAGCAACAAGGTATCAGGCAGAGCCTCAAATTTTGCTCGAGAATCTTGAAATTTCAAAGCAGAGCTTCAATGCTCGAGAATCTTGAAATCAAAGCAGACTTATAACTGAAATGCTAAGAAATTGCTTAGAGAAGCACTGGCTTCTCGTTCGCTGCAGAAATTCAATGTAATTAAGCAATTAAGTGAAATGAAGCTTGAGTACGGTACTGATCCCTTTTCTTATATTGGAAAAATTACTAATGTAACTGAAACTTTTTCTACATTGGAAATCAAAGTAGATGATATTTTGCAGTATTTCTTCTGCAAGGCATGAATGAGTCTTTAAAGCTCAGCTTGTAAATGTGACTAATCATGTACGTCCATCACTTGAGGAGATAAAGGAAAAATTCTTTGAAGCATCTGAACGTTATATGGACGTCACAAGAAAGTTTAATGAAAGGGGGAGACACGGAGGAAAATCTTCTACATCACTTGCAGTTAATGTTAAATATGAGGATAATGAAACTAACAGAATTAGTAATGCTGACGCCGCTTTCTCGAGGAAAGGTGCTCTCTTTGCCAGGAAAACCATGCAACACATAAGTGTATAAAATATAAAGAACCAGCGAATAGCTGAAGACGCTTGTAGAAGAACTTAACTGGTTGCCAAGAACTGTGCTAACATTGGACATACCACTGACAAATGCAAGTTTAAATTCTTTAAGAAATGCTATTTTTGTAAGGGTTGCACTTTCATTTTTGTGTGATCATCAAGGTGAAAAATCTCATGATGAAAAACTACAAGTGAATGGGAGAGGTGGCAAGGAAGTAAAAGCAGGTAAATCAAAACACAGGGAAACCTCAAGTGATGTAATGATTATAACTAAGGCTTTGCATACCTCTGATGGCGCCTCTGTTTTGCCAACTTTTACCTGTGAAATGTTAAATGGAGCCCTTGTTAGAGGTTTGAAGGACTGTGGCTGTCAGACCAGTTTCGTAACTGAAAAACTTGCATGTGATAATAGGTTGAAAGTGTTAGAAGATAATGTCTCTTTAACAGTCAATGGTTTTAATTCAAGTAAGAAGTTAAAATAAATCCAAGATAAGTTGAATTAAAGTGCAACTTTGATGATAAGCTTGTGTAATACATGCATTGTGCGTACCAAGCATAGATATAAATTTGTCATTGCCAGGAATTTCAGAAGTAGCCAGGGCCTTTGCCAAAAAAGGCTTCAAATTAGCTGATAAATATTTGACTGATGGTAGTGATAAAATAAAGGACATTGACTTGATACTTGGTACAAATGACGCCCATTGTTTATTGGATTTTTCTGTAAAATTTGGCAAGGATCACCCATCTGTTTATTTGGGATCAGCGGCAGGAGTGATGTTAATGGGTAATGTCAAGATTATGCAACAGAATCTACCTATCTTTCAAAGGATTTTTATTGTTCTCGGTGTTCAAGCATCCTGCTCTGTTGCCGATTATGAGGAAACATGTGAGTTAAATGGAAACAAATCCCCTGTATTTGATGGCATAGATAAATGCTGCCAGTATATTGGGGATTGGTAGTTTCTATGGGGTGAGCCAACTGGCTTAAGTTTGGAATGCGAGTGGAGGTTCAAGCTAACTTCCGCTATTCTAAATGAAAAAGGTATGGTTGAAGAATCAGAGCTGAGACGTGCAACTGATGAGATGCTGCGTGTCTGTGTATGAGAAATCTATTTGTGAACCAGACCATGAAGATTGGAAACTTGATGTCAGATTGTAATAGAAATTTGATTAAATTTACCCTTGATAACGCAAGGAGAAACGAGGAAGGAAGGCTAGAGATGCCTCTTCTATGGAATGAAAAGAGCGGTCATTTGCTTGGACGGAATTTCAACCTTGCAAAGGCAGTATTGAGATCCAACACGAGAAAATTACAAAGGAACAAGGCAAATTTGGAACTTATGAATGAAAATTTTAAAGAACAAGAAAAACTTGGAATAATTGAAAGAATATCAAATCTAGAAAGTATATGGATGAGCATCCTGAGTGCAGTTTTTTAGCACACATGGAGTTTTTAGACTGGATCGGGAAACAACAAAATGCAGAGTTGTTTTCCTGTCCAATGTTTGTGAACATAGCAGGTCCCAGTGTGATGACGGTCAATCATAATCAGGCTATGTATGCTGGCCCATCACTCAATCAGAAGATAACGTCTGCAATGCTTCATTTGAGATTCGGATCTAAATTACTGATCTTCGATATTAAGAAAGCATTCATCAAATAGCACTCAGTGAGCTTGATCAGCAGAAGCTACTCTTTTTGTGGTATAAGAATGTTAAGAAAGGGGATTTCTCTATAATTGCCATACAAAAATGTTCGTCTTCCTTTTGGACTTCGATGCAGTCCTACAATTTTGATGTTGGCTCTTTCAAAATTTTAGTATTGGATTGCAAGAATGATAATCCTAGACTAAGAAATGCAAAATGGATAATGTATCAGCTCTTCTATATGGACAATGGTGGATTTACTTGTGAATCATCCGAAACCTTGAATTGGATATATGAGATTTTACAGGATATTTTTGCTCCTTACAAAATTGAACTACAGCAGATGTTTTTCTAATGATTATACACTCCAAGATAAAATTGATGAGAAAATATGCAATCGGATGTAGGATCCAAGAAATCTGAGATGGAGGTGAAATTACTTGGGATGATCTGGAATCGTAGGAGTGATACAATTTCAACCAGGAGCTTGTGCCTTGATGAAACGGCTACTACAAAGAGGGAAATTTTGCGATCCATTGCATCTATTATGATGTTTTCAACATAAATGGTCCTCTTCTTAACAGAGCTAGACTTTTTATGCAGGACTTACAATGTGAGAGAACGCTCGGATGGGATGCACAACTTAGAGACTTTCAACAAAAGGAATGGAGAAATATTGCAAACCAAGTAAATTCTGCTCCTGTTTTTTGAGCTTCAGAGATGTTGGTGAAAGGACAGATGAATATAAACTTGAGGCTTATGTTGATGCTAGCAAAAGAATTTATGGAGTTGTTGTATATTTATGCAATATGAGAAGTGGTGAAAGAAGCTTTGTATTAGCGAAAAACAGACTCATTGGATCCAAACTGCATGAAAAGTCCATTCCTTCACTCGAATTACAGGCTATATGTTTGGGTACAGAGGTTTTGTTGGATACCTATAATGAACTGAGTGGCACACAGTGCCTGGTGCCCATCAAAATAGTGACTTGGGCTATTCTCAGATAGTTTTGTTGCCCTGTCGTGGCTTAAGTCCTTTTCTCATAAGTTTGATAAAATGCAGAAAAGGTCAGTGTTCGTAATGAACAAACTGAATCATATAACAAAGCTATGTGAGGGGAGAAGTGTTGGATTCTCATTCGTGAGTGGAATGGACAACCCAGCTGATAAAATTACACGATGTCTGTCATTCAAAAGTTTAATGAAGTCTAATTACCATAAGGGTCCCAATATACGTGATCTTGATCAAGCTAGTAAAAGTGACATTTTAGGTTTTAAGATACCAATGGTCGAGAATTTAGAAACCATTGAGGCATATAGTGCATCAACCAGTGTAAAAGAAAGCCAAACTGTAAACTAGAGCACTTAATACCTCTAGATAGATACTCAAATATGGATAAGTGATATCTAACTTGCGAAAGTTCGGAATGCTGGGATCGATGGAAAGTGTTTATAAACAAGTCACATGGCTTCGATAAGAAGGACCTCCGCTCTAAGGCTTTGACTCAAATCATCTCTAGGGATCAACAAATAAATTTTCCAGATGTTATTGACTATTTAAGTAGCAACTCTAAAACCAAGATGGCTATGCCTAATTTGATATCACAGTTGAATTTGTATCCAGACACTCATAATTTAATAAGAGTGAATTGTAAATTTAATGAGAAAGCGCAGTGTAACAACCAAACTTATCCTATTCTTTTATCAAGAGAGAGTACTCTAACAAAACTTATTATATTGGATGAAACATTTGCTTTTGAAAACTAGCTGGTTGCTATGCCCTTTTGACAGAATTACGTAGGAAATTCTGGATACCAAAATTCTTCTCTACAGTTAAGAGGATTGCTGAAGGAAATGTGTTGTATGCCGGAGATATAACCAAAGACCTGTCAAACTTAATCAATCAGCCTATAGGAATTTAGATTTGAATCCATCTGATAACCTTTTGTAATGTATACCTTGATTATTGTGGTCCAGTTTTATGTGAGACAAGGGAAAGATAAAGTCAAGGTTTGGATCCTTGTTATTTCATGCATGTTTCACACGAGCAGTTAATCTTAAGATCTGTACGGATATGACAGTTGAAGAATTTTTGCGTGCTTTGTCACTGCATTCTTTTGAATATGGAGTCCCTCAGTTTATAGTAAGTGATTTGGGTACGCAAATAGTAGCAGGACCAATATTGTTCAGGATTCCTGAAGGATGCTGAGACTGTTCAGTATTTAAACTGATAATATGTTGAGAAAGTCCATTTTCTGCATTACTATAAGGGTTGTAGTCAGCTTGGAGGACTGGTTGAGAGCGTAGTCAAAATGACCAAGCATATGATACAGAAGTCAATCAGAAAAATAATGTCATTGAATTTAGGGATTTTGAATATCTTGTTTGTCATGCTGTACATTTGATCAATAGAAGGCCTATTGCATTCAAAGAAGCATTAAGAGATTGTTCTAATAATGTACCAACCCCTATAACGCCAGAGGAACTTATTCATGGATATTCATTGGTCTCTTTGAATATTATTCCTGCATTACAAGCTGACCCTGATTCTGATGAGGATTTTCAGGTTGATTTTGATGTTGTACATAAAATTAAAACATCTTATGAGAAGCTGAAACACATTAGAACTAACTTGCTTGGAAATCTATCATCGGGAATTCATGAACACTTTAATTAAAAACAAGCTACTGATAAGAAGGATAGATATGCTCCTGTCGAAACCATAAACAATCAGTATCGGCGATATTGTGCTGATTAAGGATGATGGATATAAACCTGTTAATTATCCTATGGGAATTGTCAAGGAAGTTTTCAAGAATATCAACGGAGAGGTAACTGCTGCAAAAGTTCTGAAGGGTAAAACCAATGAAATAACTAAAAGGCATGTTACTTCTTTAATACCACTCTTGAGGAAGGAGTCTGATGAGGATACTGTAGCATCAGATGATGATGATGAGGATGCTGTAGCATCGAAAGAAGAGATTCCAGGCATGGACGTTTCTAGAAAACGTCCACGGAGAAAAGCTGCTGAGATATCACGGCAAAAATTCAAAAACATTCTAAACGATGATATTTCAGACTAATTATATATTTTTTTCTTTATTTGATCAAATTTACATAATTCTTATGCAAAATTTGATTTCTTCCCCGGGAGTGTTGAAAAAATAACTAAGTTATTTTTTGTTTTCTGTTTCTTTTTTTTTAATATGGTAATTTGGTAAGTTTGTAAATGATTGTTTTATTTTTAACTTGCATTTTTAGTATTTAAATATTTTTTGTTTACATAAAAATGATGACAATTCCTTAATGACCTGTTAAAAATTAAGATGGTTTGGGTCGTTGAAGATATTTGCTGCTCGTTATACATTTCTTACAGAGAGGAGAAGTGGACGGCTTTTAATGAAAATGAAGGTAGTTCTTAGCCATTTTCACCAGTGGCAACATTGGATTTACTTACCTCTTATCGTCATGGTGAAAAAAATAAGTGATCGGTACCATGGATCCGCATCTTACGAATTACCATTCTACTTGGAAGCCTATCAAGAGCCAGCACGGCAATTGTGATTTGTTGCATTTACAAACAGCATACACGGACAGTATGGGTTGTGAGGTACGTCATCATTTTTAAAGGTCATTTAAATTTTATGATTTATAATCCATAGTTCATTCAATAATGAAAGTCCCTTGCTTTGCTTTTTAGCCCCCACAAATAAATATACCCTTGGATAATATTTATATCATTTTACAATTTTTATGGATTGCCATATTATAATTTCCCAGTCATAGTTAAGAGATTCATTTTATCTTCAGTTACTTTGTGCTGGTTAGATAATTTAAGTGTTGTATCATATTTTAGTATTTTCTCATTGCCACTTTTGTTAATTAGTCGTTTATTTACATTCGCTCTTTTTACTACTTAGGTGGTTATTCGTTCGGCCTTACTGTAAATTTGGCTTGTTGTATACAAGTAATGTACTTAATACGCTAAGTGGACCATTGCCTTTAGGTAATTATTATTTGATAGTGTTAAGTGAAATCCATTATTGATGCAATACATATATTGAATGGCATTCCTGTGTTTAAATAATTTATTAGTGTTTTTTGATAGTTTAAATTACCATTTTTAGTGTAACTTATTACAGTGTCCATTTCCCTAAACAACAATGATATTCAGGTTTTCATTCCACACCAGCCATCACCTAAACAAATGGGGTCAAACACATGGTACAGACAAGTTGAACAATGAACCCCAAAAACACACGCCAACCCCAGTAAAAACTCTCAGGAATACACACCAAGATACTAACAGTAACAGCATTATCAGTAAAGGCTTCACAAAAGTACAGGATGAAAAAATGCAAAAAGACACATCCACACTAACCAAAAATAACCTTAGCAAGCACGGTTAGAAACAACAGACAAGTTTAGCTAGTAGAGGTCAGGAAAATGCCCTGGGCCTACTCAATAGACTTGTTTCTTAGCCAATATGTATGGAGCTTAAGTGCATGATGCACTAGTCAGCTTAACAGCTTACTCAACAGGCCTAGAGAGGTTTTTAGCCTTGAAGGAAGAGGTTTTGTCTCTATTCAGGAAAAAACCTGTAGAGGTGGTTGAAAATGTAAGCACAGAAGGCTTTTACAACAGACTTTGTTGTCCCTGAGGCATCGGGAGGTTGAAGACCCACCCTGGACATCAATGTTTTTAACTTTTTTGCACAAACAAAGTTCTAAATGAAAACAAACCAATCAGTCCTTTCGACCATTCATCAGGGAGACGATGGTGGCGATCAACATGCAAGAAGCATACTTTCATATTCCAACACACTCGGAATCCACAAAGCATATGAGATTCATATTCCATGGCAGGTTCCTTTAGTTTCGGACTCTGTCCTTCATCCTCTCTACAGCTCAACAAGTCTTAACCCAAGTTCTCACTCCATTAGCAAAATGTCTGTCTCTATCTAGATGACTGGCTGTTACTCTGTCCATCAGAGAAAAAATGCAAAAGACTCTTCTCCTGGTTCAAGAAATAAGTCTTTTAGTCAACTATTGGAAGTCACAAATATCTCCAACACAATCAATTATCTATTTGGGAATGAGGATTGATACTTTGACTTTTCAAACTTTTCCATCCCACAATAGAATCAAAGCCAGTCTTTTAAAAGTAAGGAACCTCATATCTCGCCTGTTTTCCTCAGCTAACGAATGATTGAGTCTGCTGGGCACACACTTGTCCATAGAGAAGTTCATGCCCTTCGGAAGACTTCAAACAAAAAGTACTACAATTCCTCCTAAAGGCCAGTAGGCACGATATCTAGAAAATGCTAATAAATGCTCCTTAAGTATTAAGCTAACTTTTAAATGAAATTAAACTTACTGTAATTTAATTTAAAAGTTGGCTTAATACATTACCCTTAAAAAAGAAATAAGTGGTTGGTAAAAATATAGGAGTGTAATGATTACATACGCACAACCATACAACATATTTCTCGCTTCTTTCCCCTTTCCAACCAACTGACGTATTTTAAAGTCTTCACAACCACTTTATGAAATTCTTTCTCGTTGTTCTGAAATTCCTTTTCATGGACAAACATTGCTTTTTATTTGAACTTATACAACTCTTAGTTAAGTGTCTGTTTTGGAACAGTGGATTTACAGTTCTAGACAGTAAAGGTAAATACACACCAATTGAGAGAGAGAGAGAGAGAGAGAGAGAGAGAGAGAGAGAGAGAGAGAGAGAGAGAGAGAGAGAGAGAGTGAGTGTTGTCTTTATATAAGTATTAGGCTAACTTTTAAAACAAATGAAAGTTACTGTAATTTCATTTAAAAGTTAGCTTGATACATTACCATTAAAGAAAAGAAATATATGAGAGAGAGAGAGAGAGAGAGAGGAGAGAGAGATGAGAGGAGAGAGCAGAGAGAGAGAGAGAGAGAGAGAGAGAGAGAGAGAGAGAGAGAGAGAGAGAGAGAATGGAAACACTCCCCCCTCCTGTCACATTACTTGACATACTTGACAGTTCTGGATTTTGAGCTGCTGGTGGAGTTAAAAAGACAGATGAGGGGGAAAGAATCTTTTAAACGCATCATTTTGTAATTAAAGTTATATTATTATTATTCTTTTTCTTTTGGTCTATCACAGTCCTTCAATTCGACTGGGTGGTATTATTATTATTATTATTATTATTATTATTATTATTATTATTATTATTATTATTATTATTATTTAAACATGTTTTATTAAAAGTAATTGCTGCCTCAGCTGCATTAATTTTATACAGGTTCTTCTCTATTTTTCTAATTATTGCTTTCTCATTGTTGCTTAAACTGGTGAGCAACGCACCGAAGGTTGACATATCTCAGTTAGGTAGAATGATTGGATTTTATTGGTAAAAATTTCTGTTGGGGTAGTCAAATTTCGGGCATATCCCGTAGAGTTTATTACAGATAGAATTGATGTTAAATTCTATTTCTTTTCTATTCTTTCTATTCCTTTCCGGACGTTTCGTCTGAATAAACCTCAGACATCCTCTTGGGCGGAGGTAGGTGAAGGACTGAAGTGAGAAGGTGAGTCCAGCTGCTTATATTGCTGGTGGCGCAGCGGGGGGCGTCGTGCCGCTGCCTTTTCATTGGCTCGTGGGAGGGGAGCTTCTTTTTCATTGGCTGCCTGGCTGCGGGCTCAAGCCAGCTCCCGACCGCATGCTCAGCAGGCGCGCCGATCTTCTTAGCTGCATATCATCACGCCGGGCTTCGTTTTGATTGGGTAAAGGCCGCGTGACGTCACTGCTGGTATTATTAATCGTATTAATGTCACTGCTGGTATTATCCATCGTATTAATGTCGTCTTGGATTGGGCCGTTTTCGGGTGGCGATATGGTGTTTGCCGTTATTGGAGTGTTTCTTCGGGTGCAGGTCGGGAGCAAAAAGGCCTCCTGTGTCGTGTTCATGGAGGGCTTTTGTTCCTGGATGAGTAACGCCTCCAGGAGGCGCAGACGGCGATGGGTCGGGTGCTCTCCCTATTATCCTGGTGTTACGGATGATACAGTCGCGGGAGATGTGTCTCGGTGGGCGGTGAGGGCGTGGTTCTTGATAGCCCCTTCTGGGGCATGACAGGAGATTCTCTTCGCAGACGCATGGTAGTCATCCCAATGTACTTCCCAGGACATCCTCGGGCGGGGCATATGTATTGGTATACTACGTTGTTCTGCTTGAGGGGGTCTCCTGATGGCGGTGAGGGGTTATTTTTCATGATAAGGTCTTTTGTTTTACGGTTTTTGTAGTATATTATAAGGTCCACTATCTTGCCTTCTTCAATGGGGAGGATGTTTTCCTTAATGATCTTCTTCATCGCCTTCTCCTCCTCGCGGTATTGAGAGTGCATGAAGGCCTTATAATATATCGTGATGTTCTCGGTGGGGCGGGGTCGTGGGTCTTGTTCCTCGTTCGAGTACCATCTTTCGAGGGCGGTACGCACTTCTCGATTGATGAGCTTATTGGAATACCCGTTATTCACGAGCATCTGTGAAGCTCTATCAAGCTCGAGGTGTGTGTCCTGCCAGGTGGAACAATGGGAGAGGGCCCTTTTCACAAAGGCCCTGACAGTAGTGTTCTTAAACCTGTCTGGACACTCGCTATCCCCGTTGAGGCACATTCCTAAATTAGTTTTCTTCGTGTAGACAGAAGGGGGCTATCAAGAACCACGCCCTCACCGCCCACCGAGACACAATCTCCCGCGACTGTATCATCCGTAACACCAGGATAATAGGGAGAGCACCCGACCCTCGCCGTCTGCGCCTCCTGGAGGCGTTACTCATCCAGGAACAAAAGCCCTCCATGAACACGACACAGGAGGCCTTTTTGCTCCCGACCTGCACCCGAAGAAACACTCCAATAACGGCAAACATCACCATATCGCCGCCCGAAAACGGCCCAATCCAAGACGACATTAATACGATGGATAATACCAGCAGTGACCTTAATACGATTAATAATACCAGCAGTGACGTCACGCGGCCTTTACCCAATCAAAACGAAGCCCGGCGTGATGATATGCAGCTAAGAAGATCGGCGCGCCTGCTGAGCATGCGATCGGGAGCTGGCTTGAGCCCGCAGCCAGGCAGCCAATGAAAAAGAAGCTCCCCTCCCACCAGCCAATGAAAAAGAAGCTCCCCTCCCACGAGCCAATGAAAAGGCAGCGGCACGACGCCCCCCGCTGCGCCACCGCAATATAAGCAGCTGGACTCACCTTCTCACTTCAGTCCTTCACCTACCTCCGCCCAAGAGGATGTCTGAGGTTTATTCAGACGAAACGTCCGGAAAGGAATAGAAAGAATAGAAAAGAAATAGAATTTAACATCAATTCTATCTGTAATAAACTCTACGGGATATGCCCGAAAATTTGACTACCCCAACAGAAATTTTTACCAATAAAATCCAATCATTCTACCTAACTGAGATATGTCAACCTTCGGTGCGTTGCTCACCAGTTTAAGCAACAATGAGAAAGCAATAATTAGAAAAATAGAGAAGAACCTGTATAAAATTAATGCAGCTGAGGCAGCAATTACTTTTAATAAAACATATTATTATTATTATTATTATTATTATTATTATTTGAAAATATCAATAATCATATACATGTACCATAAAAATTCTATCATCTCAGTACGAGAGAGAAAGAGATAGATAAGATTTATTCTTACTTAAAAGTGAAATGGAAAGGTCATTTCTTTGAAATACTATCACATACGATTTTTGTAATTACAGTTATACTATTATTATTATTATTATTTTTTTTTTTTTTTTTTTTTGCTCTATCACAGTCCTCCAATTCGACTGGGTGGTATTTATAGTGTGGGGTTCCGGGTTGCATCCTGCCTCCTTAGGAGTCCATCACTTTTCTTACTATGTGTGCCGTTTCTAGGATCACACTCTTCTGCATGAGTCCTGGAGCTACTTCAGCCTCTAGTTTTTCTAGATTCCTTTTCAGGGATCTTGGGATCGTGCCTAGTGCTCCTATGATTATGGGTACGATTTCCACTGGCATATCCCATATCCTTCTTATTTCTATTTTCAGATCTTGATACTTATCCATTTTTTCCCTCTCTTTCTCTTCAACTCTGGTGTCCCATGGTATTGCAACATCAATGAGTGATACTTTCTTCTTGACTTTGTCAATCAACGTCACGTCTGGTCTGTTTGCACGTATCACCCTATCCGTTCTGATACCATAGTCCCAGAGGATCTTTGCCTGATCGTTTTCTATCACTCCTTCAGGTTGGTGCTCGTACCACTTATTACTACAAGGTAGCTGATGTTTCTTGCACAGGCTCCAGTGGAGGGCTTTTGCCACTGAATAATGCCTCTTTTTGTACTGGTTCTGTGCAAGTGCCGGGCATTCACTTGCTATGTGGTTTATGGTTTCATTTTTCGTATTGCACTTCCTACATATGGGAGAGATGTTATTTCCGTCTATCATACTTTGAAAATATCTGGTTCTTAGGGCCTGATCTTGTGCCGCTGTTATCATTCCTTCAGTTTCCTTCTTTAGCTCTCCCCTCTGTAGCCATTGCCAGTTGTCATCGCTGGCTAGTTCTTTAGTCTGTCTCATGTATTGTCCGTGCATTGGTTTGTTGTGCCAGTCCTCTGTTCTTTCTGTCTTCTCCTGTCTCTGTATATTTCTGGGTCTTCGTCTACTTTTATTAGTCCGTTCTTCCCATGCACTCTTGTAGCCACTTGTCTTCACTGGTTTTCAGATATTGCCCCAGTGCTCTGTTTTCGATGTTGACACAGTCCTCTATACTTAGTAGTCTCCCTCCTTCCTTTCGTGTTATGTATAGTCTGTCCGTATTTGCTCTTGGGTGTAGTGCTTTGTGTATTGTCATTTGTTTCCTGGTTTTCTGATCTATGCTGCGGAGTTCTGCCTTCGTCCATTCCACTATTCCTGCGCTGTATCTGATTACTGGCACTGCCCATGTGTTTATGGCTTTTATCATATTTCCGGCGTTGAGTTTTGACTTGAGTATCGCCTTGAGTCTCTGCATATATTCTTTCCTGATCGTGTCCTTCATCTCTTGGTGTTTTATATCTCCTCCTTCCATTATTCCCAGGTATTTGTATCCTGTCTCATCTATGTGTTTGATGTTGCTTCCATCTGGTAGCTTTATCCCTTCAATTCTCGTTACTTGCCTTTTTGGTATGTTGACTAAGGCGCATTTTTCTATTCCAAACTCCATCCTGATGTCCCCAGATACAATCCTTACAGTCTGGATTAGGGTATCTATTTCCTTGATGCTCTTACCATACAGCTTGATGTCGTCCATGAACATCAGATGGTTGATTTTGTTGCCTCTTTTCTTGAGTTGGTATTATTATTATTATTATTATTATTATTATTATTATTATTATTATTATTATTATTATTATTATTGACAATATTAATAAACACAGTACATATATGTACCATAAAAATTCTCTCATCTCAGTAAGAGAGAGAGAGAAAAAAAAAATGATTATTATTTTATTATGTAATGTTATTTTACACATAAAAGCTTGAAAACTTATAAATTACATAAAAAAAACTAAGCAAACACTTTTGCAGGGTTTCTCCGGGATTTGTAAATGTTGCAATTACGTTCACATGTCTGTGAAATATTCGCACATAATAATTAGTTAGGTTCCAGTGAAAAGTTCGCTCTACTGTGAATTTGAACAACTCAAATCACATAAGATTGAAGTATTATTGTACATTTGCTCTGCAGCATCTTGCAACAGAAACTTGCGACAAGGAAGTCATAGTCCCTATGGACAACACGACCGTATTAGCATGGTACATCAAGAATCAGGGAGGGACTCACTCCTATTCTCTGACCAAAACAGCCAAGGAACTGCACCAGACACAATTCATTTCATCCAGGGGAATTTCAATGTTCTTGCAGACGAGCTGAGTCGCTGCAGACAGGTCTTACCAACAGAATGGACACTGAATCTGCAGGTGTGGACCAACCTATGGAAACAGTGGAGAAAGCTATTGGTAGACCTGTTTGCAATGTCAAGGAGCCATCACCTCTCAGTCTACTGCTCTCCGATACCAGTCTCCGAGACTAGATCCTCGAGCATGGGTGACAAACGCAATGCTCCAGGACTGGTTGGACCCGGATGTGTATGCGTTTCCACTTTTCAGTATGGTGAGAGAAATCCTATCTAAGTTCGTGTCTCACCACAACACGTCTATGACTCTGGTAGCCCTGTTTTGGCCACAGAAAGAATGGTTCCCAGACCTTCTCAGTCTCCTGTCAGACTTCCCCAAACTTCCACCTCAGAAAAGGAGCCTACAAAAGCAGCCTAACTTCTCAAGTTCAGAATGACTTAACCCAAACCTGATGTAACCCGGGGACTGCCTTATGTGTTTCACAAAAATCTGCGACAAAGTTGACCGCAGAAATGTGAAACACGTAAAACCAGGGGCCACTGTATATGGCTTTGGTGGATATGCATTGGTGTATACGGATAGTGTGGTAAGTACGACCATGATTGCCGCTACAACTGGTGTTCATCAAGGTTTGCCTACATCATGCATTTTTTGTATGTTAGTAACTACACAATAAGAATGATAAAACAAAGCTGCCCTGCAGATTATTTCCTTGCATGGTTACATGTCATGGTATTGATGGATGATACTATATCATTATCAGCTACTGTCATCAGTACACCTACTTGGGGAGTCCTTTCATTGATGATGGATCACCCATACCTGCTATTCAAATACTACTACATTGCAAATAAAAGTATCATACAATGAAGTTCACCTTTTTTACACAGCTATAATGATATTTCTTACTTGGTTACAATAAAAATTTTTAATGCTGCCTTGATGTCTACATTGCTGTATGGGTGTGAATCATGGTTAAATGGCAACATAAAACCTGTAAAAAACAATACAAGTGGTGTTTGAAGCAGCTGTTGGGAGTCAGGAAGACTAATACGTAATGATGTGTGTATGGAGGAACAGGGTTTGCTTCCACTGTGTTGTTTCATCAAGGCAAAACAAAGAAAATATTTTAGAAAGATGTGGCTTGAGAGAAATATAAGGACTGACAACCAACTTATTCATGCAATGTGCATAGCACTTTGATATAATGATTCATTATCAAGATATGTTGACAACTTGACTACTGTTAACAGATGCCATCAAAGAGGCTAATCATCCAATGTGTACAAAAATGAGGGATTCAATGTAAAATAAGTTAGCTAATTTTAAGGGATCAGATACTTCTGAGTTTGTTGCATGTAACATTTAAGCTAAGAGCATTGTTGAAGTTTTAAATTAAGCATAAATCTGGTACAAAAATGTGTCTGAATACCCAACCACCTGCAGATGAGATGGGATACTGGAACTGTCGGGAGAGAGGACAATTTCCAATAGAGGAAAGGTTATGCTCCTGTAGCCAGTTCAATTAGAAATAAGACAAAGGTATAATGTCACCACTTTAAGCCTTTAACGCCGATTGGACGTATTAAACGTCGATATGAATTGTCTGTTGGTACGTTGATATAAAATTTTTTTTTTTAAATTCGCGGAAAAATAGTTATAGGCCAACTAGGTGAAAATTTTTTAATCACGCCTTGGGTGATGCTAGGAGCTCACGGATCAAGGCGTTGTTTTGTTTACAATCGTTAACCAGGCGCGCAAGCGTGAATTTCTTTCTTCTCGCACTAAAAAGTATCAGCGACAAATCTCAGAAATTATTTTGTCACTTTGACATAATTTTTGCACCATTTTATATTAGCCGTTACATGGAGTATTATATATGAAAATGTACGCAATTTCATGTAGAATACAACTAAAAACAACTCATGGTTGTAGCTTTTATCAGTTCTCAAATATTTTCATATAAATAATAAGTGCTAAAATTTCAACCTTTGGTCAACATTGACTCTACCGAAGTGGTTGAAAAATGAAATTGTAAGCTAAAACTCTTATATTCTAGCAATATTCAATCATTTACCTTCATTTTGCAACAAATTGGAAGTCTCTAGCACAATATTTTGATTTATGGTGAATTTATGAAAAAAACATTTTCTTTATGTCCGCGCGGTAACTCTTCCGAAAAAATCATAAATTTTTTCGTCCGATTGTCGTAATGTTTGCACCATTTTAAATTAGCTGTTACATAAAGTTTTATATATGGAAATGTGCGCAATTTCATGTAGAATACAACTTAAAACAAACCATGGTTGTAGCTTTTATCAGTTTTGAAATATTTTCATATAAATAACGATAAGTGCCGCCAAAATATCAACCTTCGGTCAACTTTGACTCGACCCAAATGGTCAAAAAACGCAATTGTAAGCTAAAACTCTTACATTCTAGCAATATTCAATCATTTACCTTTATTTAGCAACAAATTGGAAGTCTCTAGCACAATATTTCGATTTATGGTGAATTTATGAAAAAAAAAAAAATTTTCCTTACGTCCGCGCGGTAACTCCTCTGCAAAAAATCAGACATTTTTTTGTCCGATTGTCGTAATGTGTGCACCATTTTAAATTAGCTGTTACATAAGTTTTATATATGAAAATGTACGCAATTTCATGTAGAATACAACAAATAAAAACCCATGGTTGTAGCATTTATCAGTTTTGAAATATTTTCATATAACGAAAAGTGCCAAAATTTCAACCTTCGGTCAACTTTGACTTGACCGAAATGGTCGAAAAACGCAATTGTAAGCTAAAACTATTACATTCTAGTAATAATCAATCATTTACCTTCATTTTGCAACAAATTGGAAGTCTCTAGCACAATATTTCGACTTATGGTGAATTTATTAAATAAACTTTTTCCTTACGTCCGTGCAGTAACTCTTCTGGAAAAAATCATAAATTATTTAGTCCGATTGTCATAATGTTTGCACCATTTTAAATTAGCCGTTACATAAAGTTTTATATTTGAAAATGTGTGCAATTTCATGTAGAATACAACAAAAAACAACCTATGGTTGTAGCTTTTATCAGTTTTGAAATATTTTCATATAAATAACAATAAATAGAAAAAATTTGTCCTTTGGTCAACTTTAACTCGACCGAAATGGTCAAAAACTGCCATTGTAAGCTACAACGCTTACAGTCTAGTAATATTCAATCAATTACCTTCATTTTGCAACAAACGGGAAGTCCCTAGCACAATATTTCGATTTATGGTGAATTTTTTAAAACAGCTTTTTTTTACGTCTGCGCGTTACGAATTCATGCATCATTTTGTGATAATATTTTCTCTGTGTTGTTTTGATCATTTTACAATGTGTTCTATACCAAAATGATCACAATTTAGTGTACAATACAACGAAAAAAATTAACTCATTAGCTTTAACCGTTTTGCTCACAGTGCGATTTGTATACAATTATATATGAATTTTTTTTTCGTGCTGTCATATATCCCAATATTTATATATGATAATGATATTTTTTTTTCATTTCTGATGGTTGCAAACTAAACTTCAGGCAATGACACAAAAAAAGGAGCCAAAAATGAACTCTTAATCTTGAAAACTAAGTGTGCTGTGATTTTTTGAAAAAAACATTTTTTCTGCTTCGGCGCTCACTCGCGAACGCCGCCGGCATAGGGAGACGATTTTTAAAATACAGCTTCGGCGTTTAAGGGTTAATAGCCTTATATTGGTTAGAACTGATTACGGTATGGTATGTACTATTATACATACATTATTGTCACTGTAAGTGTCTTTCACAGGTACTTTGTTCATGGGTGTCATAGTTAAAACATATATTCTACTTGTATTGGTATTACCAAAGAGCTCTCAGTGTTTGAAGTTATTGTATTTTGGATCAAATGATGCTTAAGTAATTATGATTGTACTGAGGGCTGTGGGCAATAAAATTATCTGTCTATCTACCAATCTATCTATTTGCATGAAGACTTTCTTAACTTTCTTTGTGGAGGGCTCCCCTCCTCCTGTGATTCTCCCATGCTGGGAAAGGGGGAGGTAAACAAGGTGAGGAGGAGGAGGACAACAGGGAAGAAGAGATGTGAAAAGTGCACCTACACTTTTTTCGCCTTTTGATCAAGGACCTATAAAGGGACATTAGCACCATACATCCTAATCAACTGACACCAAGGCATGAAGGAAGACCACAGTGCCTTCAGAATATTTCAGAATATTTGGCATTTAACAAATATGTGTCAAGTGCGTTAACTCTATACAGGCAGACCCGGTTATCAATGGCCTTGGTTATTGACGATCCGGTTTTAAGGCTTTTGTCTAGTGATGAAAATCAAGTGATTTTTGGCGGCAATATCTGCCAATTTCCGCTTGTTGGGCACCGATACATACCTAACAGAGGCGCTGATGTCCGGTTATTGGCGCCAATAAGCGCCGAAAATCAGTGATTTTTGGTTATCACTTATCATCATGGCATCAGAATGGAACCCCCACCAATAACCGGACTGCCTTTATTACTTTGTGTATGATGCTCCTCTTGACATAAAGAATGCCCCATACAGTTAATTTAACCCTTAAACGCCGAAGCGGTATTTTAAAAATCATCTTCCGTATGCCGGCGGCGTTTGCGAGTGAGCGCCGAAGAGGAAAAAATGCTTTTTTAAAAAAATCACAGCATGCTTAGTTTTCAAGATTAGAGTTCATTTTTGGCTCCTTTTTTTGTCATTGCCTGAAGTTTAGTATGCAACCACCAGAAATGAAAAAAAATATCACTATCATATATAAATATTGGGATATATGACAGCACGAAAACAAATTTCATATATAATTGTATACAAATCTCGCTGTGAGCAAAACGGTTAAAGCTAACAAGTTAATTTTTTTTCTTTGTATTGTACACTAAATTGCGATCATTTTGCTATATAACACATTGTAAAACGATCAAGGCAACACAGAAAAAGCCGTTTTTAAAAATTCACCATAACTTGAAATATTGTGCTAGAGACTTCCAATTTGTTGCAAAATGAAGGTAATTGATTGAATATTACTAGACTGTAAGTGTTGTAGCTTACAATTGCAGTTTTCGACCATTTCGGTCGAGTTAAAGTTGACCAAAGGACAAATTTTTTCTATTTATCGTTATTTATATGAAAATATTTCAAGACTGATAAAAGCTGCAACCAAAGGTTGTTTTTTGTTGTATTCTACATAAAATTGCGCACATTTTCATATATAAAACTTTATGTAACGGCTAATTTAAAATGGTGCAAACATTATGACAATCGGACGAAAAATTTTATGATTTTTTCAGAAGAGTTACCGCGCGGACGTAAGGAAAAAGTTTATTTCATAAATTTACCATTAATCAAAATATTGTGCTAGAGACTTCCAATTTGTTGCAAAATGAAGGTAAATGATTGAATATTACTAGAATGTAATAGTTTTAGCTTACAATTGCGTTTTTCGACCATTTCGGTCAAGTCAAAGTTGACCGAAGGTTGAAATTTTGGCACTTATCGTTATTTATATGAAAATATTTCAAAACTGATAAAAGCTACAACCATGGGTTGTTTTTAGTTGTATTCTACATGAAATTGTGCACGTTTTCATATGTAAAACTTTATGTAATGGCTAATTTAAAATGGTGTACACATTACGACAATCGGATGAAAAAATTTCTGATTTTTTTCGGAAGAGTTACCACGTGGACATAAGGAAAATGTTTTTTTTTTTCATAGATTCACCATAAATACAAATATTGTGCTAGAGATTTCCAATTTGTTGCAAAATAAAGGTAAATGATTGAATATTACTAGAATGTAAGAGTTTTAGCTTACAATTGCTTTTTTTTTACCATTTCGGTCGAGTTAAAGTTGACCAAAGGACAAATTTTTTCTATTTATCGTTATTTATATGAAAATATTTCAAAACTGATAAAAGCTACAACCATGGGTTGTTTTTAGTTGTATTCTACATGAAATGGCGCACAGTTCCATATATAAAACTTTATGTAACGGCTAATTTAAAATGGTGCAAACATTATGACAATCGGATGAAAAAATTTATGATTTTTTCGGAAGAGTTACTGCGCGGATGTAAGGAAAAAGTTTTTTTCATAAATTCACCATAAATCGAAATATTGTGCTAGAGACTTCCAATTTGTTGCAAAATGAAGGTAAATGATTGAATATTACTAGAATATAAGAGTTTTAGTTTACAATTGCATTTTTGACCATTTAGGTAGAGCCAAAGTTGACCGAAGGTTGAAATTTTGGCACATTGTTATTTATATGAAAATATTTCAGAACTGATAAAAGCTACAACCATGAGTTGTTTTTTGTTGTATTCTACATGAAATTGCACACATTTTCATATATAATACTCCATGTAACGGCTAATATAAAATGGTGCAAAAATTATGTCAAAGTGACAAAATAATTTCTGAGATGTGTCGCTGATACTTTTTAGTGCGAGAAGAAAGAAATTCACGCTTGCGCGCCTGGGTAATGATTGTAAACAAAACAACGCCTTGATCCGTGAGCTCCCAGCATCCCCCAAGGTGCGTGATTCAAAAGTTTTCTCCTAGTAGGCCTATAACTATTTTTCCACAAATTTTTTAAAAATCTTTTTTATATCGACGTACCATACGTCCAATCGGCACCCAACAGACAATTTATATCAACGTTTAATACGTCCAATTGGTGTTAAAGGGTTAATGTTTACACCTTTAACATCTGGGTGACTACTCTAAGAAGTATGCCACCCATTTATGATGATGATGAGTTTCAATGAACCTGTTATAAAAATCATCAGAGGCATAATTAAGAATGTTCAGATCATAGATGACTCATTTTGGGGGTGTCATTGTCATTACTCACCATATTTCTTAGACAATTACTTACCATACTTCTTATATGGACAAGGTTCCAGTACATTTCCAGATTCATATAGTACTACCTCAAATACCTTTGAAATTTAATATGTACGGTGTTGTACTAAATCTATCAAGTGGCCTTTCTTAAATTAAAGTAGATGATAAATTTTGCAATTACACTTTAATAATTCCTATTATAGATCATATACCAAAACTATGCTGAAAACATGGAAAAATTACTCTCTAATGAGAACTTATTTTATGAACTGAAACTTCAGCAAACCCTACTCCATGAGAATAACTTAGTTGTGTAAAATGGCAAATTTCCTAAGACAATTTGTATTTTTCATAGCTACAAACCTGAGGTCTTAACAATAGGATAATTTCTAGCGCCTAGGTGGATCCGGTTAAAAAGCAAATGAAAGCAAGGAATCTTGTGATATCTGGCAACACATGCATAGCTCGGGCCAGGAGTGGTCAAGGACCACGCCGCTACGCCAGTCTTTCCCAACTCAGGATGACTTAACAAACAGAGGGGCAGCTAGAGGTGGGCAGTATAACGTTAAGACCTCAGGTTTGTAGCTATGAAAAATACAAATTGTCTTAGAAAATTTGTCATTTGTTCATACGCGAACAAACCTTCGGTCTTAACAATAGAATACGTAGACTCATACTTGGAGGGAGGTATAAGACATCCTAGACTGGCTGGGGGGCCTACCTACCAGTCCAGCTCTCAAAATGAATGGTTTTTGGAGAGGGACTGAAGCCCATTGAGAAGCTAGATAAATTGATATCTAACCACTCAGAACCTGTGTGACGTACAATGATATATGGGATAACCATTGTATAGGGAACCAAAGAGAAACTTTGACTGTCCAATAACAAACAAAGACACCAGGGTTTATATTACTCCCAACCCCTCCTTGCCAAGGAGTGGAGCATATGCTACCAAATAGCGGGTAAGATATTTGTATATTGCACAACCACACTACCAGTATGGCTACCTTACTCACCTGTATCAGACCAGTCCAGCAAATGGCGTGTCTATTCCTTAAACCGCCCGAAGGAAGAAGAAAAGGTACAAGAGAAAGAAGGAGACCAGTCAACTCACTCATTCTCTAATCCACACAATTATCTTAGGTAAGATACAAAGGTGACCTGTTAAGGGCAACTATGAGTTACATAACCTGTTGGGCAGCCACCACAGGACCCAGGGAAAATGTGTCCGTAGATCTGTGGGCAACATCCTTAAGATAGAAGTAGGTGAACATGGACTGGCGTAACCAAGTACCAGCGCTCAGCACTCTATGTACAGCCAAGTTCTTTTTGAAAGCCAGAGAGGGACCAATACCTCTAAAGTCATGCGCTCTAGCCTGCACAGACGTGGTGGTGGAATCATCAAGTCAAGTATGCCTGTCTGATGGCTTCCCGTATCCAAAAAGAGATAGTATTCTTAGACACCTCTTTCTTTGTACAGCCTGTGCTAACAAAAAGTCTGCAGCAGCCTGGTCTAAGGTGCAGAGTCCTTTTAGGATAGCAATGCAGGGCCTGGACAGGGCACAACAAAAGCTCTTGAGCATCACCACCCACAAAGTCAGTCAGTGATGGAATGGAAAACGAAGTGAACCTGTCATGCACCGAGGGATTTTGGGTCTTGGCCACAAATTCCGGGACAAATTCGAAGGACATCGAACCCCCAACCCCTGGTGTGCTTCTCCTCATAGCTCAGACTGTGGAGCTCTCCTACCCTCTTGAAAGATGCCAAAGCCAGAAGGAAAACTGTCTTGAGCATCAGGTTCCTGTCAGATGAGAGACGCAAGGGTTCATACGGACTTTTAGTTAAGCTCTTAAACACCAAGGAAACATCCCACGTTGGGGGCTTGAGCTCTCTAGGAGAACTCGACTGCTCAAACCCCTTAACTAGCAGGGAAAGTTCCCAGGAAGAGATGTCGATACCCGTAAGGCGTAACACCAAACTCAGGGCCGCCCTGTAGCCTCTAATGGCAGAAACGAACAAAAGTTTCTCGTCTCTGAGGAAGGTTAAAAAGTCTGCTATTCGCTGAATAGAGGTCGCGAGTGGAGAAAAACCCCGTTTACGACACCAATCACACACAGTAGATCGCCCATTTGCCTTGGTAAACCGCGGACGTCGACTTCTATGACTGCTGGACATATGCCCAGCTGTTCTCTGAGAAAAGCCTCTCGCTCGGAGGAGATACTTGATAGCCTCCATCAGTGAAGAGACAGGGATCCTACTGACTAGTGGAACCTTTCTGCATGGGGCTGACACAGGAGATGTCGCCAAGCGCCAAGGGGGAATCTCCCTCGGAACCTTTGACAACAACGATAGCAGATCCGGGAACCATTCCGCCTGAGGCCACAGAGGGGCTACCAAAGTCATCCTGAGACCCTGTGAACTCATTAGCCTGTTCAGAACCTGACGGATAAAACAAAACGGAGGGAAGGCATACACCTCCAGGTTGTCCCAGGAATGTTGGAATACGTCCTCTACCAATGCCAAAGGATCTGGAACCACTGAACAGAACACTTCCAGCTTCCTCTTGAACTATGTTGCAAAAAGGTCCAGCATGGGTCTCCCCCAAATCTGGAAAAGCTTGTCTGCTACCACTTGATGAAGGGACCACTCTGTGCCTAAGATATGATCCCGGCGACTGAGTTTGTCTGCGACCACTTTCCGTTTCCCTGGGATATACCTGCCTGAGAGCTCTACTGAATTGCTGACCACCCACTGGTGAACCTCGACGGTCCAGGCGTGAAGTTGACACAAAACCAGGCCTCCCTGTTTGTTCACATAGGCTACTTCCGTAGTGATGTCCGACATGAGAACGACAGAATGACCTACCTTCCCCCAAAACTCCTTCAGACCCAGGAAAGCCGCCTTCAACTCCAAGACGTTGATATGTTGCTGTTTGTCCTCCAAACTCCAAATGCCTGAAGAGATGAGGCCGCCTAAATGAGCCCCCCAACCTGCGAAGGAGGCGTCCAAGAACAGAAGGAAGTCTGGTGGAAGAGAACACAGAGGGACACCCTTCAACAGATTCTGGTCGTCCAACCACCAACAAAGGTCTTCTCTCACTTCCAGAGACAGAGGAACCATTAACAGGGGAGAGTCCCCCGCCTGTTATATGGTGGGATGTCTTAATGATACAGCCAATAAAATAGCATTATTTTATTGTGTAACAACACTTGCTGAGGTAGGCATGAGTCAGTCCGTGATGTAAACACCATGGGAATACCACAATGGTTTCGTACATCAAAACATAAGTCATCATACTGAAACATCCCCCTTTTCATAAAAAGAAAAGTTACATTACACTTTTCTTATGCAACAGATTCGTACATCAAAACAAATTCATCATATTGAAACATCCCCCTTTTCATAAAAAGAAAATTACAGTACATTTTTCTTATGTGACACAACTGACTCATTTTGGGAAAACATGCTATCAAAATCTGAAACAAACTTGACTCTGTATAACATAACTCTCAACTGGATATACTGCATCATGGAAAAAACATTTATGCGTGAACATTTTACCTGCAGTACTTCTAATTTAACTCAAATGACTTCTCGGTAGCGTATGGGCTTGACAATGTTTCGTTTGGGTCTTTCACTTGGGACAGAGGCTATGGGGTGCCTAATAGGTGATGATGGCATCACTGGTTGTACTGCAGGTAGATGATGTACGTATAATATTCTTCCGCTCATCAAAACTGACAGATTTAGGACGTGCCTTCTTGTTATCTTGCACAGTTGCATCACTATCAGTGTCTTCAGCTGGAAACCTTCTGAATGTAAATTGTTTTACAGCATTCCTTGAAAGTTCCTTCAAAAACTTTCGGTTTCTTCTTATTTCACTACCATTCGGCGTTATTAACGTATATGACCGGGGTTCTGGATTTTTTAACTTTATTGTAGCAGGAAACCAATTCTTGCCATCTTGCACAAGAACCTTCACGCAGGGTAACAACTCACTCAGCTCTGAACGTGTATGAAGATCATAATTGCTTTTAGAATTGTTACTGGTCTCCTGTAGCTTGAAGTGGTGATCCATGAGATCAGGGGTTGTCTCCACTTTAACAGGAAGGCTATTCGATATCTTCCTCCTGAATAAGAGTTCTGCAGGACTCTTCATTCCATTAGAAAGAGGGCATGCTCTGTATGCTAGTAGGGCTTTGTGGGTATTAGAGCCAGACATTTTGGCTTTTCTCAATACATTTTTCACTACACCTACCATCCTCTCAATAAATCCATTTGATTGAGCATACCTTGGGCTACTGGTGATATGGACAATATCCCATTCTTCAACAAATCTCTTGAATTCAGCAGATGAATATTGGGGTCCATTGTCGGAGTACAGGATCTGGCTTGGGCCATGGATACTGAAAAGTTCTTCCAGAAAATTTATGACGGCTCTCGACGTGGTATCTCAGCCTAGCTGCTTAATAAAAGGCATTTTACTGAAATTGTCAGCTACAATTATAAAATTCTGGTTATCCCATTCAAAAAGATCTGTGGAAATAAATTGCCATGGAAGACTGAGGGTTGAATGTTTCAGCATAGGTTCATTTGGGTATTTTCTGGCATTTAACAGGCATTCCCGGCAATCACCTATGTGTTCAGCAATATCCTTAAACATGCCATTCCAATACAGGTATTCCTTTGCTCTGGCCTGGCTTTTAGAGATTCCTATATGTCCTTCGTGTATTCTCTTCAAATATTCAGTCTTCATTGATGGAGGGACTAATAGACGTTCTCCAAAGAATATAACACCATCTTCAACAGACAAGAAATCCTTCACCGAAAAATACTGGCGAATCGCCTTTGGCAGACTATTGGCCGACTCAGGCCAACCGCTTGTCACTTGCCCTCGGAGTATGGAGAGCTCATAGTCTTGGTCTGTAGCTTGTTTGACTTTTTATAACTGCTTTTGCGAGATCTGTATGAGATGAACAGCTTGTTCCAGCTGGACTTCTGCTCCAGGCGATGGCTGGACTCTTCATAAATAATCTGCAAAAACTAAGTCTTTTCCTGGTTTGTACTTAATGGTGACATCATATGACTGAATGCAAAGTAACATGCGTTGGAGTCTTGGGGGAGCCTGGCTGAGTTACTTGAGATGAATGCTTTCCAGCAGTTTGTGATCACTAATCACAGTAACAGCTTTACCATATACAAAACAATGAAAATGTTCAAGTGCAAAAACAACACTAAGCATCTCCCTCTCAATATTAGCATATCGTGATTCCGCTGGGGTGAGGGACTTTGAGGCAAAAGCAACTGGCCTCCCATCTTGCATCAGAGCAGCTCCCAGCCCATGCTGCGAGGCATCTACTTCAAGAGTAACAGGACTTGTTGTATCAAAATAACGTAGTCTCATATCTGAATGAATTGCTTCCTTGAGTTCATCAAATGATCTCTGATGGTCAATGGTCCACTTATATGGGACTTCCTTCTTGAGTAACTGCCTTAAAATCTTAGTTTTCTCTGCCATCAGGGGTACAAAAGGGCTTTAGTACTGTAAAGTCCTAAGAAACTTTGCAGTTCCCTCACGTTTGATGGAGGGGGTCATCAATTGATTTCATCGCACTTTGCAGGGTCTGGTTGCATGCCATCCTTAGACCATACAAGACCATAAAAATTAATGGTTTGTTGTCGCATATGGCATTTCTCAGCCCGAAAAACAAGGCCTTCTTCCCTGGCCACCCTCAGTAGCTTATGAAGATTATAATCATGTTCCTGTATGTCTCTTCCATAAACCACAACGTCATCAGCTATACCAATTACTCCCTCTCCTACTTTTCCAAGAATCTTATCCATCCGACACTGAAAAATATCTTGTGAAACACTAAGTCCAAAAGGCAGGCGGAGGAAACGATACTTCCCAGCAGGACTCTGGAAAGTGCAAAGTTTACTGCTCTCTTCATCAAGCTTGATTGACCAATAGCCATTTTTGGCATCCAACTTTGAATAAAGGACACTTCCTGACATCTTGTGTACTATCTAATCTAAGGTGGGTATCTTATGATAAGTCCTCTTTAGTGCAAAATTCAGGTGCTTAGGATCAAGACATACCCGCAATTCACCCGAAGTCTTCCTCGTAAAGGCTAATGCATGTATCCACTCAGACGTCTCATCCTCTGGGCACTTCTTCACAACACCCATATTTTCCAACTCTTGTATTTTTGCAATTATCTCATCTCTTAACTGAATTGGGTACTTTCTAGGCGGAACAACTACAGGGCAAGAATGGGGTTTTAACTCAATATGGTATTCACCTTTCATCTCACCAATATCTCCAAAGCATTTTGGGTACAAATTGCACATTGCTTGTACATCAGGTATAGGAGTTGGCCTCGAGTTTTCGTGCTCCTCCTTGACACTCGATATATTCTTGCTTTCCTTTATAGCAATAATTCCTAGTCTCTCACAGGCATCACATGACAGAATTGCTGGTCCATAGAAAAGTAAATCGACGACTGGGGACTGATCCAGACTTGATGGTATTTCTATAGTTCCATATGTATGAATGTTTGTGTCATTCACGCCTGTAAGTTTAGCCAAAGTTGGCTTCAGTAACCCTGTAAAATTTCCATTAACGTTTGGGTACATCTGTCTGAGACATCTTATAGGTAAGATATTACCGTTGGATCCAGTATCGGCCTTGACCTTGAGTGTCACTTTCCTTAAAATGTTAGGTGGTTTGATATCCAGTTTTGCCATAATTACTTGTCATTCCCCTTTTGAATTAGTAATGGCAGCTACATTTACTTCTGACAAGTCTATAGATCCACAATTCAATGATGTGTCATCAAAATGGATTTCTTTATCTTCTTCAGTCACTTGGTTGCTGTGGACTTGGGTTTTTCCACATGTCTCTCTGGTCCTTTCCTTGGACCTTGGACCTGCAGCTCTTCTGCTGCACTGGATGGCTTCGTTCTCTTTTGACAGCATTCACGGAAGTGCTTTTCTCAAATGAGGAAGTATTTGAAAGTGTTGCTTGGAAATTCTGTGCTGTCTCAATAGCATCATTAAGGGTTAAAGCATTCTTCTTAGAGATCATCTTTCTTCGTGCTTCTGACCACTTGATTCCCTTTATCAGTTGGAAAGTTATCTGTTCATCCTTAGTACTTACATGAAAACTACAGCTATTGGCCTTTGCCTTTAACCTGCAAACATAATCTTCAACTGATTCTGACTCGCCTTGAGACATCGAAGCCAGCTCTAACCTCATCACCCATTTATTCTGTGTGCCTACCAGATGATAAGCAAACTTCCTAAAAATAACATCTGGATCTTTCTTTTAAGTATCAGTCAACTGCCAAGAATCCCATAACTGCTTTCCTTGTCACCCTGCAGAAAGCTTTATATAGTGCCATTGTTTTCAGCTTCAACCTTATTGATAAATAAGTAACTTTCAAGGAAATCTTTCCATTCATTAAAAGCACTAACTTGGTCCACCTGTGACCAATCCAATGTAGGCATTTCCACACTGGTAGTCATAATTGCTTAAGCACACTTATTCAGAAAAACAAAAATTTATTTTTATCTTAGGTACTTTTACATGAAAACTATTTCAGCAAATTTTCATAATCTTAACTTATATCCTATTCTCCAGAAGAACCTAAGTTCATTGCTCTACAACTCCTCAAACTGTGAGCAGAGATACATAATACAATTGCATAAAAAACATCATGACCTTGCTATCATACATACATTAATATTGACACAATGCGAATTATTTTGTTGTAGGCATCAACACAACTAAGAATAAATCTTCACAGAACAGCAGCAATAAGGGCAATACCAGCTTACATTAATTATCTTCAAGATAAAAAGCAGACTGAGTAACAGCAGACCTCTAAACAGGTTAGGCTAGTTAATTTATGGTACTGTATGTCAGTATCATTCAAGAACCATAAAAAACATACTAAATCACGTAGGTTAGGCTAGTTAGGCTAAGGCACCTATGGCAGTATCATTCAGACCATAAAAAGGATATCAATCACATCTCTTTAATTACTAAACATGGGCATAAATTATCACTCAATAAACACAGTAACTGTTGTTCATTAATTACGAAGGCTACGTAAAAACTTCATCCTGGCCTGGCAGTATCAGCAATGCTAGCACACATCGGTAGTCATCGTACATCAGCTTCTTAACAAACGTCCCGGGTAATCATCGTGCATCGGCAACTCAAAACGGCGGCGGCGTGTGGCGGCATCTTTGATGATTCGGCAGTTGCATAGGCTACTCTTAATGTCTATGATCACTGCACAATATGTTGCAAACTTGAATGATCATACCTGGATCCAAGTTATATCCTCTTGATGATCGCAATCCTTCACATGTATATGTCGAAAATGTTGATCATCGTAAGGTCTTTACCCGCCAAAACAACTTAGAGACGACGCTGTCGTATTTGATACATCAATTTTAGCCACTTATCTTCAAAATCTGGTGCCGACTCTTACTGTATACATTCTTGAAGCTTGCCTCCGCTGCCACCATGTTATATGGTGGGATGTCTTAATGATACAGCCAATAAAATAGCATTATTTTATTGTGTAACAACACTTGCTGAGGTAGGCACGAGTCAGTCCGTGATGTAAACAACATGGGAATACCACAATGGTTTCATACATCAAAACATAAGTCATCATACTGAAACACCACCAGAGACCAGAATTCTTCCAGTCTCCATTGCAGAGACCGAAGATGAAGATGCCCATGAGGGACCAGCTTCTCCAGGGAAGACAACACTCCCAGAAGAACCTGCCACTGTTGAGCTGACTGATTTGACTTCAACAGGAAGTTGCGCGCCACTGCCCGCAACTTCTCCAATCTCTGATCCGACGGGAAAACTTTTGCCACTGTCGTATCGATGACCATCCCCAGGTAGAGAATCCTTTGACTGGGTACAAGGTTTTGACTTTTCCTGGTTAACTAATATGCCCAGTTCCAGACAGAACCAAAGTAGACAATCCCTGTCCTACAGCAGCTTCTCCCTGAAAACTGCAAAGACTAACCAATCGTCGAGGTACCTCCGCAAATGGATCCCCTGAGCATGGGCCCAACTTGACACGAGAGAGAAGACCCTTGTGAACACTTGAGGGGCTGTTGTCAGCCTGAAGCACAAGGACTTTGAACTTGAAGACCTTGTCCCCAAGAGATAAGCAAAGGAACTTCCTGGACTTGGGATGAACAGGGATTTGGAAGTATGTGTCCCTTAAGTCTATCGACAGCATGAAGTCGCCTTCCTTCACGGCTGCCAACACCGAGCGTGGGGTCTCCATCTTGAACCGTGTCTTCCTGATGAAGTGATTCAAGGTGGATAAGTCGATCACAGGCCTCCATCCTCCTGACGCCTTGGGCACCAAGAAGATGTGACTGTAAAACCCCGGGGACGGACGCACCACTTCCTCTATCACATCCTTGTCCAGCATTTTCTGCACTTCCTCCCAAAGAGCCAAAAACTTCAGAGAATCTGGAGTATATGCCTTCCTGAGCTGCGACTTGTCCGACAGAGGAGGAGAGAAGTTGAATGGCAGTAGGTATCCCACCCGACGAACATCTATCACCCACTTCTCTGCCCCATAACTCTGCCACTTGGCCCAATGGCCAGCCAGGCAACCCCCCACCCGTGGTGCATGAGAGGGAGAGGTGCCTAACCTACTGACGGCCCCCTTTACCTCTGCCCCTTGGGAACCTTCTTGGCTTAAAGGAACGAGAGCAAAAGGGGCGTTGATCTTCTGACTTAGGCTGTGTCGAACGGGAAGGCCCTGCCGAACTCGAGGTCCTCGACGGCCTACCAGGCGACGATCTCCTGGACTGGTGCTGGACAGGGGGAGGAGGAGGAGCCGGACGTCTCCGAGGATGAGACTCCGACTTAGACATGGCCTGGTGCACCAGTCTGTCTTTGGTGTCAGCCCGGCGCCAGTCTATCGCATTCTCGAGCTCTGTCCAAGGAAACAAAAATTGGGACTCCAACAGATCTCCGTTCCTCAATGCCAGCAAGGACTCGGTGTCGAGCGATCTCTCCATCCTAGACAAAGCCGCGTCCCTTCTAAACAGAAGAAGGTTAGCCCATAAATTAGCACTGAGGTGAGCCATATATGAAAATGCCTTGCCCCAGTATTGCAACAGACTGGCAAGCGAGGATGCACTCGCCAACTCTTCCGGGGACCTGTCGAAAGCTATCTTGGCAATAACCACAGATCAGAAGTCCAGCCAAGAAACCGTCTGCAACATGGAGACCGCCGTAGATTCCAATGCTGAGGCATCTTGCAGAGACAAGGACGGAGCCACCGACCTCACCTGTTCCAAAGTCAATCCCGGCATCAGGCGAATAACATCTTGGTTAATATGGCGTGACAACAAAAAAGCAGAGCTCATAGCATAGTGCTTCCTATGAATCGTGAGAGGTGGGGGTAGTAGTTTGGTAGAGCCCCTAGAGCAAAGCGAACCGTTCCGGTCCGAAACAGAGGCGTTAACCTTCTGCAAGACTGACTGAACATGCCCCGACAAAGGAAGCTGAAGAGATGATTCGTGGCAGAGAACGCAGCATCCCCTGTAGATTGCACACGTGAAGGAGCACTAGCACTGCCCGAAACCACAGCACTCTCGGGAACACGTCTGCATTGTTCCTCCCTCGTAGGAAAAGGAAGGGCAAAGTCCTTAGCCTTCCAACACTTGATGTACCAACGGGGCGTAGAGGGGGGAAGAGGGAGAGGAAGACAGCGCTAGTTTCTTAAGCACACTCTTCTCAGGAGGCGGGGACGAAGCAACACGTTTCCTACCAGTCCTCCCAACAGATAAGGAAGCCAACTTCACATCGAAAACAGAGTCCAACCTCTGAAGCACTGCCTGGTATATGACCTCAGACTGATGTGCCAGAGAAGGCTCCGATGACAAGGAAGGGAGATGTAGCAAACTGGGCGGCAGTGATGACGTCACGTCTGAGAAAGGCAAATCAGAGGAGACGACTGGGAGAGAACGTCATCGATATGAGTGACGTCACAAGTGGTGGTGACATTATTACAGCTTCCCCTCGGTGCGAGGGGGAATCAGACGCCACTGGCGGAGGAATACACAAAGACGGATCCCGTGACGTCATCAAAGGGGCTGACGCCACAGCATCACTCCAACTCGAAGAAGCGGCAGCAGACACTGGCAGAGCAATACAAGATGGCTGACTTCTGCTACCCACGAAGACGAGGCCGGGAGGAGGGGGGGATGGCCTGGCCAGACCAGGGATGGGGGGTGCGAGCCTCCACAAAATGTGCTAGCAACCCCTCCAAGGACGGTGGACCCCCTAGCCCAAGCATCTTCCAAATCGCTGCCATTTTGGATGCCTCCGACTCTGGAAGAGAAGAGATTGATGAAAAAGCCTCACCCTTCTCGGGAATCAAATAAACTCCCGAGGAAGAAGGGGTTACATTACAAACATTAGCCTGGTGGCCTCCCGATACTTCCAGCGACGAATCAATGGAAGTAAAGGAAGGAGACACAGGAACAACGCTACTATGGGGGTTGACTACTGCAGGAGACGAAACACCGGGAAGAGGCAAAAAAACTTTCCCAAGTAGGAAGAGTCGAAACCCTCCGATTTTCTCTCTTGCCATAAAACGACCTCCACTGCTCCTTAGGCCATGCCCGGCATTCCGTGCAAGGATTCGTGATAGACAAAAATTAGAGCGACACCTACTGCACGTCATGTGAGGGTCAGTTGCAGCCGAAGCCAGAAAATGAGAACATGGAAAACCTGGAACTCCGGGGCACATACGCTGCCACCAAGAAGGAGCAGAAGAAGCCATAATACTATCAGCCAAACACACACACACATTAAACACAAGCGAAATGGGCAATGAACCGGGAAACGGCCAAGAGAGGTTAACACGACTCTCGCCCAGGCGGTCAAAGAAAAGACTGGTGTAGCGGCGTCGTCCTTGACCACTCCTCACCCGAGCTACACATGCGTTGCCAGATAACACAAGATTCCTTGCTTTCATCTGCTTTTTAACCGGATCCAGCTAGGCGCTAGAAATTATCCTATTGTTAAGACCAAAGGTTTGTTCGCGTATGAACAATTGAAAAATGTAGGCCTTTATGTATATTAACTATAATAAATAATATAAAAATCTAAATAAATCCACTTATACATCCTCACCTTTGATAACTTTATGCTCTACCATAATATCTGGTATTCCTAAAGAGGGTGGTAAACTTTTTGAGCCCATAGCCCATAAGTTATCCTTAAAAACATGTAGGATGTTAACTCCCTTCCCCTGACGAGCTGCCATAAACATGTCCATTGAACTATGTGCTGTGGCGCCAACAGCACATGGAGCCTTGTTGTCTACTGTATTAACTGCTACAGGGAATCCTTTTTCAAATTTTCCATATGACCGAGGGGACATCTGCAAAATTCGAATTATTTATTAACCAAGCTTCCAGGCAACTAGAAAAACTTTTAAAGCTTTGCATTCAAATTTTAATACACTAACCTTTCTAAGCATAATCTTTTTGTTTATCCTTATTTCTAAGAAGAATGATTTGTTTACCATAAAAATCTTAGCAATTTATTTCTACTGAATTTTATCACGTATGAATAGGTATCATCAAACTTTTAAAAAACATAATAAAAACATGCCTGCTATCAAACTACAATATACTGATATTATGTTAAAAACGTACAGAAGTCAAAGGTGCCCTGATCTCATGGACACGTATCTCGGAACCCAGCCCAAGAAGAGCCTTTTCTGGGCTCAGCCTGTGTCGCCCAGTGAAATAGGTTCCTTTGATACTATTTCTAGGTATAAATATTGCTATTCATACCAGAGAAAAAGAGAAACGTTAGTGCCAAGGTAAATGGCTCGCTCACCTTTTAATAAAAGGTGTCGGTATATATAAAAAGCGGGTGGAAACCACTACCAGAGGTACGCTGCCATTTAGCTTCTTCCTCCGCCAAAACCCCAACTACACAGGAGCCGAACTATAGCCCCGCTACCCTCTACTACTACGGTGAGCGCCTCTGACGTCATTCCTTTTGATAGCGTCACCGCCATCACACACGTCTTTGTTTTGTGCTGTGTTTTTGCGCTGACGTATTTTGGATTATCTCTTTACGATGGATCAAGCTACTGCATCCAAGTTAAGTATACTGCTGTTATGGTTTTATGATCTCAATTATGCAGATCTCTCCCATTTTATTGTGTTTAGGAGGAGATAAGGTAGCGTGAGCTTCATGGTTCCCGCGCCGACTTCTCTCTCCTGGATCGCATGGCGGCTCCCGTACTCTTTTGGTCTCCCATACCATCAGAGTTACCTTTAGCAGTACATTTTTATTATTCCATAACTTTTTTATTGTGATATTCATGCAGTTAGCTTGAATTTTATTCAGTCTTGTCTTTCACGGGACCCCCTCACTCTGACCGCATGTTTCAGATCGTAGCCTAGCCTAGTCAGATCCCGATTCGTTAGGAGTCTCTCCCTTACGTTAGGACCTGGTCCCTTCGTTTTATGTCCTGGCTCCTAGTCTCCTGCCCCCGTAATTTGGTACAGCATACCGACTAGCCGCCTAAGGGTTAGGCTAACACACCCGAGTCGTCAGACTTGCGATTAGCCTACCCCTCCTGGACATCCTTATCTTACGCTGTTATTATTATTTTCTCCCCCCGTGTTAGTCTAGCTTATATTTATTTATTTTTATATTTATATGTATGTTTCTATGGTTACTTATTGTTGTGTGCTATGTGCGACTTACATGGCCGATTGGCCCCTTGTGATCAATTGGCCCTCCACACCGCGTGTCTGTTCACCCGGCTGGGAAGGTTCCCAGTTGATCGCGTACGAGCCACCCCGTTGCTGACCTCCTCCCCCCTCCTCCCTCTCCCCCTCCACACCATGCCCACCCACCTTGGTGGAGTGATGACTCGCTCGCTACGCAGCTAGCTATCCGAGTCCGCATGAGAGGGGGAGTACTCTCGGAGGTAGGTGGGGGTGAATACACTCAGCGCTCGGGCCTGCCGTACTTTTCTCGGGGCTTGGGGACCCTCCCCCTCCCTCCCTTCACCGTACTACGGTGAGCCACCAGGCAGGGGAGGCGGGACCATCTCCCCCCACCCCCCGCATTCCCCCCACCACCCTAAGTACTCACCATCCTCTCCGCTCCGGTGGTTTCAGCTCCTGCCAACACCGGATCTGACTTGAGAATGTTTAGTCGTAGGCCTCGGCTTCAGGGTGTCATCCACCGTACATGTGTACAGTTGGTATTCCATTACGTATTCTATATAGCATTTACACACAACCTAGCTTGTACATGTCTGGAATGTCACTCTATAGGTTTCTGTTTCACTGTCTCGCTACCGCTCTTGCACGTGCTTGCGGCACGGGTATGCCTTCAGTTGTTCCGACACCTTACTCCGGCCCCACGGCAGAGTTGACCTAGTAGTCTCTCCCCCTCTTAAGTAACATGGAGCTATGCATGGCAGTGCGGCACTTACCTTGATATAGTTGCACATACCGGTATTACTGGTCTGGTTCTACGGAACCACTCTGGCGCTTTAAACCATTATATTTTACATCTGTGACTGCATGCATACATATAATATATATATTCCCTTGTTGGTAGGCTCCACTCCGGCGCCTACTATAAATTAGACTTACATATAGCATTAAGTTCTATAACCTCCCTGGAGGTTGTCAATGATACTCATGTATCCTTTGACTTACAGGTCATCTGTTGCCAGGAGCCCAGTTGTAATGCCGTCCTGCAGGATCCCTGTGGGCATGAAGTCTGCCGCTCCCATGCCAGGTGCGCCGTACAGGTAGACAACTACTTGGTGTGGCACCATGAGAACTGCCTCACCTGCTACGCCTTGGTTGGAGAAGCCTCCACCGAAGTAAGTCTCCGCCGTCAATGGTATTGAGTCCATTCGTTCGCTCATTATATTCACTTACGTGCATATTTACAAATTGAATTGTTTTGATTCATATACTCCAGTCGTCTTGTCTCTATTGCTAACTCTAACCCTTCTTACAGGGCTTGGAAGCGAAGAGGGCAGCAGCTCTAGCCAACTTGAAGGCCTGGGTCGGGGGTTTCAGGAGGAATTCTCCCAAAGGCCGCCCGTACATCTTGGCCCAGGACATGGCGGACCTAGTCTTCCCTGCCGCGAAGAGGGGTTCGGTCATGGATCCCCAAGTTGCCGCTCCTCTCATCGCCGGAATCCAAGCTATGGTTTCGCTCCCGGCGGAAGGGGACCTGATGGAGGACGTCGCAGAGGACGTGGCGGCTCTTAATCTTGACTTGGAGCCCATGACTGTAGATAGTCATGGGCGAAGGTAAGGGTGTACTTGAGGCAGGTCCTGTAGGGGCTCAAGGGCTTTCCTTGAGTCCTTCTCCTTCTCCTATCCCTTCCACATCTACTTCTTTCTGGGGCTTCACGGAGAAGCAGAGGTCGGTACGACCCAAAACTTCTTCCGTGATCCCCAAGGTCAAGTCCTCTACGGACTTTAAGCCCAAACCGAAGTCGCTGCCAAAGAAGTCAGCTCCTTCCTCTATCCAGAAGTCCCCGGCTCACCATCCCGGGGCTAATAAAGCTAAAGGTGCATCTTCTTCTGCGTCGTGGTCCCCTAAGCATAGGTCTCGGAAGGAGAAGGCCCAGTCTTCCTCCTTCGACCCCGAAGCTTTCTCCTCCAATATCCTGGAGAGGGTGGGAGACGTCATAGGGAACCTAGTCAACGCTAGGTTTCAGGAGATGTTCTCCCAGCTTTCAAGCTCGGTCGAGGCCTCGGGTCAGTCGATCCAATTCCTGACGGAGAGGATCGCTGCCCAGGAGAATGCTATGACGGGCATTAGGGACTTGATCGCGGCAGGCCACTCTCAGTCCGGTCAGGTAGCATTGCCTGCCGTCATGCCGGACTTGTCAAGACTCCCGGACTTCAAGCCGAACAACCCGTGGAGGATTGCGGCATACGCTCCGTTCGTGAACGGTATGCTGTCTATTGAAGGTATTGGAACTCGGAGGTTGGAAGACTGAGTTTCATCCCAAGAACCTTCAACCTCCATTCATGGGCTACGTCCGGTTAACTGACGCAGCCATGATGCGAGAGGATAAAGTCCCGAAGGAGACTGTCATCCTCCCTCGCAAACAGGCGCAGCAGGCGTGGCTGAGAAGTCTGGATGAGTGGGTGTGAAAACACTCGCCTCACCGCCTTCAAAAGCCCTTTCACCATTTTTACCACGGTGGAAGGCACTCCGCTCCCACTTACCTATAAGGTAGTGGAAGCTACATACCAGGCAGCTCTGAAGGATGAGCCTATGCCTCAGCTCCGGGAAACGGAGCTGACCTCCCTTCTGATCCCCGGATCCGAAAATTATTTTGAGGGTGCAGCGCCCACCTTCACAGTAGGAAAGCTGAAACCCGACTGCTCCACAACGCTGTTCAGCGAGAGGCTCCCCAGGCTATCTGAATCCCTAGTCCAGACGGAGTACGACGCCCGGACTAGGCTCAGTAGGTCACTCACCTCCTTGACGATGGCGGAAATGACGGCTCTTGTTACGAACAAGAGCCGTTATTTAAGGTCATGGCAAAGTCGTTACTGCATACAATGCAGTGCGACTTCTATGACTTTGTCGTCGCGAGGAGGAACTGCAGGAAGCATGTTCTGGCAGAGGCCACCATCCGCCACGAGCCTAACAGGCTGATCGCTTCCTCCATTTGGGGGACAGACCTCTCCCCTGCTCCGGTAGTGGCAGAGGTGCTGCACGAGGCCTCTAAGGTCAACCAGAGCCTGAAGGTCAGATGGGGTCTGGTAAACAAGCGTAAACCGGAATCCTCCGGAACCAACCCCAGGTTGAAAAAGAAGCCTAGGAAGTTCCATTCCTTCCAGGCTTCACAACAGGCTCTGGTCTAGGCAGTGCAGGTACCTCAGGTACCACAGCACTCCGCTTCAAAAGCGCATCCGCAACAGCAGTATGTGCTTGGGGCTCAACCACCCCAACAGCCCCAGCCATCAACCTCCTTTGCTGTCTCGCCAGCCTATAACTCGGCTTTCGAGGCCCAGGCCTTTCAGCCATTTAATAGGTTTGCCAAAGGCAGCCGTGCCAGGGGTGCCTCTCGACAACGAGGATCCGGCAGGGCCACCAGCACGGGCAGAGGTTTCCGGGGAGCACGGGGAGGTCGCCCCTCCGCAAACCAACAGTGAGAGTCCCAAGGTAGGAGGGAGGCTGTACCTCTTCCGCCAACGGTGGGGGTTCAGCCCTTGGGCTCAAAGTATAGTGACCAAAGGTTTGGGTTGGAGTTGAACAGAAGGTCCTCCTCCACCCAAGAATTTCTACCAAAAACCGACAGCGGAATTGATAGGGTATACCCAAGATCTTCTTCTCAAAGGAGTATTATCAAGGGTTAAGAACTTAAAATTTCAAGGACGCTTGTTCAGCGTGCCAAAGAAAGACTCAGGAAAGCGAAGAATCATCCTGGACTTGTCACACCTAAACTTATTCGTTCCTTGCGACAAGTTCAAAACGCTGACCGTATCGCAGGTGCGGACCTTACTTCCCTGTGGGGCCGTCACAACCTCTATAGATCTAACAGATGCCTATTATCATGTTCCAATAGCCAGACACTTCTGCCCGTTCCTAGGCTTCCAGCTAGGAAACAAAGCTTATTCTTTCAAGGTAATGCCTTTCGGGCTCAACATCGCCTCCAGAATATTTACGAAACTGGCGGAAGCAGTCGTCCAAGAGTAGAGGTCTCAAGGAATAATGCTAGTAGCGTATCTGGACGATTGGCTCATATGGGCAAAGTCCCCAAAGAATGCCAAAAGGCAACGGTCAAAGTAATCAAATTTCTGGAACATCTAGGGTTCCAAATTAACAAAACCAAGTCCAGACTAACACCGGAATCTCGATTCCAGTGGTTAGGCCTGCTATGGGACTTGGATTCACATACTCTGTCAATCCCGCCGTTGAAAAGGAAAGAAATAGCCAAGTCTACAAGGCAATTTCTCAAACAACGCCAAACTTCCCGGAGGAACCAAGAAAGAATTTTAGGCTCACTCCAATTTGCCTTGGTCACGGACATTCTTCTGAAAGCCAGACTGAAGGACATAAACAGGGTCTGGCATTCAAAAGCAAACCGGAGGTCCCAGGACAAGCTAGCTTCTATCCCGGCGATCTTGCGGAAACAACTCCGTCCATGGACGGAAGTAAAGAACCTATCAAGGGCAGTACCCCTTCAATTCCCCCCACCGTCTCTAGTGATCCACACGGACTCGTCCCTAAGCAGATGGGGAGGGTACTCGCAGTACAAAAAGGTCCAGGGAACCTGGTCCCTACCATTCCGCCAGCTACATATCAATGTACTAGAAGCCATGGCAGTGTTTCTTACTCTGAAAAGGCTCCGGCCACACAAGAAATCGCATGTCAAACTGGTCCTAGACAGTGCAGTGGTAGTTCACTGCATAAACAGGGGCGGATCCAAATCAAGTCACCTGAATCATGTCCTGATAGCCATATTTTCTCTGGCGGACAAGAACAATTGGCACTTGTCAGCTACCCACTTAGCAGGGGTAAGGAACGTGGTAGCAGATGCTCTGTCACGCTCCGCCCCACTAGAATCGGAGTGGACCCTAGACAAGGAGTCATTCAAATGGATCTGTCAGAAAATCCCGGGGCTTCAGGTAGATCTCTTTGCCACGGAGTCAAATCACAGACTCCCTTGCTATGTGGCACCCAACCTGGACCCTCTGGCTTATGCCACGGACGCTATGGCCATAGATTGGAATGGGTGGAAGATCATCTACCTGTTTCCTCCGGTGAATCGTCTTCTGAAAGTCCTGAACAAACTAAGATCGTTCAAGGGCCGGGTGGCTCTAGTAGCTCCCAATTGGCCCAAAAGCAATTGGTTCCCACTGCTCCTAGAATTAGGACTCCAGCCCCTGCGGATTCCCAATCCCAAACTAACCCAGCTAGTGCAAACACGGACTGTGTCCACTTCCTCAAGGATTCAGAAAGCCCTAACTTTATGGATTTTTTGAAGTTTGCAGCTCACAGGAACGCTAACATCAATCCCCAAAATATTGCATTTCTGGAATCAGATAAAAGGGAATCTACCTTACGTCAATATGACTCGGCCGTTAAGAAACTAGCTATGTTTCTTAACCCTTAAATGCCGAAGCGGTAAAATAAAAATTGTCTCCCGTGTGCCGGAGGTGTTTCGAAGTGAGCGTGGAAGCGGAAAAAATATTTTTTTCAAAAAATCACAGCGCGCTTAGTTTTCAAGATTAAGAGTACATTTTTGGCTCCTTTTTTTTCATTGGCTGAAGTTTAGTATGCAACCATCAGAAATGAAAAAAATTATCATTATCATATATAAATAATGCGATATATGATAGCGCAAAAACTAAATTTCATATATAATTGTATTCAAATCGCGCTGTGCGCAAAACGGTTAAAGTTAACAGGTTACTTTTTTTCGTTGTAATGTACACTAAATTGCAATCATTTTGGTCACATTGTAAAACGATAAAAGTATCACAGAGAAAATATTATCACAAAATAATGCATGAATTCGTAACGCTCGGACGTAAACAGATATTTTTTTCAAAAATTCACCATAAATCTAAATATTGTCCTAGAGACTTCCAATTTCTTTCAAAATGAAGAAAAATGATTGAATATTACTATACTGTAAGAGTATTAGCTTACAATTGCAGTTTTCGACCATATCTGACAAGTTAAAGTTGACCAAATGTCGAATTTTTTTATATATTTTTTTATATGCAATTATTTCGGAAATTAGAAAAACTACAACCTTCAAATATTTTTTGTTTTATTCTACATGAAATTGCACACATTTTCATATATAAAACTCTATGAAATGCCTAATATGAAATGGAGCAAATATTCCGAGAATGGGACATATGCATTTTGGAGATTTGTGGCGGAGAATCCGCGCGCGGAGGGAGGGAAATTTTTTTTTTAAATTCATCATAAATCTAAATATTGTGCTAGAGACTTCGAATTTGTTTCAAGATGAAGATAAATGACTGAATATTACTAGACTGTAAGAGTTTTAGCTTACAATTGCGTTTTTTGACCATTTCGGTAGAGTCAAAGTTGACCAAACGTGGTTTTTTTTCTATTTATTGTGATTTATATGCAAATATTTCATAAATGAGAAAAGCTACAACCTTCAATTATTTTTTGTTGTATTCTACATGAAATTGCGCACATTTTCATATATAAAACTTTATGTAACGGCTAATTTAAAATGGTGCAAACATTACCACAATCACACGTATGATTTTTTCGGAAGAGTTACCGCGCGGACGTAAAGCAAATGTTATTTTTTTCATAAATTCACCATAAATCTAAATATTGTGCTAGAGGCTTCCAATTTGTTGCAAAATGAAGGTAAATGATTGAATATTACTAGAATATAAGCGTTTTAGCTTACAATTGCGTTTTTCAACCATTTCGGTAGACTCAAAGTTGACCGAAGGTTGAAAATTTGTCACTTATCATTTTTTATATGAAAATATCTCAAAACTGATAAAAGCTACAATCATGAGTATTTTTTTTTTTTGTATTCTACATAAAAATGCGCACATTTTCATATATAATACTCCATGTAACGGGTAATTTAAAATGATACAAAAATTATGTCAAAGTGACGAAATAATTTCCGAGATGTGTCACAGATACTTTCTGGGCTCAGCTCGTGTCGGCCTATGAAAGGATCCTTAATATCATTCTTTCTAGGTAAAATTAATCTAAAATTACCAGAGAAAAACAAAATTAAGAAAATGTCAGTAAAACTGACTCGCTCACTCTTTAAAAGAAGTGTCGGTATGAGAATAGGGGCGAGTGGGAACACTACCACGAGGCATTCACCAATTAGACCTTCCAATCAAAATCCCCACTAGAGAGAGCTGATACCAACGGGCGATGTGGCCGCTACTACTACTACTAGGGGACGCCACGGACGGCAGCGCCCCTAGCGGTCATCCTTAATTATTAGCGCTAAGCGTCGTACGCATTTTCTTGCTTGTGTACTATTTTCTGGATTTACCTCATCCTCCATTATGGAACGTGCTGCCATCGCAACGGCTAAGTTAAGTGCCTCATAAGTAGTGTTTTACCGTTTTTTAGTCTTCCAGGAACCAGTATTTTCCTTCTAATAGGTCATATACGGTTCCTCGGTCGACTCGTGGCGGCGCCATGCTGCCTCTTTAAGAATTCCCGGTCTTCCATACTTGGGAACTTCTTAACTTATTCGGGCTTACTATAATCAGTTTCGTTTTTTTTACATCGCCTTTTAGCTAGGTTAGCCCATTTACCAATTCTCTTAGTTTGGTATTTAGGGCTATTCTGTGTTTCTGGCCCAGCATCCCGGCTCTTGCTCTTCATCGGCTATCGCTGGCTCCGAGTAGGCTTCTGTTCCTCGGAACAGTTTGCCTCCTCCTGGGCTTCTTTTTCTTCTACTAAAAGTGTCTTTTCCATCTTTACGATGTAATTTTAGTTCTATTTAGGGTGTTAGGCTAGCCTAGGTGCATGTCCCATGTATTGGTACAGCCTGGTTCACGTGGCCCTTTCACGGTTGTGTTGCTATCGCGGCTTAGGCCACTTGCGGTCACGTGTTCCATCGCACCTTACCCTTCCCCTTCCCTCCCTACCAGGTATAGGGAGGGTCTGGGGGACCCCTTGGTTGCCATGACAACCTCAGTTGCCTTCCTCCCTCCTTCTCTGAGGAGGCCAGGGGTTCTCCCCAGCTGGGGTATAGGGCGACCACTTGTTTCGGGTACCGGGTCACCGAGCGGGTAGTTGTTGGGACGGGGAGGAGTAGGCCACCCCCCCCTCTCTCTCTCCCGCCGTGTTACGCCGAGAACCCTCCCCCCCCAGTTGCTCAGCCCACCTTTCCCCCGCTATAACGAAAGGAGCCTTCCGCCGCAGCCGGGGCACCTTTGGTTATAGCTTGCTGGCTCCGCCAGCGGGCGGGGTGGTCACTACTAGTGGTCTATTGCTTGCCTACTATATCCTTCCCTTTTTCCCCCGCTACCGGAAGGGAGCTTGCTTCTTACCCGGGCACTCTTCTAGTAGACGGGGGGGAAAGGTTTGATATTTATTTCGTTATTTTTAAGGATATACCCTAATTTTACGATGAATTCCTAGATTTATATTTATATGTATACCATCTCCGCCGTTTTCCGTCGTGGTTTCAATTTTCACCACCACACTCTGGTTTAATCTAACTTTCTCGCTCCGGCACCAGCGGAGCAATTGTTAGGCTGTAAGTGTTCTCCTGATACTTATGTATCTTTCCACTTACAGGCTACCAACTGTTAGGTCCTTGGGTGCAATGCGACGTTATACGACCCCTGCGCCCACGATGAGTGCAGGTCTCACGCCCCGTGTGCCACGCCTTTCAACGACATGATCGTCTGGCACCCGGAAGCCTGCGCCATCTGTTACGACCTGGTCAGTCAGCTGGTGGAGGGGGTAAGTCGATTATAGACTTTTTTATCGTATTACTAACAACACTTAGTCATAAGCTTGTTAACCCCGCTCCGCCATTAGAAGCTTCATTTCGCCTTCTCTTTCAGGCTGCCGGTGTGAGGGAAGTCGCCCTAGCAACCCTGAAAGCTTGGGTGGGCGGCTTCGGGAAGAACGCCGCCAAAGGCCAGCCTTACATCTTGGACAAGAAGCTGGCCGTTCAGATCTTCCCCGGTGGCAAGTCAACAGGGTATGTTGACCCCATATCTGCAGCCCCTCTCATAGCCTCCATCCAGCAAGAGATGCAGCAGTCTTTCGGGGCCGTGGCCACGCAGGAGACGGTCCCGGACGTCGCAACCTTGGACCTTAATATTGAGCCTATGGCGGTAGGTGCTGAGGATTTGTTAGTTGAGGTAGGTGTGTCGGGTGCCCAAGGTGGGCGCTCCTGGATCTTCTACTGTCCCTTCTTCTACTGCTTCTTTCCAAGGCTTTTTGGGTTCTGAGATCCCTACCCGCTCTCCCGCTCTCTCTGTACCCCCAAAGGTGAAGGGACAGAGAGAACCGAAGACCCTTGTTAAGACGACTTCTAAAAAGTCGTCGTCGTCTTCATTCAGCCTAAAAAGTCTTCGACTTCCTATGCTGACGCGGTGAAAGGCTAAGCCGAGCTCTCCTATTCAAAGAGCTCTAGAAGCAAGGCTTCTAAGGAGAAGGCTCGCGCTCCCGCTGAGCCAATGCCTTCTCCGGCCTCCACCGCATCCACTCCGGCAACGCCGGTTGGAGTAGCGGGACCTAGCACCTTTGATCCCACTGCTTTCTCAGCAGTGGTGATGCAACAGGTAGGTGAGATGGTTGGCTCACAGGTCTCCGCCCTAGGAACAAAGTTCGAACAGATGTTCGCACAACTGTCGAGCACTCTGTCTCAGTCGGGCCAGTCCATCCAAGATCTCTCTAACAGAGTTAGAGAGAATGAGGACCGAGTAGCTGGGCTTGCTCAGGCTCCTCATCCAGTCTCCCCAGTAGCAAGTGCTGGTATTCTCCAGCTACCACCTTACGAGTCGCTACCAGCTTTCTCCATGGAGAACCCATGGAGAGTGGCCGCTTACGCTCCGTTCAAGGATGGTATGATCTCTGTCCCGGAGTGTGGAACTCGAAGGATTGAGGACTTCGAGTTTTATCCTCCGGGATTGACGCAGCCTTTCATTGGTTATGCTAGGCTGACCGTAGCGGCACTCACTAGGGAGGACAAGATCTCCAGGGAGAACGTTCTCTATAGTAGAGATCACGCTCAACGCGAATGGGTTCACTGCCTTGAGGACTGGGAGTGTACCAACACCACAAAGCTCCAGGCTTTCAAGAGTCCTTTTACTATTTTTGCGACGGAGGAGGAGGCTTCTCTTCCGTTCGCTACAAAAATAGTGGAAGCGACTCTTCAGGCAGTCCTCAAGGATGAGCCCATGCCACAGCTGAGGGAAGCAGAGTCTACTTCTCCGCTCTTCCCAGCTTTCGGAGAATTGTGGAGAACTTGCCTGCCACTTTCACGCTTGGTAAGCTCAAACCGGACTGTGCTATGGACCAGTTTGGCGAAAAGCTCCCAAGGCTGCCTGATTCCTTGATTCAGGCAGAGTTCGACGCTCGAACTAGGTTTGGCAGGTCCCTCAATTCTCTGATTATCACAGAGATGGCTGCTCTTTCGTATGGCACAGAACCTTTATTTAAGATTCTGGCCAAGTCCCAGCTTCAAACGGTTCAGACGGATGCTTTCGACTTCTTCCAAGCTAGGAGGAATTGCCGAAAGCACGTTCTGCAGGAGTGCACTATTAGGCACGAACCTAATAGACTCCTGGCTTCCAGCATGTGGGGAGCGGATCTCTTTCCAGAGTCCGCTGTAAATGAGGTACACGCAGGATGGCCTGTAGGCTCAACCAGAGCCTTAGAGCTAGATGGGGTATCTCCTCTAAGAGGAAACAAGAATCCGCCCCCGCTGCTGGTAAGAAACTAAAGAAGTCTGGTAAAAGGTTCCAGCCTTACCAGAAACACCAGCAACAGCAGCAATTCGTTCAGGCCGTCCCGGTTACCCAACAGGGACAACCTTCAACATCGAAGCAGACCCAGCCCATCCTCCTGCTGTCTCCTCAGTCACAACCCTCGACCTCCTACGCACTCTCGCCGGCCTTCAACCCTATGTATGAAGGTCAGGCTTACCCTCCCTTTAATAGGCAATCGAGAGGTAACAGAGCGAGAGGCCACTTTCGCCAGCGTGGCACAGGAAGGGCGGCAAGGAGTAGGCAGTTCAGAGGAGGGCGTGGAGGTCAACCCGCCCATCAACAATGAGGCTCCCCAGGTAGGAGGGAGGCTGTTCCTCTTCCGTCACAGGTGGGGGTTCAGCAATTGGGCACAGAACGTAGTGTCCAAGGGGTTGGGTTGGAGTTGGATCAAAGATCCCCCTCCAATCAAATCATTCCGCCAAGTACCATCAAAGGAATTGACAGATTATGCGGAGGAACTCCTTCAGAAAGGAGCTATTGCGAGAGTCAAGCATCTAAAATTTCAAGGTCGCTTATTCAGCGTGCCAAAGAAAGGCTCAACAAAAAGAAGGGTAATCTTAGACTTGTCAAGGCTAAACTCTTTCATTCGTTGCGACAAGTTCAAAATGCTTACCCTCTCGCAGGTAAGGACCTTACTTCCTCGTGGAGCCGTCACATGCTCCATCGATCTTACAGACGCATACTATCATATCCCTATAGCCAGACACTTCCGCCCATTCCTAGGATTCAGGCTAGGAAATCAGACACACTCATTCAAAGTGATGCCCTTCGGTCTGAATGTAGCCCCCAGGGTATTCACGAAAATAGCAGAAGTAGTGGTGCAACAATTGAGAACTCAGGGAATAATGATAGCAGCATACCTCGACGATTGGTTGATCTGGGCACCAACAGTCGAGGAATGTCTCAAAGCCACGAAAAAGGTAGTTCAATTTCTGGAACATCTGGGGTTTCAGATAAACAAAACGAAATCCAGACTTACTCCGGAGTCTCGTTTTCAGTGGCTAGGAATCCAATGGGATTTGTCTTCCCACAATCTGTCAATTCCAATGGCCAAACGGAAAGAGATAGCAAAGTCTGTCAGACAATTTCTCAAATGCAAGCAAACATCAAGGAGAAGCCAGGAAAGAATCCTAGGTTCCCTTCAGTTTGTTTCAGTGACAGATATCCTCCTGAAAGCAAGGCTGAAAGATATAAATCGAGTTTGGCGATCGAGAGCAAACGCCAAATCTCGAGAAACAAGTTGTCAGTAATTCCACAGATCCTTCGCAATCAACTCCGTCCATGGACAAAAGTAAAGAACCTGGCCAAGCGGGTACCCCTTCAATATCCCCTTCCAGTGTTAACCATTCACACGGATGCCTCCCTGTCCGGGTGGGGGGGGATATTCTCAGTTCAAACAAGTTCAGGGGACTTGGTCAGTTCAATTCCGCCAGCTCCACATAAACGTTCTGGAAGCAATGGCAGTATTTCTTACCCTGAAGAGACTTCTTCCCCCGGAAAAGTCTCATCTAAGACTAGTTTTGGACAGTGCAGTGGTAGTTCATTGCATCAACAGAGGAGGAGTTCCAAATCCAAATATGTGAACCATGTCATGATAGCCATCTTTGCACTAGCAAACAAACACAAATGGCATCTGTCCGCCACTCACCTGGCGGGGGTAAGAAATGTGATAGCAGAGCCTTGTCCCGGTCGGTCCCTCTGGAATCAGAATGGTCCCTAGACGACGGGTCATTCCAGTGGATATGCCGGAGAGTCCCAGGTCTCCAAGTAGATCTCTTCGCCTCACAAGCGAACCACAAGCTCCCTTGCTATGTGGCCCCCAACCTGGACCCTCTGGCTTATGCCACAGACGCCCTGTCGTTAGATTGGAATCAGTGGAGAAAAATTTATGTTTTTCCTCCAGTGAATCTTCTCTTGAAAGTCTTGAGCAAGCTGAGGACTTTCAAGGGACTAGTAGCCCTGATTGCTCCAGACTGGCCCAAGAGCAACTGGTATCCTCTGCTTCTGGAATTGGGTCTCCGACCTCAACGGATTCCCAATCCCAGCTGTCACAATCAGTACAAATGAGGACTGTGTTCGCTTCCTCAGGAATTCTTCAGACCCTAACTTTATGGACTTCATGAAGTTTGCGGCTAATAAAGATGCTAACATTGATCCACAAAACATCCTCTTCCTAGAATCAGATAAGAGAGAGTCAACTATTAGACAAATTATGACTCAGCTGCGTTAAAAAAAATTATAGGCATCCTTCCTGAAAGAATCAAACACTACAACCATGACAGTTTAATTTAGCTATATCCTTTTTCAGATCCGTTGTTTGAAAAAGGTTTAAGCAGCTAGCACTATTACTACTCATAAATCGGCTTTGAAGATCTTTCAGTTAGGTTTCCAGATAGATCTGACTGAATCTTATTTTACGTCTATCCCTAAAGCTTGTGCTAGACTTAGACCTTCTCAAAGGCCTACTGCAGTCTCATGGTTCTTAAATGATGTCCTCAAACTAGCTTCAGATACTGACAACTCGTCTTGTACATTCATAATGCTTCTTAGAAAGACATTATTCTTATTAAGCCTAGCTTCAGGAGCTAGAATTTCAGAACTGTCGGCTCTATCCAGAGATGCGGGTCATGTGGAATTCCTCCCCTCAGGAGAAGTTCTGCTTGCTCCGGATCGTAGTTTTTTGGCTAAAAATGAGGATCCTCTTGCAAGGTGGGCTCCTTGGAAAGTCATCCCACTTCCGCAAGACCCTTCTCTCTGCCCAGATCAACTTTAAGAGCCTTTCTATTCTCGTACATCCCTTCTAGATCCTCAGGTTCTCTCTTCATGAGAGAAAAAGGTGTACTTTATCAGTAAAAGGTATTAGACAACAAATCCTTTACTTCATTAAACAAGCCAATCCTGATTCATTTCCAAAAAGCACATGGACATCAGGGGAGTAGCCACCTCAATTAATTATTTTCAACATATGAACTTTGAGGATCTTAAAAAGTATACTGGATGGAAATCTCCGACAGTCTTTAAACGTCACTATCTAAAGTCCTTGGAATCTTTAAAAATTTTCTGCAGTAGCAGCGGGAAACATTGTTTCCCTGATACTGTATAGTAGTCGTAGTATAGATCCAGGTCTCCTCTCTACCTACCTCATCCAACATGCCTCACCCTATCGCCATGCTACTCGGATATTCTAGCCTTAGCCGCTGAGATCATATAGTGGATTGTCCCTTATTTTTTTTGCTAGGGACATCCACACTATGTACTGATAATGTACTTCAGTGTACCTACCCTTTTATTTTTATGCTAGGGTAGGACACAATGTGTTTGTATATTTTGTAAATAAGTTATCTAAGTGGATCTCTTCTGTTAATAACACCTGCATTATTGTATTTTACTATGTTTACTATAATTTTAAGTACTTTACATTACTAACTTTCTTTTATGTCATTGTTTAAAATAAGTTAGCCTTAAGTACTTAGTTTATATGCTGTAATAACTGATTTACTTATATTATATCCCTCATTTTTACAACTGATTTTCATTTGTCCTTTTTTCCCATCTTGTCTGTTTCTCTGGTACTCTTTCATAGGCCGACACGAGCTGAGCCCAGAAAAGGGATTTTGACGTAGGAAAAATCTATTTCTGGGTGATTGGCTCGTGTCGCCCTATGAAACCCACCCTGTATTGATTGCCCCCCCCCTGCAGGACAAGATGTTCATAGATTAAGGATGACCGCTAGGGGCGCTGCTGTCCGTGGCGTCCCCTAGTAGTAGTAGTAGCGGCCACATCGCCCGTTGGTATCAGCTCTCTCTAGTGGGGATTTTGATTGGAAGGTCTAATTGGTGAATGTCTCGTGGTAGTGTTCCCACTCGCCCCTATTCTCATACCGACACTTCTTTTAAAGAGTGAGCGAGTCAGTTTTACTGACATTTTCTTAATTTTGTTTTTGTTTTTCTCTGGTAATTTTAGATTAATTTTACCTAGAAAGAATGATATTAAGGATCCTTTCATAGGGCGACACGAGCCAATCACCCAGAAATAGATTTTTCCTACGTCAAAATCCCTTTTTTAGTGCGGCAAGAAAGAAATTCGCGCTTGCGCGCCTGCGTAACGATTGTAAACAAAACAACACCTTGATCCGTGAACTCCCAGCATCCCCCAAGGCGCATGATTCAAGAGTTTTCAGCTGGTAGGCTTAAAAGTATTTTTCCACGAATTTTTAAAAAAACTTTTGTATGTCGACGTATGGTACGTCCAGTCGGCACCCGAGAGACAAAAAATGTCGACGTAAAATACATCCAGTCGGCATTTAAGGGTTAAAGGCTCAAATATACAAATAATGACCACGAATTTGGCCATTTCCTTCTTCAGAACTTTGTTCGAGAAAGGTCTTGTAGCAAGCACAATTACCACTACCAAATCAGCTCTTAAAAAGATGTTCCAGTTTGGTTTTGGTATACATCTAACAGATTCTTACTTTTCCTCTATACCAAAAGCTTGTGCTAGACTTAGACCCACCGAGAGACCTAAGTCAGTTTCTTGGTTCTTGAATGACGTTCTTAAGTTGGCCTCAGAAATAAATAATGAATCATGTGATTATATAACCCTCCTGAGAAAAACTTTATTTTTATTAAGTTTAGCATCAGGAGCAAGCATTTCAGAACTGTCGGCTCTTTCGAGAGAATCAGGTCACATTGAATTCCTCCCCTCAGGAGAAGTACTTCTCTCTCAAGATCGTCAATTTTTGGCCAAAAATGAGGACCCACAAGAAAGGTGGACCCCATGGAAAATCTTACCACTCCCCAAGGATAAGTCCCTATGTCCGGTCAACTCCTTAAGTGCTTACTTGAGTAGAACAACCTTAAAGTCTTCAGGTCCCTTATTCATCAGGGAGAAGGGTGGTACAATTTCCTTAAAAGGCATCAGGCAACAAATTTTGTACTTTATTAAACAAGCCAACCCGGAATCTTTCCCACGGGCTCATGATGTTAGGGCAGTTGCCACATCTATCAATTATTTTCAACATATGAATTTTGACGATCTTAAGAAATACACAGACTGGAAATCTCCGACAGTCTTTAAACGCCACTACTTAAAGTCTTTGGAGGCCCTTAAATTTTCAGCAGTGGCAGCTGGAAACACAGTTTCCCCTGACACTGCTTAATATACTTATTAATCTTTCACTGTAGCCTTCCCTTCTGCCTGTCTCACTTGCACCCTTGCTTAGCTAGTTCGCCTCTAGCGTACATATTGCCTTGGATGTAGTTGTTTTTACATTGTTGCTTGCGTTAGGGCTCAATTCCCTCGCTTATCTGTATGATTGTCAACTTGATTGTTTCTGTATCTTACATGTTTTACTGTTAAGTACCGTTTAAGTTTATTAGGCTTAGTAACTTTAAGTTTTTTAAGCTAAGTAGTTTTAAGATGGTAAATTATACTTTACCTTTCACTTTGTAACCAATTTTGTACTTTTAAGTTGTACATTATACTAATTAACTTTACTGGTGTTTATTTTACCTGCTAATTTCAGTGTTTTGTACTTTCTTCCAAGCTTGGTGGAGCTAATTCTCTGGCACTATTTCACGGAGCAACACAGGCTGAGCCCAGAAAAGGGATTTTGATGAAGGAAAAATCTATTTCTGGGTGAGGGGCCTGTGTCACCCAGTGAAATCCCACCCTGTATTTAATATTCCTCACCCTGCTTAACCCAAGCTTGGATGCTATCTTCAGGAATGACGTCAGAGGCGCTCACTGTAGTAGTAGAGGGTAGCGGGGCTATAGTTCGGCTCCTGTGTAGTTGGGGTTTTGGCGGAGGAAGAAGCTAAATGGCAGGGTACCTCTGGTAGTGGTTTCCACTTGCTCTTTATATATACAGACACCTTTTATTAAAAGGTGAGCGAGCCATTTACCTTGGCACTAACATTTCTCTTTTTCTCTAGTATGAATAGCAATATTTATACCTAGAAATAGTATCAAAGGAACCTATTTCACTGGGCGACACAGGCCCCTCGCCCAGAAATAGATTTTTCCTTCGTCAAAATCCCTTTATTAGGCTCAAGGGTCAGGATAAACTAATCCTTTATAATATAATAATAATAATAATAATAATAATAATAATAATAATAATAATAATAATAATAATAATAATAATAATAATAATAAGCACTGCTATGCAATCAAATAATTTTATGTGCCATTAAAATAAATTTACACCAGAAATAAAGCGTCTCATGAACAAGTCTGAAAAAACTTCCCTTGCTTTTTTTTTTTGGAGAAAATGACATTGCTATAACATGGCAATGAATATGTTCCTCATCATCCTTAGCACAAACCAAGGGTGAATGAATAGCAAAGGGCAAACTGGATTGGTTCTAGCTACCTGGCATCTGTGTCTTTTAGATGTAGTTAGCTGCAATAAACAGAACTAAACTTTCAATCCTTGGAATATGTACCTCACTCATGCAAGACGCAACAAGGTCCATTATTAGATTTCCTCCTGGCATCTGCCTCTTCATTGCAGTCTTGTTGAATAATGTCCATAATTTGATTTTCTCCTGGCATTTGCGTCTTCATGGTAATAATTTTGAATGAACAAGGTACGTAATTCAATTTTCTCCTGTAATGACTCTTCATAGTACTCTTTTTGAACAAGTTCCCTAAAGCTTGTTTACAAGAGCGAAATGCTATATATGATCCGTGTAATCCCATGGACCAGAATAGGGATGCCATAAAGAATGTAAATGTTTTACTGTCTTCTCAACCAGAAATATTTATTTCTCTGGTACTGTATTCACAGCCGCCAGAAGTAAAGCATGTCTATTTATCTTTTTGTTTGATTTAGCACCACATGAAACACAAGATCTACCTACTTACAGACTATATTTCCAATAATTCTCCACTTCTTACCTTAGGAAAATGGCAGACATTCTTTCCTCAACTGAAAGTGCACGTCAGTAATTGGTATTTTGCTTTCTTATGTAGGGTGCAGTTAACTCCACTAACATTTTAAAGTGTTCAGTTGTCATTCTGAAGAAGTCATAAGACTTCTCTGGATTGTTTATCTAGTCTGGGAACAGATGTCCGAAGCTTCCAGACTCTGGCCTTTTAGCATTAATCTCCTGAATCCATAATCTTTGACGCCTATGCAAGCTACTTTGCTGCCTCAGCACAGCAAAACCGATGTTTCAGCAAGAACGTTTACATCCATCCAAGTCCCAGTTGACTTTCTGACTCAGTCAGTGGGAACGGTGCCGATTCAAAATGACTCATCTTGACTTGACTCAACTCCACTCGCTTGGTGTAAATGCAGCCTAATTCAATTTTCTCCTGGCATTTGCATATTCATGGTAATCTTGTTAAACAAGATCCCTCATTCGATTTTCTCCTGCCATTTGGCTCTTCATGGTAATCTTGATGAACAAGGTTTCTCACTTGATTTAATCCTAGCATTTAACTCTTCATGGTAACCTTGTTGAACAAGGCTCCTCATTTGATTTACTTCTGGCATTTGGCTCTTCATGGTAACCTTATTGAACAAGGTCCATCATTCAATTTTCTCCTGGCATTTCCCTCTTCATGGCAGTCTAATTGAACAAGGTCTCTCATTGGATTTTCTTATTTCATTAGTCTCTTAATTGTAGTCCTGTTGAAATAGGCCCCTCATTTGATTTTCTCCTCCCATTTGCCTCATCCAGGTAATCTTGTTGAACAAGGTCCCTCAGCAGTGAGCAGTGGCATTAGACGCCAAAAATTACAACTTGATTGGGAATAAAGGCAAAACTGAGTGTGTGCAGGAAAACCCTGAATTGTGAGAGTCCCTTCATCTCCATAAACAAAAACCTTTGCCAAGGATATTCCTTCTCAAATGCTACCTCAAGACTTGAAAGGAGACCCTAGAATATGAAGCAGTTCTCTTTCCCTCATGTGTGACGACAAGACTAACAATGCATTCTTAAAATAGGCTACATGGGCACAAGATCACGCTGACTGAAGAAAGCCACAACACACATAAAAGCGGAAGTCTAAGCTTCCCTCTAGAAACTAACTGATACTTGAGACTTGCCTTGATCTGCAAATGATCTTTAGCTACAGATGATTAAAAAAAACTATCCTAATAACCAAAAGGAAACTTTCCTCTATGATTCAGCTTTAGCCAATTGCTTACCTACCTGGCAGAGTTGAAACATCACTCCTAACAATCCAATCCAAAAGTACAGTTAAAATTAAGCAAGCTAAAAACATCAAGCAACTCCTCTTATTCTTCCCCGAGCGATCCAATCAAAGAATGAATTCTGGCACCTGAATGGTGCTGCCAATGCTAGAACTGGTGATGTGAACACCAGATGAACCATAGGAAGATGACATCAGGCACAGATCTACACTGCTTTCTGACATGTTCCAGTTCCCTGTTGCTCCAGGCCCAGAGGGAGCAAGACAGAACATGACATGGAAATACAAGTCAAAAGCCAGGGAGTTGACCCTTCCGCCGATGCGTGGGTATACTTGAAATTAACGAGAGACTCATGAGGGAAGCACTGAAAAAAATACAGCAAAACTTACGCCAAGTGAATATAAAACATTACTAAATCCTTTTACATCTAACGCCCTGAATCGATGGAAAGCAGAGTAACATACTGAAGAGAAGCAGCAGAGTACCTATCCAGTTACTAAAAGAGGAAGTAAATAAAGCATGCATCCTTTAACACAAATCTTAAGAGACCTATCCTCAATGTCTTTAGTTGCTTCTACAAACTAACATGTTCTCTTCACTCACAATCAATTTCCACATAATTTCATTAGACTATGACTCACATCACTTATTCCAATAATAATCCTTCCATAAGCAGCACACATCCCATGAGGATCAATAAAACTGGAATAAAACCAATTATGGCAACTCTTACCTAACAGGTTCTTACAGATAAAATACTCAAAATAAAAAAAAATAAAAAATCGTCAACAGAAAACCAAGTACATTTAATAATCTTTCTACCTTCTATCAAGACCAGTGACAGAAGTAGACTGACCAGCTATGAGTCCCCTGGTGGGGGTAGGGGAAGTAAATGGATAGTAAATGGATATTCATAGAAAACCAACTGTTCTCGTTCTTCTCTTGCAATCTGTCAAAGTCCTGCTGGCACAGGAGTAAAAGCTATATAATGGGAGGTAAGATTATTCCCAAAAATTACATTTTCCACAGATGCTAAAAATCTAAGAATTATTTTTGACTGTCAATAGTACCATAATTTTCAAGAGTAACTTTATGAGATACAGCAGGAAAGGCTGCCCAAGTCATGGCCAATCATGATAGTCTATTTCTTAGGTGGTGATGGCAAATATCCACAGCTATTATAACTGGAGACTTGTTAGTTGAAATGTTTATGGACCTATGTAGTAGTACTTAAGTTATTTTTTTCACAGAATGTGCAATCATTGATTTTAGTGTCGCACTGTTTATAAAAATTATAAACAATAGTGCTGCTACAATCATGTATTGCAGATGTTCACTATGTTAATAGTACTGTGTTAGAAAACATTTAGAAATGTGATTACTTTTTATTACTACATTTGGCAATCAGAAACAAACAAAAAGTTCCAGTGTTATTGGTTGTGGTTGTCTACTATCAGCTCAAAAATAAGAAGACTAAAAAAAAATTTCATTAATGATAAAGCCAACACTGAAATAATTCTGGAAATTCAAAGGGTGAGATTGCCACCTTTTTAAGCAGATCATACTAAAAACTGACTCAAAGATTTGACCATCAAGTTCCCAACTTTTATGCTGTACTATGGGACAGTGAAACCTGATGTATAAGATGCCTTAGAGCATAAGTTCCATCAGTGAAAATAAATGAAAAATTCAAAATAATTTCACAAAACTTACCCAAATCAAACAAATAAAACACTTAAAACCATGAAGATATAAAATAAATTATAAATGATGCCTCAGCAGCAATTGTAAGGTGATTTGTTTACTTTTGGGTAACATTTAACTAGATTTCCCCGGACAGAGGCCACAGTGATTCGATATTAAACATTTGTACTCAACCTTGGCATGAGATAATGATACTGACTCCACAAAATTAATGCAAAAAGATATTCATCTAAATCCGCTCAAGCACAACAGTAAAAAACATAAAAGAATCTTCAAAATGAGCAGCTTCAAGTTTCATGATGGTGACATCACCTCATCTCCTCGTTCTAAACCATTTTAGCATTAATGCCCCCTTCTCCATCATTGTATTCTGGCTTACAAATCTCTATGTATTACTATGAAAAAAACTAGGAAAACAATCACTCACATCTTATACAACTAATTCAAGCTTACCTCTCCTCTTGTAATAATACCAGGCAACATCAGATCTGCGCCACCAAGTAAAACATCAATTACATGAGTGTGAGTAGTAAATGTATGCATCAAATTAGGATATTTCCATAAGGTATAAACTGTAGGATAAATCATCTTCTCTTTCTCAACATTGAAAAACGCTGGGTCTTTTTGAACCTGAAATGAAAAGCTTAAATGAGTTTAATCATGTAAGGACTGCAAATTGAGAAATGATAACTGGTTTCTTTCCTACAAAATTTGCTAGCATATAATGTTATGCAGGGAACAAGACATATCAGGCCAAAATAATTTTTGCCACCATTGAAGGTAAAGCTAGGCTAGGTGAAGTTATAAATTAAATTAGATTAGCTTAAGTTAGGTTGCAGCCAAAATGACTGGCTTACACTGTGGTAGGTTAGTTTTTTGGTAAGGCAATGGGTTTGTTTAGAAAAGTTTAATATTTGTTCAATTATATAATATATTTCTATGTTTTGTTTCTTTTGTTGAGTTTATTTTTTTATTTTTTTTTATTCATTTATGTATTTTTTTATAGGAACTTCTTCCACCTCCTTTGGATCGTTCTTATTTTTTTTATGATTTAGCTTTTGAAATTGGCCTGATAGCCTTTAAAGTGACTTTGTAATTTGAAGCAGTGCCCAGTTGGCAAGAGTAGTAGAGAATTATCATATCCACATACAACAAGATGAACAGAAGTGTAATTTGGGTATTATTTTCAATTTTAACAAGGCTTATGTTAATGGTGAAAAGGACAATGTGAATTTTAGTGATAATGTACTGAAGTCTCTGGTATGAAAAGGCAAGATACTGAGTTCAGTGCATAGACTTCTTGTTGGACTGATTACTTGAACCCTGGTAAAGTAGTATGTATTTCTCTTAACAAAAATATACTTCTTGTTAAGTAGTTATTTGTTGTGATATCCATAGTCTTCGTCTTCCGATTGGATTAAATCTTAATGGACGGACATACGTACTCACGTGAGTAGCCAATAAACGAAAATTGGTGATTTATGGTACTCTGTTAAGTATATACTGACAGCATAACTATTATTGGTGCTGATAACTGGAAATTGGCACATTGGGGCACAGAAAATCACCGAATTTTTGCAGGGCTTCCGTTTACGATGGCTTGATGACGAGCAAAATTTGCTGATAGCCGAAAATCAGCGGTTTATGGCATTTATGAGGCCCATAACCGGTTAATGGGGCCTCTGTTAGGTATCTATTGGCACCATAACTATTATTGGTGCAGATAACCGGAAATCAGCAAATCATGGCGTCAATAACCAAAAATCGGCAAATCATGGCGCCAATAACCAGAAATCGGCACATCATGGTTTTCAGCCTTAGACAAGTGCCATACAACCAGATCGCTGATAACTGAGTCAGCCGATAACTGGGGACTGCCTGTACTGCCTCTCTCTCTCATATGATGTCCTATTTTACATTTACTCATAAATATGCCCAGGGGTTGCTGTTGATTTTAGTTCTTATCTTTTATGATAGTATGTCAGTTTTATTTATAATTTTGCAATGAAAAGTCCAAAAAAATATTAGGAAAAACATGAATATAATCCAAATAAGTTACTGCATCTTCCATCTCGCTAAATTTAGGTAAATATTTAATAACAAACATGCAGAGAATTTGTTATTGATTTTAGTTATGTATATGTTTTGATATTGCATGAGCTGTAATCATAATTTGGCAATATAAAACAAATTTATTTATTAGCAAAAACATATATAAATTGTTAACCCTTAACAGATGGGATAATATGTAAACCAATATGCACCACCACAGACAGGTAAAACTTTGAGGTCAGCCAATTTAAGAAAAAAAAATACCTCAATGGAAAGAGGAAGATATGCAAATGCACATGGTGCAAAAAAAATTCTAAAACATTTTCCCTAACTTCCACAAGTTGAAAATGACTATTTAACAACACCTTGTGGGGCCTCTTTTACAAGACAATCATAACTTTACGAAGTTATACATAATTTTCTAAATAAATTTATTTCATTTTGTGAAATTATAATCAAAGCCCAAACAATATCAAAACAGAAAATAAATAAAATTAATAACAATTTCTGAGCATATTTGTTGTAAAATATTTATGTAAATTTACCTAGAATGAAGATGCAATAACTTTTTGGGATTTATAGTGTTTTTTCTAATATTTCTGTGCACTTTTCTTTGCAAAATTACATTTAAAACTGACATACTATCATAAAAGATAAGAACTAAAACCAACAGCAACCCCTTGGTATATTTATGAGCAAATTTACAAAAAGACATCTTGTGAGACAGACAGGCACTACATCCTCCCTTGAAGTCACCTTGAAGTCAAGAACCCAACTAACTCTAATGGAATTTAGCGTCTAAAAGTTGCCATTAGTGAATTTATGGACTATAAAAGTAATGGTACCTCTTTTCCGTATGATTCCCACAAATCAATGGCGCATAATATTGTTACTCACCATATGTCACTCTGCCCACCACCCAAAACCTGTTATTGCTACTCATGTGAGCATTTCCATCCATTAAGGATTAAAATGATATTGTTATGATACAATAAAGTTTTGTACATACTTACCCGGCAGATATATACTTAGCTATAGTCTCCGACGTTCCCGACAGAAATTCAAATTTCACGGCACACGCTACAGGTAGGTCAGGTGATCTACCCTCCCGCCGTTGGGTGGCGGGACTAGGAACCATTCCCATTTTCTAATCAGATTTTCTCTTCCACCTGTCTCCTGAGGGGAGGCTGGGCGGGCCATTAATCGTATATATCTGCCGGGTAAGTATGTACAAAACTTTATTGTATCATAACAATATCATTTTTGTACATGCAACTTCCCCGGCAGATATATACTTAGCTGATTGGCACCCTTGGTGGAGGGTAAGAGACAGCTAAATAGTATAAAATAAAAACAGGAAACAACACAGTTGTAGGTCAAAGACCTTGGTTCTTACCTGATTGGGCAGAAGACTTCATAGATACTGTCTATGAGTCTGCTTTGCCTCAAGAGTTTCAGCGAGGTAGTGACCTATGACTGAAAACTCTTCTGGATCTTGTCAATGGGGGCTTCCCACTTACATGACAGAACCGTGTTAGGATCTTGGTCAATGGGGGCTAATCCACTTACATGACCAAACCTTTGCCTGCAGTACTATCAAGGAGCACAAAACCAATCCCGACCACCTGACCATTTCTAACCCGTGTTAGAACTACAATTGAAAGAGGTTCCACAAACCTTCTTTCAAACAACCATAAAAAACACACCACCAAATTAAAATAATACTAACCTAACCTAACAAGGATTAGTCTCAGCTCCCTGTCCCAGCACCGAATCTGCAGATACGTATGGCCCCAACGAGAAGCACTTATAGTAAGTTACTCTTACGTCTCTTAAGTAGTGAGATGCAAATACTGAGTTGCATCTCCAGTAGGTAGAGGCCAGAATATCGTTTAGAGACATGTTTTTCTGAAACGCCAGAGATGTCGCAATGGCCCTTACTTCATGTGCTTTCACTCTCAGGTGTTTAAATTGTTCTTCATCGCATGTCGCATGCGCTTCTGTAATGATGCTCCTCAAAAAGAACGCCAGAGCATTTTTAGAGATGGGCCTTCTAGGGTCCCTGACAGAACACCAGAGACTGTCCAGGTTGCCCTAAGTTTCTTTTTTCTATCTAGGTAAAATTTAAGGGTCCTGACAGGGCACAGGGATCTTTCTGTCTCTCTTCCCACTAAGGGAGAGAGACCTTTTACCTCGAAACTTCTAGGCCATGGTTTTGAGGGATTCTCATTCTTTGCTAAGAATAATGGTTTAAAGGAGCAGATTGCCGAATCCCCTTTAAACCCTACTCTCGCATCCAGCGCTTGTAACTCGCTGACTCTCTTAGCAGTTGCCAGAGCTAGAAGAAACAGCAACTTTCTCATCAGATCTATGAAGGACGCCTGTTGAGGAGGTTCAAACCTTTTCGATACCAAGAATTTCAAGACTACATCCAGGTTCCAACTAGGAGGTCTAGAGCACTTATTCTTGGTAGTTTCAAAAGATCTGATCAGGTCATGCAGGTCTTTATCCTCTGCGATTCTCAGGTCCCTGTTCCTGAATACTGCGGATAGCATACTACGATAACCCTTAATCGTAGACACAGCAAGGTTACATTCCTCTCTCAAAAAGAGAAGGAAGTTGGCAATCATGGTCACAGAGGTATTGGATGAGGATAGCTTCTTCGTCCTACACCATCTTCTAAAGACTTCCCACTTCGATTGGTAAACTCGCAAGGTTGATGACCTGCGGGCTCTGGCGATCGCGCTAGCAGCCTTGCGCGAAAAGCCTCTCGCTCAGACGAATCTTTCGATAGTCTGAATGCAGTCAGGCAGAGAGCGGGGAGGTTTTTGTGAAACCTGTCGAAGTGGGGTTGTCTGAGCAGATCTCTCCTGAGTGGAAGAGATCTGGGGAAGTCCACCGTCCATTCCAGTACCTCTGTGAACCAATCCTGAGCGGGCCAAATTGGAGCGACCATGGTAAGTTTTGCTCCTGTTGAGGAGACGAACTTTCTCATCACTTCCTCCACGAGTTTGAATGGGGGAAACACGTAGGCGTCTATTCCTGCCCAGTCCAGAAGTAGAGCGTCTATCGCTATTGCCCTCGGATCCGAAATGGAAGAGCAAAAGTTGTCCAGTCTCTTGTTCCAATTTGTTGCAAACAGGTCTATGTGTGGTCTGCCCCAAAGGTTCCACAACATCTGGCAAACGTCTAGATGGAGTCCATTCTGTGGGTAGGACTTGATTTCTCTTGCTCAGTAGGTCCGCTCTTATGTTCTTCTCCCCCTGAACGAATCTGGTGAGAAGCGTAATATCTCTTTCCTCTGCCCAAAGGAGCAGGATTCTTGCTGTCTCGTACAGGGAGAAGGAATGCGTCCCTCCCTGCTTCCTTATGTATGCTAGAGCCGTGGTGTTGTCCAAGTTGAGCTGTACCACCGAGGCACTGACTTCTGGCTCGAAACTTTTCAGAGCCAGAAAGACTGCAAACCATTCCTTTTTGTTAATGTGCCAGTTCACCTGGTCCCCCTTCCAGGTGCCTGACACTTCTTTCGCCCCTAGTGTTGCTCCCCATCCCGACTCCGATGCGTCTGAGAACAACACTAGGCGCAGGTTCGGCTTTAGAAGAGACAAGCCTTTGTTTCTCCTGAGTGGGGAAAGCCACCAACTCAGATCCTTTTTCACCCCTGCTAGGATCGGGAAGGAGTCCGCAAGGTCTCCTGACCTTTGATCCTACATCTGATCAGAAAATGTTCTGCATGCAACATTCCGACCCATCCACAATGTGCTGAGGTAATGCAAGATATGAGAAAAGATACCAGAATATTTTGCTCAACATGTCTATCATGGATAGACAATGTTATTAAATCAAGATTGAATATACAAATAGTTGAGGATGAAGAGGAAGAGGAAGAAGAAGAAGAGGAAAACGGAAGAGAAGTCAAAACAAAACTGAAATGAGAGAAAAAAAATAAGGAAAACAAAGAACAAGATAAAAGTATGGATGCAGAGATACTCATTGAAGCAGCATACTTACGAAGAAATAAATTACGATATGACACAAAAGAAATTCCTGAAGAGGCTCTACCCAGATCTACACAATGACGGGAAAGAGGAAAAAATAGACAGAAAAGACAAAGTCTGCAACCTTTTGAAAAGAGGGAATTGCAGATTTGGAGAAAGATGTTACTACAACCATCCTAAGGTATGTCACAACTATGAAATATATGGTAAATGTGCATACCTAGATGGCTATGAGGATGATTGCAGAGATCTACATCCAAAAATATGCAAAAACCTAAAAGTAGGAAAAGGATGTAAGTTCGACAAAAAAATGTAAATATATGCACCCTGTAGCCATGAATCAAAATCAAATAAATAATCAATCAAGTAATAAAATCCAAAATAAGAAACAAATAAAGAGAGGAATAAAGAATATCAGGTAAAAGAAAAAACCAAGCCATCAACGCGATATGCAGTGATGTCAGCAAAAAATTTCAAAGCCTTAGCTCCAAGATACAACTCAAGAGATAAGAACTGTATTTATGATGCAAGAGGATATTGCAGATACGGAGAAAATTGCAGATTCAGACACAAAATGAATAATTATGATGAAGGACGATCAAATATTATGGAAAAGTTGGATTTTTTAATGTCAGAATTTCTGGAAATGAAAAAAAGAACAACATACCAGAACAGGAAAGAGACATGGGAAAATCCTTATTATTACCCATATTAAATGAAGGAGAAAACACGCAAACCATCATAGTGATGAATGCGCAGGGTTTAGTTACGAGTAACTCAAAAAGAAAAATAGAGTTCTTAGAACTAACCCAAATTGAAAAGAAAATAGATATATTGAATATAAGTGAAACCTGGTATTCCCAAGAGACTGGGAATGATGATCAAATAAAAGGGTTCCAAACTTATAGATCAGATAGAAAAAATAGGAATCAAGGGGGAACCGCAATATATGGGAAAGACAAAAAACAAGGAAAAATATATGAGAAATATAGTAACTCAGAATGTGAACTAATAGCGGTAGAATTTGAATCTGAAAAATTAATGAACATAGTAATATATAGACCCCCTAATACTAAAGAGTTTGACTTAATAATAGAAAAAATGGATGATATATGTAGAAATCACAAAGACTGGACTATTCTCCCATCTGGAGACTTCAACTTTCCTTTCGTAGACTAGAAAGAACGAATAGGAGATTGTGGTTGTACTTATACATATAAAAGAGAGAGTAATAGTAGTGCAGAAGATAAGAGGCAATTCAAAAAGCTATTAGATATGCTACTAGAATACAACATTCAACAAATAAATCACCTGCCAACAAGAAAGGAAAATACTTTAGACCTAGTATTTGTGAACGAGATGAATTATGTTAAAGAAATAATAGTTTATAATGTGAGTATTTCAGACCATAATGTCATAGAATTAACAGTCCATTCCAAAACAAGTGAAAACAGAGATAAGCAAGAAATGAAAAAGTGGGAAGGATATGGAAAATACAACTTCTACAGTAAAAATATAAAATGGTCAGAAATAAATGAAGAATTAAACAAAGATTGAGATAACATTTTCGTAAGTGATGACATAAGAGTAAATACGGAGATATTATATTAAATATTAGAGAAAATAGTGGATAAATATATACCGAAGAAGAAAAATAAACATCAGTCATGCATACCAAGAGACAGAAGGATCTTGTTCCAGAAAATCAGAAAGTGGAAAAAAGGTCTTGCAAAAGAAAAAAATGCATGGAAAGTTATAGAACTAAAAAGTAAGATAGAAAATGCAGAACAAAAGATTATACAATCAAAAGAAAATGAAAAATGGGACTTGGAAGAAAAAACCCTAGTAAATATCAAGCAAAACCCCAAACTATTATACCCATACGTGAAAAAGATGAATAAAAGAAGAATAGAAATAGGCCCTCTAAGAATTGAAGGGAGATTAATGAATGAAAAAAAGGAAAATTGTAACATATTGGCAGAACGATATAAGAGAGAATTCACCCCCAGAATAGATAATGAAGATAATGATATAGACGTAAGGGACGAAAATAGTGAATATTTAGCTGACATAGATATTAATGAAGCTGATATTGTGCAGGCTATTAATGAAATTAAAAATGGAGCTGCAGCAGGGCCTGATGGAGTTCCTGCTATTTTGTTAAAGAAAGTAGTTCATTCTATCGCAAAGCCACTTGCAATATTATTAAGACAAAGTGTAGATACAGGCATGATTTATGATGAGCACAAATTAGCATATATTACCCCTACATTCAAAAGAGGATCAAGACTAGAGGCAAGTAATTATAGGCCTGTGAGTCTAACATCACATATTATGAAAGTGTATGAAAGGGTAATGAAGAAAATTATTATGAAACATTTAATAAAAAATAATCTGTTTAATATAGGACAACATGGTTTCGTACCCGGAAAAAGTACACAAACCCAACTGTTAATCCACCGTGAAGAACATATACAAAAATATGAAAAGCGGAAATGAAACAGATGTGGTTTATCTAGACTTTGCAAAAGCTTTTGACAAGGTAGACCATAGTATATTAACGAAGAAAATTAGAAAACATAATATAGTGGATAAAGTAGGAAGATGGTTAAAAGAATTTTTACACAATAGAAAACATATAGTGATTGCAAACGATGAGAAATCGGATGAAGCTAAGGTAATCTCCGGTGTGCCACAAGGTACGGTGTTAGCTGCATTACTGTTTGTTATTATGATTGCAGACATAGACAGTAATGTTAAGGACTCGGTAGTGAGTAGTTTCGCCGATGACACAAGAATAAGTAGAGAAATTACTTGTGATGAAGATAGGAACGCGCTACAAAGTACATATGATTGGGCAGAGGTAAATAGGATGGTATTTAACTCTGATAAATTTGAATAAATAAACTGGAGACAGAGAAGGAAAGCTATATGCATATAGGGGACCTAATAATGAGACAATCACAAATAAGGAAGCAGTTAAAGACCTTGGTGTGATGATGAATAGGAACATGTTATGCAACGATCAAATAGCAATTCTATTGGCAAAATGTAAAGCAAAAATGGGAATGTTGTTACGGCACTTCAAAACAAGAAAAGCTGAACACATGATTATGCTTTATAAAACATATGTTCGTAGTCCACTTGAATATTGCAATATGATATGGTACCCACACTATCAAAAGGATATTGCACAAATAGAGAGTGTACAAAGGTCCTTTACAGCTAGAATAGAAGAAGCTAAGGACCTTGACTACTGGGAAAGACTACAATCCTTAAAATTATATAGTCTAGAAAGGAGAAGAGAACGCTACATGATAATTCAGGCATGGAAACAGATAGGAGGAATAGCTGAAAACATCATTGAGCTAAAAATATCATAAAGAGCAAGCAGAGGTAGATTAATAGTGCCCAAAACTATACCAGGAAAAATAAGGAAAGCACACAGGACATTAATCCACTACGCACCAGCATCGATAATGCAGCGTCTATTCAATGCGTTGCCAGCTCATCTGAGGAATATAACAGGAGTGAGCGTAGATGTGTTTAAGAATAAGCTCGACAAATATCTAAACTGCATCCCAGACCATCCAAGATTGGAGGATGCAAAATATACCAGAAGATGTACTAGCAACTCTCTGGTAGACATTAGAGGTGCCTCACACTGAGGGACCTGGGGCAACCCGAACAAGATGTAAGGTCTGTAAAGGTAAGGTCAGGTAAAATTGTAAGGGTCTCAAGTGAAACCTTCCTAGAGAGAAGAACTGTTCCAGCGAGGAAAGTGTCCCCAGCAGACTCAGCCACTCCCTTGCGGAGCTTTGTTCTCTCTCTAAGAAGGTAGTCACCTTCTCTATGCCCCGTTCGATTCTTTCCGGGGATGGAGACGCTAGAAAACCCAGAGAATCTATCCGAATCCCCAGATACACGATTTTCTGTGTGGGGACCATCTGCGACTTCTCGTGGTTGATTAACAGTCCAAGGGACTGGGTCGTTCACAAAGTCAAATGCATGTCCTCCAGACATAGGGTCTCTGACTTGGCCCGAATAAGCCAGTCGTCCAGATAGAGAGATATTCTCACCCCTTCCAGATGCAACCATCTGGCTACATTTTTCATAAGCCCCGTGAATACTTGTGGAGCCGTCGACAGGCCAAAGCACAAAGCCCTGAATTGGAAGATCCTTCTTTGTACCATAAACCTCAGGTACTTCCTGGAGGATTGATGTATCGGTACATGGAAGTACGCGTCCCGAAGATCCAGGGAAACCATCCAATCTCCCGGACGAAGAGCAGCAAGAACCGAAAAGGTTTTCTCCATGGAGAACTCCTCTTCTCTACAAAGCAATTTAGAGCGCTTACGTCCAGAACCGGTCTCCACCCCCGCGAGGCTTTCGGCACGAGGAACAGACGATTGTAGAATCCCTGGGAGTGGGGATCCTGAACTGGTTCTATGGCTTCCTTCTCCAGCATCTGATCTACCATCAGAAGAAGGGTTGCCGCATAGCGGGGTCTTTGTAATTGGCTGCAAGTTCCCTCGGAGTTGAAGTTAAGGGAGGCCTTTCCATGAAGGGGATGAGATATCCTTTTCTCAAGATAGAGAGGGACCAGTTGTCCGCTCCTCTCTGTGCCCAGGCTTCTGCGAGCTCGAGAAGCCTGGCACCTACAGAAGTCTGGAGGACTTGAATCCTGATAGAGGACCTACCACGCTTGTCCTGATATCTTCCTCTGAAAGAGGTTCTTTGTGAAGGGCTCCCTTGAAAGGGCGCTTGAGAAAGAAGTTTCTCCTTCTTGACGGAGGAAGCCGCTGGTCTTGCCTTCCTTGCAGACTGCGCCAAAAGATCTTGCGTAGCCTTTTCCACCAGGGAGTGAGACATATCCTTAACCAATTTATTCGGGAACAACTGGTTAGAAAGAGGGGCGTAGAGTAAGGACGCCCTCCGGACCTGAGAAACGGATCTGGTAAGGAAAGAGCTATAGACTGCTCTCTTCTTCAAAATACCAGCCCCGAAGAGAGAGGCCAACTCCCCCGATCCGTCCCTGACTGCCTTATCCATGCAGGACAGAATGCTGTTAAGTTCTTCAGGTCCCAAAAACTCTGGATCTAGATAAATACAATATCATAAAAATTAGGTTATGTGTGAGTAATCCTAAAATAAAAATAAGGAAAACATCACAACTATGTACACATATGGCATCTAAGGCATAGAAAAGGCTACATGGTAGCAGAACCGCAGGAAGGACGTCAGTGAGGCAGGTAGAAAGGAGATCTAGATCTAAGTTATTAATACTACTTAAGCAGTGTCAGGAGAAACTGTGTTTCCCGCTGCCACTGCTGGAAATTTAAGAGCTTCTAAGGACTTGAGGTAGTGACGTTTGAACACTGTCGGAGATTTCCAGCCTGTATACTTTTTCAGATCATCAAAATTCATATGTTGAAAATAGTTGACTGAGGTTGCTACTGCCCTAATATCGTGAACCTTGGGGAACGATTCTGGGTTGGCTTGTTTTATGAAATATAATATCTGCTGTCTAATTCCCTTTAAGGAAATGGTACCACCCTTTTCCCTCATGAATAAAGGGCCTGAGGATTCTATGGCCGTTCTGGTAAGATATGCTCTTAAGGCAGTAACTGGACATAAAGAAGGGTCCTGAGGAAGTGGGAGAATCTTCCAAAGGGCCCATCTCATTAGTGGATCCTCATTTTTAGCTAAAAATTGACGATCTGGAGAAAGTAATACTTCTCCTGAAGGGAGAAATTCTATATGACCTGAGTCTCTAGATAGAGCCGACAGTTCAGACACCCTGGCTCCTGAGGCTAGACTTAAAAGAAATAATGTTTTCCTCAGGAGGGGCAAAAAGCCACATGAATTGTTATCAGTATCTGAGGCCAGTTTGAGAACATCATTCAAGAACCATGACACAGACTTAGGCCTCTCTGATGGTCTGAGCCTAGCACAGGCTCTTGGGATAGATGAAAAATAAGAGTCTGTTAGATCTATTTGGAAACCAAACTGGAAGATTTTCTTTAGTGCCGATTTAGTAGTAGTAATAGTACTAGCTCCTAAACCTTTTTCAAATAATGATCTAAAGAAGGAAATAGCCAGGTTGGTAGTCATGGTTTGAGATTCGGTCTTCCTCAGAAAAATGGCTAGTTTTTTAACAGCTGAGTCATATTGGCGAAGGGTCGATTCTCTTTTATCCGATTCTAGGAATACTAGGATGTTTTGAGGATCGATATCAGCATCCCTTTTTGCCGCGAACTTCATGAAGTCCATAAAGTTAGGGTTTTGAGAATTTCTGAGGAAGCGAACACAGTCTTCATTTGTACTAGTTGGGATAGTTTGGGATTAGGAATCCGTTGAGGTCGGAGACCCAATTCCAACAGGAGTGGGAACCAGTTGCTCTTGGGCCAATTGGGGGCTACTAGAGCGACTCGTCCCTTGAAGGTCCTGAGCTTGTTCAACACTTTCAGAAGAAGATTCACTGGAGGAAAGATGTAAATCTTCTTCCATTGATTCCAGTCTATAGCCATGGCGTCCGTGGCATAAGCCAGAGGGTCCAGGTTGGGAGCCACATAGCAAGGAAGTTTGTGATTTGACTCTGTGGCGAAAAGATCCACCTGGAGCCCTGGAACCTGTTGGCAGATCCAATTGAATGACCGTCTGTCCAGGGACCACTCCGACTCTAGTGGGACAGAGCGAGAAAGGGCATCTGCTATCACGTTCTTCACTCCCGCTAGGTGTGTGGAGGACAGGTGCCATTTGTACTTGGCTGCCAGAGAGAATATGGCTATCATGACATGGTTCACATGGCTTGACTTGGAGCCTCCCCTGTTGATGCAGTGTACTACTACTGCACTGTCCAACACCAGCTTGATGTGAGATCTCTTGGCTGGTTGAAGTCTTTTCAGGGTGAGGAATACCGCCATAGCTTCCAGTACATTGATATGGAGCCGGCGGAATGGAAGGGACCAAGTCCCCTGTACCTTTTTGTACTGAGAGTACCCTCCCCAGCCGCTTAGTGAAGCATCCGTGTGGATAACTAATGCCGGCGGAGGGAACTGAAGAGAAATTGACTTTGATAGATTTTTGACCTCCGCCCAAGGGATGAGGCGTTTGCGCAGTATTGCCGGGATAGCGGACAGCTTGTCCCGGGACCTGTTGTTTGCCCTTGAGCGCCAGACGCGGTTTATGTCTTTGAGTTTTGCCTTTAGCAGAACGTCCGTTACCGAGGCAAATTGAAGAGAGCCCAGGATCCTTTCCTGGCTCCTTCGAGATGTCTGCTTGCACTTGAGAAATTGTCTGGTTGCTTTGGCTATTTCTCTTCTCTTTGACGACGGAATTGATAGTGTGCGTGAGTTCAAGTCCCACTGAATGCCCAGCCACTGAAAGCGAGAGTCCGGTGTTAACATGGACTTGGTCTTGTTTATTTGAAACCCCAGGTGTTCCAAAAACTGAATTTCCTTGACCGTTGCATTGTGGCATTCTTCGATGTTTGTGGCCCAAACGAGCCAATCGTCCAGATACGCAACTACCAGTATTCCCTGAGACCTGAGTTGTTGAACCACTGTCTCCGCCAATTTCGTGAAAACTCTGGGGGCTACATTGAGCCCGAAGGGCATTACCTTGAAGGAGAATGCCTGGTTCCCTAGCCTGAAACCTAGGTACGGGCGGAAATGTCTTGCCACTGGAATATGATAGTATGCGTCTGTAAGATCGATAGAGGTGGTGACGGCCCCACGGGGAAGTAAGGTCTGCACCTGCAAGATAGTCAGCATTTTGAACTTGTCGCAGCGAATGAATAAGTTTAGACGGGACAAGTCTAGAATTATTCTTTGTTTGTTTGAGCCTTTTTTTGGCACGCTGAACAAGCGACCTTGAAACTTTAAATGCTTGACTCTTTACACTACTCCTTTCTGAAGGAGTTCTTGGGCATACTCTACCAATTCTGCTGTCGGTTGTTGATAGAAGATTTTGGATGGAGGAGGACCTTTGGTCCAGCTCCATCCTAGGCCTTTGGACACAATGCTCTGTGCCCAGCTGCTGAACCTCCATCTGTGATGAAAGAGGAACAGTCTCCCTCTTACCTGAGGGTTCTCACTGGCTCGGGGAAGGGTAAGACCCACGCCCTCCTCGTAAGTGCTTACCTCGGCTGGATGCTCTTCCGCCGCCTCTCTGGCGAAAGGCACCTCTAGCCCTGCTACCCCTTCTGAACCTGTTGAAAGGTTGAAACGATTGGCCTTCAAATACTGGGTTGAAGGCTGGGGAGACAGCAAAGGAGGTGGAGGCTTGACCTTGAGGGGTCAGCAGCAGAAACTGTTGCTGAGGCTGTGCCTTTGATGTAGATGGTTGTGGCACTTGAGAGACTGGCACCGCCTGAACCATTTGTTGTTGCTGGGGGAGCCTGGAAAGGCTGGAATTTCCTAGGCTTCTTGGCCTTCTTGGATGAAGAAGTTGACTCAGGTTTCCTCTTACTGGAGAGTCCCCAGCGAACCTTAAGACTCTGGTTGAGTCTTGTCGCCTCACATTGTACTGAATTGATGATCGTTTCTGGGAAAAGGTCGGCACCCCAGATCGAAGCCGCCAGTAGCTTATTCAGTTCGTGACGTATGGTGGCTTCCTGCAGAACATGTTTCCTGCAGTTACGCCTTGCCACAATGAAGTCGTACAAATCACATTGTACTGTGTGTAAATGTGATTTGGCTATGAACTTGAACAAAGGTTCCTCACCGTAAGTAACGGCTGAAACCTCTGTCATGACCAGAGTATTGAGGGATCTGGATAGTCTCGTTCGAGCATCAAACTCAGCCTGAATGAGACTGTCTGGAAGTCTAGGAAGCCATTCACTGAACTGGGTGATAGCACAGTCCGGCTTCAATTTCCCGACCGAAAAGGTGGGCGGGAGATCCGCCCATAGATCTTCCATACCAGGAAGAAGGAGTGACGTGGGCTCCGTTTCCCGGAGCTGCGGCATCAGCTCGTCTCTCATAGCAGCCTGCATGGTTAGCTCCGCCACCTTCGTAGTGAATGGGATGGGAGTTTCTCCGTCCACTATGAACATGGTGAAAGCGCTCTTAAACGCTTGAATCCTGGTATTGATACAGTCCCAATCGTCTAGGCTTCTTAGCCAGTCACGTTGGGCTTGATCCCGTCCAAAAATGACGGTTTCTTTCAGGATCTTATCCTCTCTCCTCATGGCTGCCTCTGTAAGGCAGGCGTAACCAATGAAGGGGGGTTGCAGGTTTGCTGGGTAGAACTCGAAGTCCTCAAGCCTTCGAGTTCCACAGTCCGCCAACATCAGCATCCCATCCTTGAAGGGGGCATACGACGATATCCTCCAGGGATTGCTCGCCATGTAAGGAGGGAGAGTATTGTAGTCTGGCATGGCTTGGGCTGCCATACCAGGCTGTGCAAGACCTGTCGTAGGGTTTTCACGGAGACCTGCTATGAGGTTCTCCTGGTTGGCCAGCCTTTCCAAGATGGCCCAGATTGACTGGCCTGACTCCTCAAAGGAAGAAGAGATGTGGGAAAGCATCTCTTGGAACTTGTCCTGAACCAAGTTCCTTACCAGACTACCCATTTGCTGCATAATGTTTGCAGTAAATGAGTCCAAGTCAAAGGAACTAGGTTCCTGTTTCTCCCTGGGAGTCTTAGGACGTGCTCCTGTTGAGGTTGAAGGCTCAGGGTCAGGTAGGAGCTGAGCCTTGTCTCTGGAGGACTTTCCTCTGGACACTTTCGAGTAAGAAGAAGTCTTGGGCTTCTCTGCTCCGGGATGGAGAGCCAGAGATCTCTGAGAGCTGCCAGAAGTAGACTTCTTGGACAGAGTCTTATGAAGCGTCTTTACCTCGCGCTTCCCTTTAACTTTAGGGATCACCTGGGTGGACTTCGGTCTAACCGATTGCCCATCCTCAGAGAATCCCTGGAAGGAAGAAGAAGAAGGGACAGGGGAAGAAGATCTAGAATGGCCCCTACCAAACCTGCCTCACTCAACCTCCTACCTGTTGCCTCTACCGCCATGAGCTCGAGGTCCAAATTGAGAGTTGCCACTTCTTGCATAATCTCCTGGCTTCCCGGCTCCTCCAAAGCTTGAGCCACTTGTTCCTGGATAGCGGCGATGTAAGGGGCCGCCGCTTCTGGGTCGACGTAAGAAGTCGCCTTGCAGCTGGGGAAGACAAGAGCAGCCATCTTCTTGTCAAGGATATAAGGCTGCCCCTTGGTCACATTACAGCCAAATCCGCCGACCCAGGCCTTCAGGGTGGTTTGGGCGGCATCCCTGAACGCTTGAGCAGTCTGAAAGAGAGGATCTGTATAAATACTAAAGCTACTTAAAACTAATTTATATTATCAACTGTAATGATATACCACTTAGAAGGATTGTATATATAGGCCAAAATCATATATGTGAAAACCTGGTATCCAGGAAAGTACTTACTCCGGAGGAGACCTGGTCCACCAATTCGTAACAAATGGTGCAACTCTCGTGATGCCAGACAGCTAGCTCCCCATAGCAGATGGCGCAGGTAGCATGGGTCCGGCAGACCTCGTGCCCACAGGGGTCCTGTAGGACAGCGTTACAGCCTGACTCCTGGCAGTGGGTGGCCTGTAAGTGAACAGATACATGAGTATCAACACTAACCAGTTGGACTAAGTCCAAGAAGTGATATATCATAACCCCGGAGTACACCGGAGTTACTTGATAGAATAAAGCTCAGCCTCTACTTGCTCTCCTGCCGTGTAAAGTGGTGGGTGTCCGATAGAACTGGTAAACTAGCTTCAGTGCGTCTCCGGTGTTGCCGGAGGACGGAATTTCACCGAAGCAGAGTTACCTAATCTATACGCCGGAACGAGGAGTACGAGAATGGCGGGAGAGGAGCAGGTGGGGGCCAGCAAAAATGGCGGGGGAGGGTGACTCCGCCGTAAAATGATATCAAAATAAGTAGGTGGTGAACCCGGATGGTGAGCGGGATCTCCGCCAACTTAGCAAATATATATAAGGAATGTAAATAACCAATAATGAAATAAAAGTAAACATGCAAAAGGAATAAACACATGGCGGAGCTCCTCTGCAGTCACCAAACCTGGGGCCTGGCAGAGCCGGGGCACCAAGCCGCCAGAGCGGGATGGAGGGATGGTGACTCGGGGTGAGAGAGAGCTCAATTCGGAAACCAAGGAGGTCCGAGCACAGCCGAGCCAGGTGGCCAGCCGAGACTGACCGCACAGGGGAGCCCCCTCGGTACCGAAGGGTGAGAGCGGTGCGAGCCAAGCCAGCATCGGGTGTCTCCCCTGCTAACTCCCGTATCCCCCCCCGTGGAAGAAGGGAGCTCGGATGGTTGCCAGGGGCAACAGGAACGAGCAGTACTCCCCCCCTTAGAGGGGGGAGGAAGCGTGGGGAACACACACCGGGTGGCTCATGACGATCGCCTGGCTTCGTCGCGGACGTGGTGTGAGCCACGCGGTAAGACAGGCCAGGCGGACTGAGGTAGCCTAGGCTACCTCTAACCGTCTCAAAAAGCATGAATACAAAAACATCCTAACAAAACACGGGGAGGAAAAGAAAAATAAATAGGACAAGAGAAAGCGTAGTCTGGAGAAGCTAGACGAGCAAACCAAGAAGGGAGGACGACTAACGACTCAGGGAGCTGGCCTATGCCGATACGTAGGAACGTAGGGCGGTGGCCAGGGTGGTCAGGACTAAAAGGAAGGACGTATGTCCTAAGGGAGCCTATCACAGACCTAAAAACAAAGGAACATGCTTGCATGAACACTGAGCTAAGGAGCGATGTAGGCTACGCGCTCAAGAGAGCTCAAGGAACCCCCGTGTAAAGCTAAGCATAAAATAATACGGCAAAGCTGCAAAATTACAATGCAAAGTATGTACTGCTAAAATATTCAAGCTTCAACGGTATAGAGGACCGAAGAAGCACGAAATAATGAAACACGTGGGGCGAGCCGCGCAAGGTGACTCAGCAACAAAGCCGAAGGGGACGCCGTCTTATAACCTAAATAAAATTGGTTAAACGGGCCCCTGGCTGGCTAAAAATAGGTGAAACACTTCTAGCAGTACTTAACTTAGATGCAGCGATGGCTTGGCGTTCCATGATGAGATAAATCCAAAAGGAAAGCACAAAAACACAGATCGAAGAAAAACACGTGCGAACTGGATGGTGCTAACGAAAAGGATGACCGGTAGAGGCGCTGGTGGTGGCGTCGGGGGCGCTAGTAGTAGTCGTAGCTGGGAGCGGGCCTTGCATCGGCCCTCTCAGGTAGGGGGATTTCGAAGAAGGATGGATCTAAATGGTAAGAGACCCATGGTAGTGGTTTCACTTGCCCCAGAAACCATAACGACACCTTTTATATAAGGTGAGCGAGTCAGAATGTTCTGACATTTCCATTTTAGCTTTTTTTCAGGTATGTTAGCAATAATTTACCTTAGAAATGTGTGCTAAAGGGACATTTCACAAAGCGACACGGGCTGAGCCCAGAAATGAATTTTTACCCCACCTCTTAAGGGTTACAGACCCTAATATGGTAAAGGGCAAAGTATAAACATACGGTATGTTTTATAATCTGTTTATTTGTTGTGATACACAGATTTTCTTTGTTTTCAGATTGGATTAAACACCAAAATGTTGTAAAGGGGAAAGTATAAACATATGTTATAATCTGTTTAATTATTGTGACACACATATTCTGATTGGATTAAAGACCCTAATGTTGTAAAGGGCAAAGTAAAAATGTGTTATAATCTGTTTATTTGTTGTGATACACATACTGTCTTTGTTTTCTGATTGGATTAAAGATCCTAGTGTTTAAAGGGCAAAATATAAACATGATATTGTTATTGTACAATAAAGTTTCATACATACTTACCTGGCAGATATATACTTAGCTATAGACTCCGTCATCCCCGACAGAAATTCGAATTTCGCGGCACACGCTGCAGGTAGGTCAGGTGATCTACCGCCCCGCCGCTGGGTGGCAGGAATAGAAACCATTACCGTTCTAGAACCAGATTTTCTCTTCCACCTGTCTCCTGAGGGGAGGCTGGGTGGGCCATTTAATCGTATATATCTGCCAGATAAGTATGTATGAAACTTTATTGTACAATAACAATAACATTTTCATATATTCAACTTCCCTGTCAGATAATATACTTAGCTGATTGGCACCTTTGGCGGAGGGTAAGAGACAGCTAATTAATGATTAGGCAGGTAAACAACATACGTTGTAGGTAATAAATAAATAAAACCTTGCTTCCTATGTGTTTAGACGAAGGGTTGACTTCCTAGCTATTGCTAGGAATCTGCTTCGTCTCAAGAGCCTCAGCGAGGATGTGACCTATGGCTAAGAGTTCTTGTAGATCTGTCAATGGGGTCTTATCCACTTACTTGACAGAATCTAATAGTCATTTGTCAATGGGGTCTTATCCACTTACATGACAATACACCTATGCCTAGTGGCATAATTAAGGAGCACAACACCGATCCCGATCACCTGATCCTAACACGAGGGTTTGTGCTTAATTTGAAAAGAGTTATACCCAAACTCCTTTCAAACAACGCAAAGAAAAAACACTATGTTAAAATTAAAATTAACTCACTAGTTAAGGATCACTGTCGGCTCCCTATCCCAGCAACGTATCCGTAGACACGTATAACCAAGAGAGAAGGATCTCTCGTAGGTCAACTTGACCTCCTTCGTGTAATGGGAAGTCAACACAGAGTTGCATCTCCCGTAAGTGACAGCTAATATGTCCTCATGACATATGGTTATGGAAAGAACAAGAATTCATAAAAGCTCGCACTTCATGCACTTTTAATTCTCAGCTGTTTGAAGGAATCATCAAGTTACTCATGAAGTGCTTTAGCGATCACACTTGTTTCAAAGAAGACCAGAGCTTTCTTTGAAATGGATCTCTTCTGGATGAAGCCTAGAGCCTGGCTGGCGTTTGGCTGGCGCCTCGCGCCTGCCTGGCGCCTAGCGCCTGGAAGGAGCTTCGCCTGGAAGTAGCTTCGCGCCTGGCTCCAGACTGGCACTATTTGGCGCCTGGCGCCTGGCCGACTCCTCCCCACTTGCTGGAGCTTCGAGCTTGGTAGAGTCTCGAGGATGTCTGGCGATGTCCACATCGGACACTCTTATCTGTCCGATTTGTTCGCCTCTAGCGCAGATGCGCTAGGTTGGAGGCCCGCTCTTTCTCTTCATCAGACAATGACAGTGTTCCTTGGAACTGTCTGGCTCTGACGTTTTTTACGCCTGTTTTGGCATTTGGCGCCTGGTTGGCGCTACATTGTCCGAAAGTCCTGAACCTCCACAATAGTTTATCAGGAGACTGGAGAAGGGTGGAAGAAATTCTTCCACTTTGAGCTTTTGGCCTCTCCGGCAAGGGGAGGTGATTGTAGTCAGCTACATCCATTAGACGATAGGATATCTAACAGTACGAGAGATAAGAGTCTTCCTCCGAGGAGGATCCTTCTTGAATCCTTCCGTTGCTAACGAGATCTCTTCTTACCTGTTGATGAAGTTCCTCATTGCAGAATCTTCCATATCCTTGTCCATGAAGGGAAGGAGCTTGGAAGTCGAAGGAGACTCCAAGCTGAAATTGGGAGGACTCCTGATTTCTAGCTCTTTATTGTATCCCTCTGAATATCTTATGGGAAGCATTTCGAGCCCTCATCGCACCCCAAAGACTCTGTAGGCAAACGTTTAAACCATCTCTTCTTCTGAAGGTGAAAACGTAAGTACCCTGCCTGGGCAACGAAACTTCTATCTGAAAGCGTTGAGTCAGGAATAGAGGGTTTTAGTTCTTTTGCCAGACATACTATGCTGGCAAGAACCCATTGCCGAGTCTCCATTGAATCTGATGCTGGCAAGAACCCATTGACGAGTCTCCATTGAATCTGATGCGAGATTCCAATGCACAAAAAATTCACTTGTCTTCTTAGTCGTTTAGGGCCAAGAGAAACAAAGAATTCCCTCATAAAATTTCTCAAAGAAGTTTGATGAGGAGCAGTTCCATCTTGTCAGAACACGGAATCTGAGGCCACAAAAAGATCCCATTCAAAGTACATAATATCCAAAAAGATCCCATTCAAAGTACATGATATCCTACTCTTGTCGTATTGAGGTATCGTATAAGATCCCGAAGATCTTAATCCTCTGCTATCTCTAATTCCCCTTGTAGAGACAGAGTATAGCCTTTTACTGCGTTCTTTGATAGCAGATATATACAAAGGTGATTCTTCCCTCTGAAAGGGAAGAAAAACCGCTATGTGGTTCACAGAGGTATCGGAAGAGGACAGTTTCCTCATTCCATCTAGCACGATCTGCAGCAATTCTATGTCTTGGCCATGACTATTGTCATTTACCTTGAAAAATCCTCTCATTCATGTCCACTTCTGGTCAGTCTGCACGCGGACAGACTCAGAGTGGAGAGGTTGTTAAGGTCTATTTATAATAGATGCTGATAGAATCTCCAGACTCTCTTGGAAAAGCCTTCCAAAATATGCTGTGAGAAGAACGTGACCTCTGTGAATCCAACCTTTCTAAGGCCAAAATGAGGCATAAAGTATCATCCTCTCTTCCTTTGACTCCCATTTATCATAATATCTGTTAAGAATTTATATATCTAGGGGAAAAAAAAGACTAAAGTTTATTCCCCATTTAAACTAAAAATGGCGTATATTGCTACCTCTCTTGGTTCGAGAATAAGGAAGCAATCTAGAGGAAGCCTGTTCGTCTTCCACCTTGCGAAGAGATCTATGAAGAAGACATCTCGCAGGTTTCCACAACTCTCTTTCCAACTAAGATTAGACATAAGTCAATACTAGTTATATCGTCGATTGAGAAGGTTCTCACGGACATGCAACATCGTGCAGCGAACCTCTTAAGGATCGTTACGTTCCGTGTCTGTGTTCCAAACAGGTTCTCTCTTGTTAACGCGAACAGGGGCGAACAAAGAGATTCTCGATGCTCCTTGAGATATGAGAGAGCTGTGGAATTAGTCAAATTGATTTGAAAAAATCATTTCGTCCCTCCTTGGGATCGAACACCCCTCCAGTTAGACGGAGAACGAATCAGGAACAAACCGTGACGTTACCGAGCCTGCTGTCAGAGAGGCTACTGAACCTTTCGGTTAACACTCGCTATATCGAGAAATTATCAAGTCCAATAATTTTTCTTCTAATAAGTTATGCTTTCGTAAGCATGAGAGCATTATATAATATAGTGCTCTGCCACGTTAGAATCCTCTATTATTCTGTTACGTTGCGGTAAACAGCATTGAAAGGTTGCAATATCTTTCTTATTGAAAGCTTCTAAGCAAAAACGCAGACAATGTTTATTCATGTTTGCCTACAAATCCCCTCAATCCAAGGCAAAGTCCGGATTGTAGGGGATAGATACGGTTAGCCAGTCAATCCTGTAGGAGAGAGAGATGTAACCGACCGCTCATGACCGAGAACTAGATGCTACTGTGTTGGTCTAAGCGATAGCAGTGGGCAGTCTCCGTTCGCCGTCTCGCTTTATTCTTCCTGAGTTGGCAGCTACTCCATTCAATGAAGGAATATGATAAAATTATTATCAAGCCCCAGGAAGCTCTCACTAATGCATATTTAAGCGAAACAAGACTTCGTTAAATCCAGAAGCTGAGTCGGGGTTCTCTTAACAATCCCTTTAAGCGTAGTCCTTACCTAGGAAAACTCCTGGAAGGATACAGGGAATTCGTTGCCAACCATAGAAGTAACTACGGTATGCGCATATGACTTGACCATACAGTAGTCTTATACAGCAAATTCTCTCTACATTCTTTCCTCTCCGAGGCAGAGAGAGAATAGAAAAATTTACTATCTTCCTTCTTCTCGTTAATAGAACGAATTAGTATTAGGCGAAGGAGATCCCAAGTGAGAAATGAGGATCGAAGAGAATCTCTCGAGCTTCCCTTTCTCTTGGATATAAGACTAAAAAGACGTATTCTACGCGTCTATTATTTGGAAGAGCCTCTAATCAATGAATGAGAGCTCCTCCGAATCTTGTACAAGGGAGCTTATATGCTTACGCGATAAGATGTATTGATATCTTTGTCAATGAGAACTAATCCATTAAGATACAAAGAGTATACATTTTTTGTCAATTATGTGTTATGCACTTATTTGACAATACGTTTAATATTTCCCTAAGGAAGGAAGTTAATCCAGGAACTCGTTAAGTTTTCGTGATTTCCACAGAAATCGCGGAAGGGACAGGATTCCTGTTTATATATTGAGCTTACGGAAGGAAGATTGATGTTCCCTTTCCGCAGTCATTCCCCAACGCCGAATAGACGAGATTCTTATTAAGAAAAAACTCCCGTAGCTCTTGCCTCGTCATAATGAGGGAAGAGTATGAATGAAGGAGAGAGTCCACGCTGAGAGGAACTGCCTGTTACAGCAGTCATCTGAATATTGGAGAAGGGCTTCTCTCAGTATCAGAATCATTCTGACAAAAGCGACAGCCGCCTGTGCGACATCTTGCGCCTTTGCCTGGAGAATGCAATTCTAATGACTACGTGCCAGAACTTCTGTACCTCTTGTTTTGGTACGCGGCACCCTCTCGTATGTCTGCTTTTCTAGAGACTCCAGCAAGGTAGTGACCTGTGAAGCTGTTGAGTTCTAGAGGATCTGTCAACTGGGACGTGACCACAATGCAACTAGATCCTACATTACAGACATTGAATTCGGGTAATGCATTCCTAGAGATGCCAGTAAGGACGTGACCTGTGTAGCTGGTGCTCTCTAATGAACTGTCACGGGGGCGTGACTACAATGTGACAGATCATATAGGTGTTGTTTAGACACCGAATGCTGTTTAAGCTTCACTAGAGTTGCCAGCAAGGACGTGACCTATGTAGCTGGTGCGCTCTAGATGATTTGTCAACTGGGACGTGACCACAATGTGACAAAACCATTTTACCCTACTATGAGGGCGAAGCAAAAACATTACCATTATTCCCATTTTCGGTAGGAAAAAACTTTACAAAATTCTGTCCAAAGAAAAAGGTTCCCATCAGACTCATCCATCTTCTCACTAAGCATGTTCTCTCTGGAAAGTTCCGCGCGCCTGGAATGTTCCAAGTGCCTGGAATGTTTCCGCGCGTCTTGAAGGCGAAGGCGCAGCAGTCGGCAGCATGGGATGGAGTAGTAGTAGTACGAGCTGCTCACTCTGTGGGTCGGCTCTCCTCATGGAGGGTTTTTGTAGTGGGAGATTTCTATTGGCATTTGGCTCGTGGTAGTGGTCTCACTCGCCTAGTGTTCATACCGACACCCTCTTGGAGGGTGAGCGAGTCAGTTACACTGACCTTTTCTTTATTTTATTTATTCTCTGGTATGTGTTAGTACATTTACCCTAGAAATAATAGATTAAAGGATATTTGCGAGTCTTGCCTGGAATGTTCCACTTGCGTGGAAGGTTCCGCGCGTCTGGAAAGTTCCGCGTGGAATTCCGCGCGCCTCGGACAGTGTCACCTGTCCGCGTTGTCCACATCTGGTGCTTGGCGCTGTCCGCGTACGACACTTTTGCCTGTCCGGAGTGTCCACGTCTGGCGCTTGACTCCTGGCTGGCGCTGTCCCTGTACGACACTTTTGCCTGTCCAGAGTGTCCGCGTCTGGCGCTTGGCACCCGGCTGGAATATCATACGATAATATTTTCCCGTCCGGGCTGTCAGCCTTGTCCAGGTTGTCCGTATCTATCGCTTGGCGCCTGTTTGGCGCTGTCAGCATACGATACTTTTCCCCGTCCGGGCTGTCCGCATCTGGCGCCTGGCTGGCGCTGTCCGCTTCGGACACTCGATTCTGTCCGAGCTGTCCGCGTCGGACACTCGCTCTGTCCGCACCTCTGTTTGTCCGCTTCGGAGAATAAAGACGCTTGTCCGAGTTGTTTTCCGCATCTTCGAACTTCAAATATGTCTGTAAGATGACGAATCGGACTCTAAGACGCACTCTTTGAGGATGCTTTCCAACGGCGATCCTTGGCAGTCTGGGTCGTCACAGATCCTGCCGAGGGGACGCCTGATCGGTGGGGATTCTCCGTAACCTCCGTACGACTTTCGACATTCCTTCTCCTCTGGGCCTGGGAGCTTGGAAGCGGTCTAGGCCTGGGAGCGAGACAGAGCCGATCAGACGCACCCTCCACTGCAATGGGGAACACTATAATCACTTCTTACCTTTTAATAGCTCGCATTTTGAGCTACATCCATATATCTTCAAATTGCAACTACGAATTTGTAGTTTCTGTGAAGTAAGAAGGTGATGAGGATGCAACACTACTAGTACTGTTAATACTCTAACTGCTCATTAGTACGAGAACTATTAAAACTTCTAAAGGAAGCGTATCTAGTTAGTATATGCTTTTCTGACTTCCTAAATAGGAAGTTAGAGTTTTATATTTCCTCAAATAAATTCTAACACTTATTAAACGTATTAAATGAATAAATATTATATTTCCCTTTCTTGCAAACTATGTGAGTGTCTACCGAAAATTTCGGTAGTTACACATCATATATTCTTCGAAATTTTCGAAGCCAAATTCATTAAAAAGTTAATAAAAGCATATGCCGAACCAAAGACCCAGTACTTCCCTGCAAAAGACAGCCCAGAAGATCGATGGCGATGAAAAACGAAAATCAAGTCAGGAGGTACCGCAAACGTATGTTTACAATACGGCGACAGAGAAAATCTGGTTCTAGAACGGTAATGGTTCCTATTCCTGCCACCCAGCGGCGGGGCGGTAGATCACCTGACCTACCTGCAGCGTGTGCCGCGAAATTCGAATTTCTGTCGGGGACGATGGAGTCTACAGCTAAGTATATATCTGACAGGGAAGTTGAATGTATGAAACTGTGTTTTAATCTGTTTATTTGTTCTGATACACATATTCTGATTGGATTAAAGACCCTAATATTTGCAAAGGGCAAAGTATAAACATGTGTTATAATCTGTTTATTTGTTGGGATAAATATATTGTCTTTGTTTTCTGATTGGATTAAAGGCCCTATGTTCCTAAAGGGCAACATATATGTATCTAAGTTCCATTATTGTTGTATAATTTTTGTATACTGAATTGCAAAATAAAGAGTAATTTTTTTGATGTGCAAAGTTAATTGTGTTTATAATGATTTTATACATTAAGTAGTATAAAATTGATATGCATGTGTGTGTGTGAGAGTGTGTGGTGTGAAAGTGGTATATTTTCCTTGGAAATTCCTTATTTTCCCAGAAAATAAAGTTTCATCGTACTATACATACATACATATATATCTATTCTGTCACTTGCTCTGATTTTGGTAACCTGGAGTGTAATGGGATCAAAATTCCATTGTTTGGTTGTGTAGTAGTTCTAGAATAAATTAGTATATTAAGAAAAACTTTGTCTGAATATCCTTACATATGTTCACCAGATACCATCTGTCATTCACTTTACTGTTACTTCATTAATACTCAATCTAGCCACAACTTAATTTTTGGTGCCCAATGTGGGGCCAGATTCAGTAGAGTAATATAAGTGCATAACTGGTAAGACAGCAAATGGAGGAAATATGGAAGGTGAGAGAGAGAGATGACAGTGGGGGAGTTGTTTAGTCCTCATAGGGAACAGCTGCCTGTGGCAGTATATGCCTCAATGAAGCAAGTAAGAAGATTGAAGACTAAGATAGGGGATATGGTGGAAAGAATGATAGCCAAAGCCTTGGAAGGCTTGAGTAAACAAATGGAACTGTTGTTTGGGATGATAGAAGCCTCCAGTGAGCATTCAATAAGAATAAGAACAGAAATTGGGGAGTTAATAAGACAAACATATAACTAAAGCTATAAAGAGATTGGAAGATAAAGGAGATAAAGAAATGAAGGAGGATAAGAGTAAAGAAGCTATTAAAAAGGTACCCAGAAGAGACTTGGGAGCCGCTGGAGGTGGTTTGACGAGGGGAAGAAGGACAGTTGGGTAGATGACGGTAGTTATGGATGAAATAGAGAGGAAGAGGAAGATAAGACAGAAAAAAAAAATCAAGCAAGAAGTCCAAGACAAAACAGAAAGTGTATGAACTGACGAAAGATAGTTGGGACATCTAAAGCAAGATCACTATTGTAGCATATGATGCTTGCTCTAGGAGGAAGATCATGATCCAATTTTTGCAACCACAGCTCCAATTTAGCTGGAGATTTGGTACCAATACAGTTTAACTGGATTCCATTTCCTTATAAGTATGAGCTATTTGAATTAACACTTATGGGTAGAGTGTTTATTTTTCAAGGTATACCATAATCATTAATACTACAGTATAAAGAATGCATATTGCACTTTTTCTAATAAGTCTTTATACATAACCTAAAAATTTTCTCTAGTATAACAATATACATATAGTTATATTCCACATAGAGTAATGAAAATTACCTGGGAGATGAAGATCAATCAATTCTTCATGCTTGATTGGTCACACAACAAGTAATGTGCATGAGTAAAGTGAAAAGTTTGCTCAATGTACGAAGACTCACCAACAATGATAATATAATTTATAACAGCAAATTGAAAGCTTGTAACTCTCCATAAATAGTCTGAGTACTGAATGTGCACCAAGTGTGTGAGAACTGCAGTAAATGGGAACAGGAACTCCCCCCCTTGGGCTGCTTAACCACTGATTTATGTAATTAATAACTAAAGTACTAACCATATGCCAGTTCCTTCAGTTCCTTCAGAGAACTGCAGTAAATGGGAACAGGAACTAACCCCCCCCCCCTTGGGCTGCTTAACCACTGATTTATGTAATTACTAGCTAACGTACTAACCATATGCCAGTTCCTTCAGTTTGAAGGACATATTTTGTGATGAAAAGCACATTAAGACATTCATGGATCTTTTATATTACAAGTTTTAATTGACCTTAAACCATTATGTATAATACTCACCATATAAACATAGACATTTTCTCCCTTGTAGCAATGCATTTTAGTGAGTGTAACATCTTCTTTGTTAGGTATGAGCTTCGTTAAATCCTCAGACGTTAATAATGGAAAGGTCTGTGCTAGCTCAGCACGTACCTTTTTCCTGTAAAGTAAAAATGACTAATAAAGAACAAAATACTTTGCTAAAGTGTGATTAAATGTAACAAAAACTTTTGATTAAGGTATAGTATCAGATGGTCTAAAAAGTAAACCCAAAAGTCAGATCATTCTATCTATATCTGACATAAGACATTTTCTCATTTAAGGAGACACCATGAAGAGTGCCTTCTGAAAACCAGAAAATGCAAAAATGAGCTCAATAAACATCAACAAGAATTTGAGAGAGAGAGAGAGAGAGAGAGAGAGAGAGAGAGAGAGAGAGAGAGAGAGAGAGAGAGATCGAGAGAGAGAGGAGGAGAGAGATGAGAGAGAGGAGATGAGAGAGAGAGAGAGATTAAGGTTTAAACTCGGCATAGTTCTGCAGTCCAAATTATTTACCTTTACTTTAAGAGTTCAAAATTATACAATCAGATATTTTCTGTCATGGAGCTACATTGCTGGTTGGTTAGTGTGTGAATTATGCATAGTATTGGTAGGATAGCTATGGCACTTGTCCCATTTGCACTTATAATATAAACATGAACTGTGAACACTGATACTTTTACAAGGTAAACTAAACTTTCCCTTAAAATGTTACAAAATTTCCTAAAACAAACAAGAGTACAATCAATCCTAGTGGCTATGTCTTTCAGGAAGAGACAGTAAGAAAAAACAATGCAATTACATACAGCTAAAAAGATGACACATACTGATGGTAATTTATAGTACTTTATTTAATAGCTGACTGAACAGCACATGCTTGGATGGGATGTTGAATGCACTTTTGCCAAAGGACAGAAGTTGAACCAATGATGCCAAAAGGACATAAAGCCGAATGGACATAAAGCCAGATGGACATAAAACCAAACAGACATAAAACCAAATGAACAAAAATAAAAGAAATAAAAAACACTTATGAAGTTTGATAACTAATTCACCAATCTGACACACAAGATTTAATGAGAAGGTTACTAAAAGGTGTTTCTCAAACTAAAAATGTAGAAATATATACAAAAACCATTTATCCATACAGTTTAACCATGGAATTCATTAAAACAGCACGTGATGACAAAAAGCTCCTTCTTAATGGATACACAAACATTGCTGATAGAAAAGTTAAGGAAACCACAGTAGTACCTCGAGATACGAAATTAATCCGTTCCGAGGTGGCCTTCGTATCATGAAGTTTTCGTATCTTGGACCACATTTTACATGTAAAATGGCTAATCCGTTCCAAGCCCTCCAAAAACACCCTAATAAATTATATTTCCAGGCCTGAAACACATGTTCTAGGGTTACGACGCCGATCCAACAGAAGAAATATGACTCCAAAAAGGCAAAATACTGTACCTACTTGAGTAATATTCAACTGCATGTAATGTTCAACCCCATTTTTACTGCATATATTAGGACTTTATATATGTCCCTTAGCAATAAGCCTAGCCTATGTTAGCGGTTGCTACTGTAGCCTAGTCTATGATTCTGACATCTAAACCTAAGAAGCTAAAAGCTTAGAATATGCCAATAAAATGTATAAATAATCATTATGTACTCATTTCAAATAATTATTAATTAATCATTAACTATAATACACAAACAAACAAAAAAAAACCTTCCAATCGATTGTTTACATTCAGCTCTTACCCGTCTTACGAGTATCGAACGAACGCCAAGCAATCATTTTTCCTAGCACACAGTAAGCCATAAATTTTCATTAGTATCTCTCTTCAACTAATGAAACTACCAAACAGTATAATAACCATTCATTTCTATTCTTTATTCTATCTTTACCTAATGGAGATACCGAGTTACTGACAGCTATAATGAAACATACGTATACGTAACGTAATAATAAAACAGAAGAAGAATTCTAAAAAATACGTATTTGTTGGCAGTCTGATTTATTTTATATTTTATGATATCTAATTCACAATTTTTTTTATTAAATGTATTGCATGTACTCATTTCAAATAATTATTAAGTAACCATTAACTATAATAAACAAACAAAAAAAAAAAGCTTCCAAACTTCTGTTTACATCCAGCACTTACAAGTATCGAACGATCGCCAAGCAATCCCTTTGCACAGTAAGCCATAAATTTTCAATATCTCTCTTCAACTACTGAAACTACCAAACAGTATAATAACCATTCATTTCTATTCCTTATTCTATCTTTACCTAATGTTTTTTTTTATTAAATGTATTGCTTGAATAAGTTTTTCAATTTACAGCATCCTTTTACCAATAGAATACTTAAAGCACAAGGGGTAGATGCTGACCAATAAGAGAGCAGGACCTTATGGGGTGACTAGCATCAGGAAACAATGGGAGAGCGGGAGGATGGTGGTGAGTTTACTCAGTTGGCGGCGCGGGAGTTTTAAAATTGTTCTCGGTGGTCCGGGCGAATCTCTGGACTTTACAGCAACAACCTTTTGTATCTTGAAAACTTTTCGTATGTAGAGCTGTAAAAATTTTCGTATTTGCTTTCGTATCTCGAGTTTTTCGTAAGTTGAGCCTTTCGTATGTCGAGGTACCACTGTACTGGAGGTGTGAGAAATGAAGTGCAGTGCAAGAATCAGAACTATACATGATACAGAATATTGCAGTGCTTCAAATCATTCACATCCTCCAGATAGTACTCAAAATGATATTTTTATACTAAAAATGATATTGTTATGATACAATAAAGTTTGTTCATACTTACCTGGCAGATATATATATAGCTGTATTTTCTGGAGTCCGACAGAAATTCAAAAACTTCCGGCACACGCAGTGGTCGGCCAGGTGGTTAGTACCCATTCCCGCCGCTGGGAGGCGGGTTATCAGGAACCATTCCCATTTTCTATTCATATTTTTATTCCCACTGTCCCCTGAGGGGAGGTGGGTGGGTACTTGATTATATATATCTGCCAGGTAAGTATGAACAAACTTTATTGTATCATAACAATATCATTTTGTTCATGAAACTTAACTGTTCAGAATATATTATATATTATATAGTATATTATATATATATATATATTATATATATTAATATATCTATATATATATATATATATATATATATATATATATATATATGTATATATATATATATATATATTATGTATATATATATGTATATGTACTATAGTATGTATATTATGTATATATGTATATATGTATATGTGTGTGTATATATATATATATATATATATATATATATATATATATATATATATATATATATATATATATATATATATATATATATATATATATATATATATATATATATATATATATATATATATATATATATATATATATATATATATATATATAGCTGAATCCCACCGTTGGAGGTGGGAAGGGACAGAATAGAAGGATTTGGGAAACAAATTGCATGCAGATGATTTACATCTTGGTTCCACCTGTTAGCATAGCTGACTTCGTGATTACTGTCACCCAAGTCTGCTTCTGCTTTACTAGAGTTGCCAGCAAGGTAGTGACCTGTGTAGCTGGTGCGCTCTAGATGATCTGTCAACGGGGGCGTGACCACAATGTGACTAGACCATATTGACCATACCATGAGGGCTAAGAAGTAAAATATATCACCACCTGACCAACCTAGCCAAAGTTAAGGTGTTTTAACTAAGGCTTAAGAGTTAAGAAGTCCGCCATTGGCGGCGACTCAACAACTAAATTAAGAGCTCTTCCTAACCATTTTCTACAGGATAGGATGAGTGGTACTTCTTGCCCCCAAGATTGTGTCTGCAGACACGTATGGCCCTAGCGAGCAGCAGATCTCATATGCCGTCTTCACATCCCGCAGGGAGTGTGAAGCGAACAGTGTTGCTTCGCTAAAACGCGGCACTCAGGATGTTACTGAGTGCCATGCTCTGTTGAAATGCTTCCGAGGCCGCGCCCTCACCTCGTGAGCATTCAGATCAAAAGATTTCAAATCTTTGTGCAAACACAATGAAAGAGCCTTTTTGAAAGAACTCCTTAACAATAAAGGCAGGGTGTTCTTTGATATGGGCAAGTCTGGTCTTTTTCGGAACACTGCAGATTGTCCAAAGGACTTCGACTTTCTTTAGTTTTATGTAGATAAAACTTGAGAGACCCGACAGGGCACAGGACTCTCTCTGGCTCTTGCCCAATAACTTGTGCCCTCCCTTGATTCCAAGCTCCTGGCCCAAGGACTAGACGGGTTTCCATTCTTAGGCCACAACGGAAGGCTTAGAGAACACACCCTCTTTGTCGTATCTAGAGTGGTTAGAAAATTAGCCTTTCTGGTCACATGCATTAAATTAACAGAAAGGAGAGGTTCGAAATGCTTTGACATCAAGAACTTCAGACTACGTCTAAGTTCCATATCGAAAGCTTCGATCTGGACATGCACAGTCAGTCCGTCTGTACTAAAGTCAGGTGACCGACCAGGTGACCAGTCAGACGAATCGAGGACAGCAAGGCTGTACCCTGAAGACTATAAAGCACTATTCTTTGCTGAAGGATGAGTGTCTGGACTGCCTGGGCGATTCAAGCTAAGCAAACCTTGGGGGTGTATCAACGCAACCCAACGTCGTCAGCAAATCGACTCATGAGCAACTCCTGACTCGAGCTTTCTGGTACCAAGAGAAAGGAGCGCGGAGCAAAAAGGTGATTCAGTCCTGAAGGACGAATGCCTGACAGTCCAACCTGGTCTCATGTTACACGATCATCGGGGGTGTATCAACGCAACCGACTTCGTCAACAAGAAACTCAGGGCTACTAAATGTCGCCTGATCTCGCACGAGTGTCTGACTCCGAGAAAACAGGTGAGACAAAAAGTAAATAGTGAGCGAGTTTCGAGATTCCACAGACCTCAAAGATCGTGAAGGGCTTTGTTGTTTGACAGATGCAAATCTCTGAGCCCAAAGGCCGTCAACAACATATTTGCGTATTCTTTAATAGTTGTGACTGCCAGCTTATCCCATTCTTCAGACGGAAAGGGAAGATGGTAATGAAATTTACAGAGGTCGAGGTGGAGGAAAAGCCATTCTTCCTGCACTATCTCCAGAAACGGCCCACTCCGATTGGTAGCCCACAAGAAAGGCAGCATTCTTTGCCTTGGCAATGACACTTGCCAGTAGTCTTGAAAAATCTCTTATTCCGGTCAACTTCTCGACAGTCTGAACGTAGTCAGACTCAGAGCGGAGAGGTTTAGAGGTACCTTTTGAAGTGAGGCTGTTAGAGTAGACCGACTCTCTCGGAAAAGGTCCTTGGAAAGTATTCTAGGACGGACGTGACCTCTGTGAATCCAGCATCTTGAATGCCAACATGGGGCGATCAGCGTCATTCTCGCTCCCTGAGACGTCATAAATCATCTTATTACATTTCCTAAGAGTTTGAAAAAGGGGAAAAGAGACTAAACATCCATCCCCGTTCTATACCATAGGATGGCGTGTAATGCTACCGCTCCCGGATCGAGAATAAGGGAGCAGAGTAGACGAAGCCTCTTCGTCCTCAACATAGCAAAGAGATGTATGAAAGGACGTCCCTAAAGTCTCCACAACTCTCAACATACTTCTAATCAAAGATTCCACTCAGATGTCAGTAGTTGCTGCCGTCGATCGAGAAGATTCGTACAGACGTTGTGCAATCCTGTAACGAACCTCTTGAGGATCGTTACGTTCTATGCCTGTTGTCATAATAGGCTCTTTCTCATTAACTCGAACAGGGACCGAGAGATGATACTTCTTGAGATATGAGAGAGCTGTGGAATTGTCCGAGTTGATCTGGACCACTGGTTCCAAAAACTCGTTCTTCGAGGACTGGAGGGACAACCGAATTGCTTCCACTTTCAGATTATGTGCCAGGATATCTGAAACCCTCTCCAGATGCCTGGCACCTTCTCGCTATCACCTCAGGTGATACTTGAAGCACTGAGAGATGTTCAGAATCATTTCTAGATCTTGGATAATATTTCAGTTTTCCGGTAGGAAAAAACTGTAGAGGTCTGAATTGCAGTCTATTCAGGGAAACAAACTTCTTCAGGAAGGAAATGGTCCCCATCAGGCTCATCCATTCCCACACCGAGCATGCTTACTTCCCTAATAAGGCTGCGCTTTGCCTAAGCAGGAGAGCATATAATAGTGCAATGTCGCGGTAGACTCGTAGTCCTAATACAGTGCGGTAACGAGCACCGAAAGAAGTAAGAGATATCTCCGTTGAACATAGTTTCGCAAAACGAAGGCAATGTTTATTCATGCATGTTAGAATTCCTCTCAATCTTAGGCTAAAGTCCGTGATTGTACGGCAGAGATACAGTTAGTCAGTCAATCCCTCAGGAGAGAGAGACGTAACCGCCCTCGCAGAGATACGGTTAGTCAGTCAATCCCGCAGGAGAGAGAGACGTAACCGACCGCACATGGCAGCGAACTAGCTGGTACTGGCTCGGTTGGAGAACAGTGACAGCAGCTTACGTTCGCCGTCTCTTACCATACTCTTATGCCTGGGTTGCCAGCTACTCTATTCTACGAAGGAATAGGTCTGTTATTATTTGAGCAGAAAGAGACTCTCAAGCTGGTATATTTAAGCGAAACAGAAATCGCTAAATATAGAGCTGCGTTTGTGTCGTCATAACACTACCATAAAAAGGTAAAAGATAAATCAGAAACTCCTGGAAGGCTGCAGGGAGTACCGATTAAATGCCCTTAAAATAATAGACCTCTCGGTTGCCATCCGAAGAGGTAACTACAGTATGCGTATATGACTTGAACCAAACAGTAGTAAAATAACGCAAGGCAAAATATGATATTGTTATGATACAATAAAGTTTGTTCATACTTACCTGGCAGACATATCTATAGCTGAATTTGGAAATATAGCTATATATATTATCTGACAGGCAAGTTTCATGAACAAATCGTAGAGTATTGTAGTCCCTTGGACAGCTAAATCTCTACTACATTCTTTCCTCGACGTGGGAGAGAGAGAAAGGAAATCGACTGCCTTCGTTCTCTTCGGCAAGAGAACGAGATAGAATTAGCCAAAGGGGATCTTAAAGTGAGAACCAAGAACCAAAGCGGACAGCTCAAGCTTCTTATGTTATTGGACATAAGCGTTCATGGACGTAGTCTACAAGTCTATTTCTTGTACGAGTCTGCGATTGATGAATGAGAGCTCTTCCGAATCTTGTCAATAAGAGCTTATCCGCTTACGCAATATAAAGTTATTGAGATGTTTGTCAATGAGAACTAACCCATTTACGGGACAAAGAGTTATTTTGTCAATGAGGGGATACCCACTTACTTGACAAAACGATAGTATATTGTCAATGGGGGAAAGTCACTGAATTGACAAAACGTAATCCCGTATCAATCGAGGAAGGGGCAAGAATCCTGTTAAGAGACTGGGCTTACGGCAGGTAGGACCCCGATGTTCATCCTCGGCAGCGTAGTCCCGAACTAGGAGCTAACAAAATCTATCATCTGAAAAGCCCTTTCAGATGGACTAAAAGGCTGGCAAAATTATCCTGGGAAGAGGAAGGAACTCTCCAACCAGCTTCCTCTCCCGTATCACATCGAATGCCTGCTAACGCTTAAATTTATTGGCAGTATGGCAAAGGAAGTCCTGTCTTGCGCTTTCCTGAAGAAAACCGTCCTCTTGATGAGTGTCCTTGCAAGAATCCTACTGAACGTTGTCGAGTGTCATGATGTGCAGGACGTCGAGCTTTTACATACCCCCTAGCTGCCTTACCGCAAAGTCTTGACGGCAGTTGAGCAAAAGAGATCTTCCCTTGAGCTTTCCTTAACTCCATCCAATCCTGGACTTTGCGAAAAGCAATATTAATTGACAGAGACCTCTTGAATTCACGAAACCCGTGGTCTTACTGGGTTTCGAAGACGAAGTTGCCTGTTCACTTTAAGCTTCCTCCGAAGCACTGCTTACTTCACATTCTTTGCAGGTGAGGTAGAAGGGATCACCGAAGATAGAGATAAAAGACCTTTAGGCCCAAATCTGAAACAAGAGCTTGAAGAGTTCAACAGAAACGTTCAGCCAGGCGTCACACCTGGCGTGCGCTGGCGCGCTCCTGGCGTCCACTGGCGTCCACTGGCGCGAGCCTGGCGTCAACTCGCGCACCCGTGTGCGCCTGGCGTCCATCCGAGCGTCCAGTTCAAGCCGAGCGTCAACAGAAGCGTGCGGAAAAGCGTCACGCTCCTGACAGGCTTCAAAACAAGCGAGAGAAACTGCCTTCAGGGAAGTGAGAGACATCTCAGAGAGAAATCCGACTGCACGAAGCAATCTCAGGAGAAGGGCTGATCGTGTGAGAATACGAGGGGCGAGAGGACGCCTTCTTATTTCTCACAGTAACAAAGCTCGGACGTCCGCGCTCAAAAGCGTCCTGCTACTATGCATGACGAGAGAGAGAGAGAGGACGTGAAGCGTCCTCTTCTATAAAGCTTCTATTTAGAGGGCGCGAGTCCTTCCGAAAGCTCCAACCCCTGCGCGGGAGGACGCTTCGGAGGACGAGAAGCAATCCTTCAGGATTCGTGCACGTGCACGCACTTTGGCAGCATGGGAGTGTCTTCAGGTCTGCCGAAGGGACGCCAGATCAGTGGGGAGTCCCCGTAACCCTCCTTCGCCTTTCGACTTGCCCACTCCCTGTTCCTGGGAGTCCGACAGAGGTCCAGGCCTAGAGGCGAAATGGGGCCGATCTGACGCCCCCTCCACAACACTAGGGGCACTACACTTCACAACAATGATTGGAGAGCGAGCACTTTAGATTCCAAGATACAGATGGAATCTATAATAACGTAAACCTCTCGCAGACATAAGCTCATAGCCCGTAGGCCATACTACAGGGTTAGGGAAAATAAAGTCTACAGGAAGGTTAGCAGGTTCACTACCCTGACTTTTGTTTATTTTGCGTACATACGAATCATACGTCTTCCTTATGGAATTAGACAAAGTCTCACACTCCTTACATGACATATCTCAACAAAGAAGCAAGACCCGTACCCCTCGTGCATACCAAGTGCGGATCTACCGAAGCTTTCGGTAGCCACACCCTATCTTTGCAGACAACACCCTCTGAAACTAGCCTAACTAGATTCAGATATCTTATGCAAAAATGAATCAAATTCAAATCAATTTATGATAGCGTATGCCTAGCCACAAATCCAAGTAAATAAATCAAAAGACAATTAGGATACTTAACAGCAATGAAGTTTCAAAATCCTAAGACGGAGGTACTGAAAATGTTATTGTTATAATACAATTAAGTTTGTTCATACTTACCTGGCAGATATATATAATTAAAGTGCCCACCCTCCTCCCCTCAGGAGACAGTGGCATTGATAAAATATGAATAGAAAATGGGAATGGTTCCTGATATCTGCCTCCCAGCGGCGGGAATGGGTACTACCACCTGGCCGCCCACTGCGTGTGCCGCGAGTTTTGAAATTCTGTCGGACTTCGGAAAATACAGCTATATATATATCTGCCAGGTAAGTATGAACAAACTTAATTGTATTATAACAATAAAATTTTGTTCATGAAACTTACCTGACAAATATATATATAGCTGAATCCCACCTTCGGATGGTAGGAAGAGACAGAATAGGATTTGTAGGAAACTAAATTAAGTAGATGATGTACATCTTGGTTCCTCACCTGTTAGCAAAGTAGACTCTGTGATTACTGTCACTTAAGCCTGCTTCTGCTTAATCAGAGTTGCCACAGGTGGAGACCTGTAGTGCTGGTGCGCTCTGGATGCTCTGTCAACGGGGGCGTGACCTCAACGTGACAAGACCATCGAACCATACATAAGAGGGCTATGAAGCAACTGACCACCACCTGACATACTAGACCAAAAACCCCCTGAAAGTTAATCTAATGGATGGGAGATCTTCACACAAGATCTCACCAACAACCAAAAACACAAAACATATTAAAACTAACCTAACTCCTAACTAAGGGATAGGGAAAGAGCTACCTCCAGCCCCCAAGACTGTGTCTGCAGAAATGTATGGTCCAAGAGAACTACAGTCCTCGTAAATCGTTCTCACATCTCTTAAGTAATGTGAGACGAATACAGAATTGCTCCTCCAAAAGGTGCCATCAAGAATGTCCTTGATTGACATATTCTTTTGGAAGGCAAGAGGGGTAGCGACAGCTCTGTTCAAATCAGTCTTCTGGCAAGATGAATGAGCCTCTTTAATGACGTCCCTCAGAAAGAAAGCCACAGCATTCTTTGACAAAGGTAATTCCGGTCTCTTCACAGAGCACCAGAGATTACCTGAGGGACCTCGTACCTCCTTCGTTCTATGAACATAGAACTTGAGAGCCCTGACAGGGCACAGGACTCTCTCTGGTTCTTGGCCCACCAGACTCGACATACCTTTAATCTCGAAGCTCTTTGGCCAAGGGTTAGACAGGTTCTTTTTAGCCAAGAAAGTTGGACTCAAAGAGCAGACAGCGTTGTCTCCTTTGAAGCCCACTTGGCTACTAAAAGCTTGGATTTTGCTAACTCTCTTCGCCGTCGCCAGAGAAGTTAGGAAAAGAGCCTTCTTTGTCAAGTTCCGAAGAGACGCTGAGTGAAGAGGTTCAAACGGACTTGACATCAATAGTCTAAGAACCACGTCAAGGTTCCATGAAGGCGGCCTCGCCTGAGGAATCTTCGTGGTTTCGAACAATTTCAAGAGGTCGTGAAGATCCCTGTTGTCAGAGAGGTCCAGGCCTCTGTGCCTAAAAACTGCTGACAACATGCTCTTGTATCCCTCGATGGTCGGGACTGCCAATTTCTGCACGTTTCTTAGGAAAAGCAGAAAATCGGCTGTCTGGCTCACAGAGGTCGTGGAAGAGGAAATTCCCTCCTTTCTACACCATGCCCTGAAGGAAGCCCACTTCGATTGGTAGACAGCTTTAGTAGAGGCTCTTCTTGCATTTGCGATTGCTTTCGCAGCTGTTTTCGAAAAACCTCTCGCTCTGGCCACTTTTCGATAGTCTGAACGCAGTCAGACCCAGAGCGGAGAGATTTTGGTGATACCTTTCGAAGTGAGGCTGTTTGAGTAGATCTTTCCTCCAGGGCAACGTCCTTGGGAAGTCTACAAGGAATGACATGACCTCTGTGAACCATTCTCTCGCCGGCCACATCGGGGTGATCAGGGTCAACCTTGTCCCTTCTGAAGCCGCAAACTTCCTCATGACTTCCCCCATGATCTTGAATGGTGGGAAGGCATAAAGGTCTAGGCCCGTCCAACTCCAGATTAATGCATCCACAGCGATTGCTCCTGGATCTAGAACCGGGGAGCAATACAGAGGAAGCCTCTTCTTCCTCGACGTCGCGAATAGGTCGACCAGAGGACGTCGCCACAACTTCCAAAGCTCCTGACACAAGTCTTGATGCAAGATCCATTCTGTCGGCAGGATTTGGTCCTGTCGACTGAGAAGGTCCGCCCTGACGTTCTGCACTCCTGTGATGAATCTCGTCAGGATCGTGATCTTTCTCACCCTTGCCCACATCAGAATCTCCTTTGCCAGGTGAAACAGAGTCCGGGAGTGTGTTCCTCCCTGATTCTTCAAATATGCGAGGGCTGTGGTGTTGTCCGAATTGACTTGGATAACTTTGTTTGTCAATTTCTCTTCAAAGAACTGCAGCGACAGGAAGATCGCTGCCAGTTCCTTCACATTGATGTGCCAGACTGCCTGTTCCCCTCTCCAGGAGCCTGACACTTCTTCCCCTCCTAGTGTTGCTCCCCAGCCCGAAATGGAAGCGTCTGAAAACAACACTAGGTCGGGGCTCAGAAGATTTAGGGATAAGCCCTCTTGCAACTTCTGAGGATCGAGCCACCATCTTAGATGGCTTTTCACCGACTCTGAGATCTTCAAGATCGCATTGAGATCGTCCTTGGCCTTCCATTCGTCCACAAGGAAAAACTGGAGAGGCCTGAGGTGCAGTCTTCCCAAGGAAACAAACCTTTCCAGCAAGGAAATGGTGCCCAGCAGACTCATCCATTCCCTCGCCGAGCAAGTCTCTTTCCCCAAGAAGGCTGAGACTTTTTCTAAGCCTAGCCGCTGACGTTCCTGGGACGGAAACGCCCGAAAGCCACTGAATCCATCTGAATCCCCAGATACACGATGGACTGTGTCAGGGTCAGATGTGACTTTTCGAGGTTGACAAGAAGTCCCAGGGACTTCGCTAAGGCTAATGTTAACTGAAGGTCCTTCAGACATTTCTCCTTCGACGACGCTCTGACAAGCCAATCGTCGAGGTATAGGGAAACTCTTATCCCTGAAGAGTGTAACCACCTCGCCACATTCTTCATGATGACGGTAAAAACCATCGGAGCCGTGCTCAAGCCGAAACAAAGGGCTTTGAACTGCCAGACTTTGTTGCCTAAAACGAATCTTAGGTATTTTCTTGAAAGAGTGTGGATTGGAACGTGAAAGTACATGTCCTGCAGGTCTAAGGACACCATCCAGTCGCCCGGTCTCAAGGCTCCTAGAACAGACTGAGGCGTCTCCATTTTGAATTTGATCTTTTCTACAAAAAGATTGAGCCTGCTTACGTCTAAGACTGGACGCCAACCATACGACTGCTTCGGTACCAGGAAAACCCTGTTGTAAAATCCTGGTGACCCCAGGTCCACGACCTGCTCCACCGCTCTTTTTTCGATCATTTGATCTAATAGATCGAACAGAATCCGTTTTTTCTCTCCCTGATATGACGGAGAAAGGTCTCTGGGAGTCGTGGATAGAGGAGGAGGATCCAAAAAGGGGATCTTGTAACCCTGCTCCACGATCTTGAGGGACCAAGGGTCCGTATCTCTCTCTCTCCATGCTCCCGCAAAAAACTTCAGTCTGGCTCCGACTGGTCTCTGAAGGACATAATCTTCATTTCGATGTCTTGGGCTTGAAGGAAGCTCTTCCTCTTGAAAGCCCTCTCCCTCGAGGAGCTGCTCTCGAGGGAGGAGCCCCACGAAAGGGTTTAACCTTCTTAGGAGGTCGTACAAATGAGGACGTGGAAGGAACTGCTGGACGTCTCGAGGACTGAGCTAAGAGGTCCTGCGTAGCTTTTTCCTGCAAGCTACTTGCCAGGTCCTTGACCAAAGTCTGGGGGAAGAGATGGTTCGTAAGAGGAGAAAAGAGCAGTTCCGCTTTCTGAGCGGGAGTAACTGATCTAGCGGTGAAGTTACACAGCAGAACTCTCTTCTTAAGGAATGCCGTTCCAAAGTGAGAAACTAGCTCTTCCGAACCATCCCTGAAGGCCTTGTTCATGCACGATAGCACGCTGGACAGCTCCCCCAAACTGAGCGAGTCCGGGCTTCTAGATTGCAGATCTAGAACTCCCTAGCACCAGTCCAAAAAGTTGAAGACTTCGAGAGTCCATAGCAGTCCTTTTAAGTGATGATCGGTTTCCGTAGGAGTCCAAGACACCTTGGCTGTGGATAAAAGGGACCTCCTCTGGGAATCTACTAAACTAGAGAAGTCCCCTTGAGCTGACGAAGGGATCTTCACACCCACGTCTCCCTTGGTTTCGTACCAAACGCCCCCTTTACCACTGAGTCTAGAGGGAAGAAGGGCGAAAGTTGACTTGCCCTGATCCTTCCTTCGATCCATCCAGTCTTGGAGTTTCTTGAAGGCCCTCTTGTGGAAAGCGAAGTCTTCATTTCCACGAACTCCGGGGTCTTACACGACTTGGAAGACGAAAACTGCGAGGGAGGAGACCTGGGAGCTGCAGGCTGAAACTTGTCCCCGAAAGACGAGCGCAACAGCCGCACAAGAACCTTGTAGTCCGAGACGGACGAAACAGAAGAAGGTTCCTCTTCAATCGGGTCCGCCGGACTACTCAACTCTCCTTCTTCCCTAAGAGGAATAGGAGACCGCCCCTCCGGAGGGGGCGTACGTCCAGCGGGTCTGGCCTTGATCAAAGACCCCCGCTGCTTAGAAGCAGAAGCCTCATCTAAGCTAACGTCCTTCCGACGATCCTTACTGCTCGAAGGAGGCAGAGCGTCTTGACGGCGCTGAGCATCCTTAGAGACGACCGAGACTGCCTTACTTCCAACCGAAGCGTCCTCAAGCTTCTTACACGAGCGAACAGAATTCGAAGCTAAAGCGTCTTTCCGAACACTAACGAACTCCTTATAAGGAGACACGTCACTATGAGCGTCCATACGAGCGTCCTGCTGCACGTCCTCTTCCTGCTCGGCGTCCTCCGAAGCGTCCTGCTGAGCGTCCTCTCGAGCGTCTCGTCGAGCAGCCTGCCCATGACGTCGAGAGGGTACGAAAGCATCCTGACGACCAGCTTTTTTACCAGGAGATCGAGATCGGCGATTAACCGAAGGAGACGCATTCGGGGAAAGAGACGAACGCGGAGAGGGAGAAGGAGACTGCTTCGTCCTCTTGACAGGCAGCCTGACGTCCTTCCTCCGCTTAGGCTCGACTGCTGCTGGGCGAGTCCTCTGAGCCATCAAAGAAGATAACTGGTCCTGAAGGGACAAAAGGATGTTCTTCGTAGGCGAAGAACCAACAGAAGGAGCAGGACTGAGCCTGCGAGAAGACGAGGGGCGAGGGGACGCCTCCTTCCTTCTCACAGGTACAGCTACCTGCTTCTCCAAAGCGCGACTGTAGCGCATCTCAGCGTCATCACCGGATGACATCCTACCTCTCTTCTGAGGCGGAAAGGCGTCATACGCATCTGGAGAAGAGCGCAACGAAACTGGAGAGATAGGACGTGAAGCGTCCTCACTACGAAAAGTCCTTTTCAGAGGACACGAGTCTCTCCGAGCGCTCCACCCCTTGCGCGGGGAGGACACCTCGGAGGACGAAAAATGATATTGTTATGATACAATAAAGTTTGTTCATACTTACCTGGCAGATATATATATATAGCTGTATTCTCCGAAGTCCGACAGAATTTCAAAACTCCCGGCAAACGCAGTGGTCGGCCAGGTGGTTAGTACCCATTCCCGCCGCTGGGAGGCGGGTGTCAGGAACCATTCCCATTTTCTATTCAGATTTTTTAATGTCATTGTCCCCGAGGGGAGGTTGGGCGGGTACTTGATTATATATATCTGCCAGGTAAGTATGAACAAACTTTATTGTATCATAACAATATCATTTTGTTCATGACACTTACCTGTCAGATATATATATATAGCTGATTCCCACCATTGGAGGTGGGGAGGGACAGAATAAAAGGATTTTGGGAAACATTTCACATGCAGATGATAGACATCTTGGTTCCTTACCTGTTAGCGTAGCTGACTTCGTGATTACTGTCACCCAAGTCTGCTTTTGCTTTACTAGAGTCTCCAGCAAGGACGTGACCTGTATAGCTGGTGAGATCTAGATGATCTGACAACGGGGGCGTGACCACAATGTGTCTAGACCATATTGACCATACTTTAAGGGCAGCGAAGCAAAGAAAAAACCACCACCTGACCTAGCCTAACAAAGTTAGTCCCCAAAACTTTTAAGGCTAAAATAAAGGGAAGTCCGCCTCTAGCGGTCGACCCTACAACCAAAAAACCAACAACCATAAAATAAAAGCACACCTATCCATTTTCTAAAGGATAGGATTCGTGCCACTTCCCGTACCCAAAACTGAATCTGCTGATACGTATGGTCCAAGCGAAAGCAGTTTCTCATATGTCACTTTCACATCCCTGAGGTAGTGTGAAGCGAACACAGAGTTTGCTTCGCCAAAATGTAGTGCTCACAATATCGCTGAGCGCCATATTCTTCTGAAATGCCATCGAAGTTGCGAACAGCTCTAACTTCATGAGCATTGACTTTCAGAATTTTCAAATCACTATTCTGGGCAGGGACGAATGGGCCTCCCTGATGGTGCTTCTCAAGAAGAACGCTAAGGCGTTCTTAGACATATTGGTAAATCAGGTCTTTTCACAGAACACCAAAGATTGTCTGATTGACCTCTAATTTGTTTTGTTCTATCCAGATAGAATTTTAGAGCTCTGACAGGACACAGGACTCTTTCTGGCTCTCTACCAACAATCCCTGTTAATCCCTTGATATCAAAGTTTTTAGGCCAGGGATTGGAGGATTTTTCGTTTTTAGCTAAAAAGGAAGGACTCAAGGAACAGACTGCATTGTGTCCCCTAAATCCAACATTTTTGCTAATTGCTTGAAACCTCACTCACCCTCTTCGCAGTGGCTAGGGTGGTTAGAAAGAGGGCCTTCTTCGTTAAATCTTTCAGCGAAGCCTCGTGCAAAGGTTCAAAGGGACTCGCCATTAAAGATTTTAGAACTATATCCAAATTCACGAAGGTGTTTTAACCTGTGGAACTTTGATGTTTCGAAGGATCTCAGAAGATCGTGAAGATCCCTATCATTCGTCAAATCTAGGCCTCTATGACGGAAGACTGTTGACAGCATACTCTTATTTCCTCTAATTGTTGATACTGCCAACTTGTCTACATTCCTAAGATGTAACAGGAAATCGGCGATTTGGCTCACAGAGGTCTTGGAGGAGGAAATGCCCTCTTTCCTACACCATCTTCTAAAAACAGCCCACTTAGACTGGTAGACAGATTGAGAGGAAGCTCTTCTCGCGGTGGCGATAGCTTTTGCCACCTCTCCTGAAAACCCTCTCGCTCTTGCCAGCTTCTTGATAGTCTGAATGCAGTCAGACTCAGAGCGAACGGGTTTTGGTGATATCTCTCGAAGTGGGGCTGTTTGAGAAGATCGGGTCTTACTGGTAGGATTCTTGGGAAGTCCACTAGTAGGGACATGACCTCAGTGAACCACTCGCTTGCTGGCCAGAATGGTGCGACCAGTTGTCATCCTTGTTCCTTCCGACGCTGCTAACTTCCTTGTTACTTCTCCAGAAGTTTGAAGGGGGAAAGGCGGGGGAAATACATCCCATGGGGGCGTATAAACATCCATCCCCGTCCAGTCCCAAAGCATTGCGTCTACTGCTACTGCTTCCGGGTCGATGATCGGTGCGTGAACAGTAAAGAGGCAGTCTCTTCGTTTTCGAAGTCCGCGAAGAGGTCCACTATTGGTCGTCCCCATAGTTCTCCATAACTGTTGGCAGACTTCTATGTGCAGAGTCCATTCTGTCGAAATTAATTGATTTCGACGGCTTAAAATGTCCGCTCTGACATTCTGGACCCCTGAAACAAATCTTGTCCGGAGAGTTATGTTCCTCTCCTCTGACCATAACAGGATTACTCTCGCTATCTTGTAGAGAGAACGAGAGTGTGTCCCCCCCTGTTTCTTGATATAAGAAAGGGCCGTGGTGCTGTCCGCGTTGATCTGGACAACTCGGCCTATGACTCGTTCTTGAAATGCTAGAAGCGCTAAGCGAATCGCCTCTAACTCCTTTTGAGGTTGATGTGCCAAGGCTTCTGTTCTTTTCTCCAGAGGCCTGACACTTCCTCCTTCCCAGAGTTGCTCCCCAGCCTGTCATAGACGCGTCTGTAAATAACACAGGTCGGGGCTCTGCAGACAGAGGGACACCTTTCGACATCTTGGTGGGATCGAGCCACCCACTCTAGGTGTTTCTTGACCAACGGGGATATTCTCAAATTCTCCTCTAAGTTTTGTCTGTCCTGCCAATTTTCTGTTAGAAAAAAAAAAAACTGTAGGGGCCTGAGATGTAGTCTCCCTAGAGAAACAAACTTCTCCAGCGAAGAAATGGTCCCCAGCAGACTCATCCATTCCTTCGCCGAGCATGTTTCCTTCTCCAGGAAGGCTGACACTTTTTCTAAGCCTTTCCGCTGACGTTCTAGCGACGGAAAAGCCCGAAAAGCCACTGAGTCCATCTGAATCCCCAGATACACGATGGACTGTGTTGGGATCAGATGGGACTTCTCGTAATTGATCAGGAGGCCTAAAGATTTCGCCAACAGTAACGTAGTCTGAAGGTCCTCCAGACACCTTGCTCTCGACGACGACCGTATGAGCCAGTCGTCCAGGTAAAGGGAGACTCGTATCTTCGAGAGGTGAAGCCACTTTGCCACATTCCGCATCAGAAAAGTGAAAATCATGGGAGCTGTGCTCAGTCCGAAGCATAGAGCTCTGAACTGGAAGACCTGTCCTCTTAAAATGAACCTGAGAAACTTCCTGGACTGGGGATGGATGGGGACATGGAAGTAAGCGTCTTGGAGATCTAATGACACCATCCAATCCCCTGGTCTCAAGGCCCCTAGGACCGATTGTGATGTTTCCATTTTGAAGCTTTCTTTCTTCTTCACGAAAAGTGCAGACTGCTGACATCTAGGACAGGCCTCCATCCCCCAGACTGCTTCGGAACCAGGAACAACCTGTTGTAGAAGCCTGGGGAATCTGTCAAGAGCACTCGTTCTACGGCTCTTTTCTCGATCATTTGATCTAATAAATCGAGTAGAATCTGTTGCTTCTGCGGCTGATAAGCTGGTGACAGGTCTATAGGCTTCATGCTCAACGGGGGCATGGAGAGAAAGGGAATTTTGTATCCCTTTTCTATAATCATGAGGGACCAGGTGTCCGTCCCCCTTGCTCTCCAAGCCTCTGCGAAGAGAGAAAGTCTCCCTCCCACCGGTGCCTGAAGGGCAAGGTTGTCACTTCTTTCCTCTTTGCTTTGCGGGGGTTCTGCCTCTAGCAAAGCCCCTTCCTCGTGTAGCAGCTCTTGATGGTGCTTTGCCACGAAAGGGCTTAAAATTCTTCTTTGGTACCTGAGCTACTCGAGAAGAAGATTGTGTCGCAGGAAGTCTAGATGATTGCGACAGCAAATCCTGTGTCGCTTTGCTCTTCAGGTTACACAGATAAATCCTTTACCAATGTTTTCAGGAAAAAGATGGGAAGAAAAGGGGGCGAATAATAACTCCGCTTTCTGCGTAGGGAAACTGCTTTAGCCGTAAAAACTGCAGAAAAGCGCTTTCGTTTCTTTAATTACCGTAGTAAAATGGGCAGCTAACTCATCCGAGCCATCCCTTACTGCTTTGTCCATGCACGACAGGACGTTCGATAACTCTTCTAATGACAATGATTCTGGACTCTTAGCTTGCAAACCCAAAGCTCCCAAGCACCAATCTAGGAAGTTGAATACTTCCAACGTCCTGTACAGTCCTTTTAGATGGTGATCTATTTCCGGCATAGTCCATGAAACCTTAGCCGAGGACAGGTAAGATCTTCTTGGTGCTTCGACTAGGTTTGAGAAGTCACCTTGCGCAGACGACGGAAGTCTCAACCCTGTTTCTTCTCCGGTCTCATACCATATACCGGCTCTCCCGTTTAGCTTAGCTGGAGGAAGCGCAAAGGACGTCTTTCCTTTCGTCTTCCTTGAAATCCATCCATCATTCATCCTCTTCAACGCTCTTTTAGTAGAAAGCGAAGCAGCCATCCTAACAAAACCTGGAGTTTTTCTCGTCTTGGATGAGGATAGTTGCGATGGCGGCGAGAGAGGAACTGGTGCTTGGAATTTTTCCGAAAACAATTCCTTCAGTAAGCGCGTTAACGTGCTATAATCCGTAGACGCTTCTGAAGGCTCTTCCTCTTCTGCAGGATGCGTATCGTTAGAAGACTCTTCTTGATCTTGACGGTCCGAAGTTTCTTTAGCTAAACAAGAAGTGGTTCTCCTTTGAGGCTCTGTTCGTAAGGGGGAGTTTCTATCCGCTGAAGGAATAGCCGAGACAATGCGCGAACGAACCGCCGTTGTCTTTGAAAACTTCAGACTCTCTTGTAAAGCTTTGTCTTTCGAAGTCATTAAAGGCAAAGGTTCTTCCAAAGCCTCTTTGCGGGATTCCTGTCGATCTTCCCTCAATTGAGTACGTTTCTCTTTCCGAGAATCCCGAAAAGTCGGGTGTCTATCGTCATCGCGAAGCGCTCCCGCCCCCGCATGCCCTTGCTAAGGAGAGAGACTAGGACTCACAGGAAGTCGTGCCAATGAAAGCTTCCGATCACTCTGGACTCTAATGTCTACAAGACGCTTATCCATCAAAGAAGCGTCCTCAAAAGCGTCCTGAAGCGGGACGTGCTCTAATGGACGTCGAGCGTCTTTCAAATTTCGCTTAGGACGCTTAACCTGTATCGGGGCGTCCTCTCGAGCGTCCTGGTGAGTCTTACGATCTCTCTTAACGCGTTGCGAGTTCTCATATTCTAAAGCACGAGCCTTTCGTCGATATTCGTACAGCATTTCCCTTTCTTGAGGAGTAAGATCAGACACATAATCTAAACGTTGTTCTCTTTGAATCCTAGAGCCTTCTGGAACGTCCTGATACTTTTGGCGTTGGTAGGCTCTCTCATGATAGAAGCGTCGAGTTGATGCAGAAGTCCGTTGAACGTCGACACGAGGCTTCTCTTGCTCGTTCTCAACCTCCTGACAAAAGCGAGGGCCGCTTGTGCGACAACTAACGTTCTGTCATCGCCACTTCTGGACACTCTCTCTCCGGCCGGAAACACTTGCGTGTTCTCGGTTGAGTCTGAAGGATCCCGAAGAAGACGACGCAGGAGAGGCTAAAGAGCGAGGCGAAGCCGACAAAGGTTGTTTCGATCTTTTAACAGGAAGCCAAAGATCCTTTCTACGCCGATGAGGCTCCTCTTCTCCCCTTGCGAAGAAAGCCGACAATCGTTGACGCAACTGCCTACGAGTCTCATAAGACGGTGAGGTTCCACGTTCAGGAGAAGGACTCATCATATGCGAAGAAGGGCGAATCGGAGCCCTCTTCTTCCTCTGAACTCTAAGACGCTGATAGCTCTCAAAAGCGTCCTCATCAGAAGACGTCCTGCCTCTCTTCTTAGGCGTCAATTCTTCGAAGTGTTCGGGTGATGATGAAAGAACAGGACGAGAAGTAGGACGTGAAGCGTCCACTTCCTTAAAACCTCTCCTAAGAGGACGAGAAAGACGCTGGCCGCCTGCGCGACACCTAGTGTCAAACTCGTACTCCTCGTGAGAGGCCCTCCGAGAGCTCCATCCCCGGTCAGGGGAGGACGCCTCAGAGGACGAAAAGCACTCCTTTAATATCCGTGCTCGATCACACGCTTCGGCAGCCTGGGAAGCGTCCACAGGATCTGCTGAAGGGACGCCAGACCGGTGGGAATTTCCCGTAGCCCTCCTTCGGTTTTCAACATGTCCATTCCCTGAGTCCTGGGAGTCCGACAGAGGTCTATTCCTAGAGGCACTATGGGACCGATCTGACGCCCCCTCCACTACACTAGGGGCACTAATATTTCCACTACACTTCACTGTGGTCTTCAATGCACTCACTTTCGATTCTAGTGCACGAATCGACTCCATGATGGAAGAAAGGGCAATACCTTCCGAAGCAATAGCTTCATTGCCCGAAGGCAAATACACAGGGTTAGATGTAACAACCTCTACAGGAAGGTTAGAATGCGAATTACTATCCTTACTCTTCACAGAAGCACTTCTGGAGGAAGATCTTCTGATTCTATCCCTTTCAAGCTTACGAACATACGAATCATAAGTCTTCCATTCATTTTCGGTCAACCTTTCACACTCTTTACACCTATCATTCATCAAACAAATATGATCTCTACATTTCGTGCATACTGTATGAGGATCTACCGAAGCTTTCGGTAGCCTCACCTTACACTCTAGCACAGTACACACTCTAAAACTAGTTGCAGAAGATCCAGACATATTAGAGAAATCCAAAACCAAATTCAAAGACAAACCACAATCGCGTATGCCAATCCACCGAGCAAGTTTCAAAAAAACCAAGAGACAATCAAATACTCAAGTGAACAAAGAGTTTTCCAAAATCCTAGGCGGAGGTCTGTAAACAGTTGTTTACCGACCGGCGACAGAGAAAAAAATCTGAATAGAAAATGGGAATGGTTCCTGACACCCGCCTCCCAGCGGCGGGAATGGGTACTAACCACCTGGCCGACCACTGCGTTTGCCGGGAGTTTTGAAATTCTGTCGGACTTCGGAGAATACAGCTATATATATATATCTGACAGGTAAGTGTCATGAACAAAACAGTCCTTAAGGATACGCGCCCGTGCGCGCTCCTTGGCAGCCTGGGAACTTGCAACATGGCCTGCCGAAGGGACGCCAGATCGGTGGGGAGCCCCCGTAACCCTCTTGCGGCTTTCGACATATCCACTCCCTGAGTCCTGGGAGTCCGATAGCGGTCTAGGCCTAGAGGCATTATGGGGCCGATCTGACGTCCCCTCCACAACACTAGGGGCACGATCACACACTTTCACCGAGCCAGTTTCTAAGGCCAACACTTTTGATTCAAGAGTACGCAACGACTCCAAAATCAGAGAAAGGGCATTACCTTCTCCAGACACAGAATCAGGGCCCGAAGGCAACATCACAGGTTTAGGAGATACAAATTCTACAGGTGTTAAAGCAGGTGAAATGTTAGTTCCCTTACCTTTAGTAGAACCGCTCCTGGAGGAAGACCTCCTGATCCTATCGCATTCCAATTTACGCCGATAGGAATCATACACCTTCCATCCATCATCGGTCAATCCTTCACATTCATTGCACCGATCATCCAACAAACATACATGCCCCCTACACCCCATACATACTGTTCGGTGGGGGAATCCTAACCGATGATTTAGGTAGCCTCACCTTACAATCACTCTTCACACACACTCTGAAACTCACTGCACTTGATCCAGACATCACGTTTACAGAGAAGCCAATCCAAAATAAAAAAACAGTCCACTATTGCGTATGCCAATCCAACAATCCAGAATCAATAACCAAAAGACAATCCAGATACTTAAATATGAGTACGTAAATCCAAAAATCCTAGGCGGAGGTACTGCAAACAGTTGTTTACAGCACCGGCGACAGAAAAAATATGAATAGAAAATGGGAATGGTTCCTGATATCCGCCTCCCAGCGGCGGGAATGGGTACTACTACCTGGCCGCCCACTGCGTGTGCCGAGAGTTTTGAAATTCTGTCGGACTTCGGAAAATACAGCTATATATATATCTGTCAGGTAAGTTTCATGAACAAAACAGGTGTTTACAGTACCGGCGACAGAAAAAATATGAATAGAAAATGGGAATGGTTCCTGATACCCGCCTCCCAGCGGCGGGAATGGGTACTAACCACCTGGCCGACCACTGCGTGCCGGAAGTTTTTGAAATTCTGTTGGACTTCAGAAAATACAGCTATATATATATCTGACAGGTAAGTTCCATGAACAAAACCCCGTTTACGACACCAATCACAGTAGATCGCCCATTTGCCTTGGTAAACCGCAGACGTCGACTTTCCATGACTGCTGGACATATGCCCAGCTGTTCTCTGAGAAAAGCCTCTCGCTCGGAGGAGATACTTGGTAGCCTCCAACCATGAAGAGACAGGCATTCTACAGACTGGTGGAACCTTTCCGCACGGGGCTGACACATATGTTATTAAGGGGGAATCTCGGAACCTCTGACAACAACAACAGCAGATCTGGAAACCATTCCGCCTGAGGCCACAGAGGGGCTACCAAAGTCATCCTGAGACCCTGTGAACTCATCAGCCTGTTCAGAACCTGACGGATCAAACAAAACAGAGGGAAGGCATACATCTCCAGGTTGTCCCAGGGATGTTGGGATGCGTCCTCTGCCAATGCTAAAGGATCTGGAACCACTGAACAGAACACCTCCAGCTTCCTGTTGAAGCGTGTCACAAAAAGGTCCAGGAATGGGTCTCCCCCAAATCTGGAAAAGCTTGTCTGCCACCACTTGATGAAGGGACCACTCTGTGCCTAGGATCTGATCCTGGCGACTGAGTTTGTCTGCGACCAGGTTCCGTTTCCCTGGGATATAAATGGCTGAGAGCTCTACCGAATTGCTGACCGCCCACTGGTGAAGCTCAACGGTCAAGGCATGAAGTTGATGTGAAACCAGGCCTCCCTGTTTGTTCACATAGGCTACCACCGTGGTGTTGTCCGACATGAGAGCGACAGAATGACCCTCTACCTTCCCCCGAAACTCCTTCAGACCCAGGAAAGCCGCCTTCAACTCCAAGATGTTGATATGTTGCTACTTGTACTCCAAACTCCAAACGCCTGAAGCGATGGTGCCGCCTAAGTGCGCGCCCCAAGCCGTGAGGGAGGCGTCCGAGAACAGAAGGAAGTCTGGTGGTAGAGAACGCAGAGGGACACCCTTCAACAGATTCTGGTCGTCCAACCACCAACGAAAGTCTTCTCTCACTTCCAGAGATAGAGGAACCATAAACAGGGGAGAGTCCCCTGCCAGAGACCAGAATTCTCCCAGTCTCCATTGCAGAGACTGAAGATGAAGATGCCCATGAGGGACCAGCTTCTCCAGGGAAGATAACACTCCCAGAAGAACCTGCCACTGATGAGCTGACTGATGTGACTTTGACAGGAAGATGCGCGCTACTGCCCGCAACTTCTCCAATCTCTGATCCGACGGGAAAACTTTTGCCACTATCGTATCGATGACCATGCCCTGGTAGAGAATCCTTTGAGTGAGTACGAGGTTCAACTTTTCCTGGTTGACTAATATGCCCAGGTTCAGACAGAACCGAAGTAGACGATCCCTGTCCTGCAGCAGCTTCTCCCAGGAAACTGCCAAGACTAGCCAATCGTCGAGGTACCTCAGCAAATGGATCCCCTGAGCATGGGCTCAACTTGACACGAGAGAGAAGACCCTTGTGAACACTTGAGGGGCTGTCGTCAGCCCGAAGCACAAGACTTTGAACTCGAAGATCTTGTCCGCAAAAGGGAAGCGAAGGAACTTCCTGGATGTGGGATGAACAGGGATTTGGAAGTATGTGTCCCTTAAGTCTATCGACAGCATGAAGTCACCTTCCCTCACGGCTGCCAACACCGAGCGCGGGGTCTCCATCTTGAACCGTGTCTTTCTGATGAAGTGATTCAAGGTGGATAAGTCAATTACAGGCCTCCATCCTCCCGATGCCTTGGGCACCAAGAAGATGTGACTGTAAAACCCCGGGGACGGACGCGCTACTTCCTCTACCGCATCCTTGTCCAGCATTTTCTGCACTTCCTCCCGAAGAGCCAAGAACTTCAGAGAATCTGGGGGATATGCCTTCCTGAGCTGCGGCTTGTCCGACAGAGGAGGAGAGAAGTCAAATGGTAGTAGGTAACCCACCTGAAGGACATCTACCACCCACTTCTCCGCCCCATAACTCTGCCACTTGGCCCAATGGCCAGCCAGACACCCCCCTGTGGCGCAGGAGAGGCGCCTAACCTACCAACGGCCCCCTTTACCTCTGCCCCTTGGGCCCCTTCTTGGCTTAAAGGAACGAGAGCGAAAGGGGCGTTGATCTTCAGGCTGTGTCAAACGGGAAGGTCCTGCCAAACTCGAGGTCCTCGATGGCCTACCAGGCGACGATCTCCTCGACTGCTGCTGGACCGAGGGAGGAGGAGGAGCCGGACATCTCCGAGGACGAAACTCCGACTTAGACACAGCCTGGTGCACCAGTCAGTCTTTGGTGTCAGCCCTGTACCGGTCTATCGCATTTTCGAGTTCTGTCTGAGGAAACACAAATTGGGACTCCAACAGATCTCCCTCCCTCAATGCCAGCAAAGACTCGGTGTCGAGCGATCTCTTCATCCTAGACAAAGCCGCGTCCCTCCTAATCAGAAGAAGATTAGCCCATGAATTGGCACTGAGGTGAGCCAAATATGAAAACGCCTTGCCCCCGGACTGCAACAGACTGGCAAGCTAGGAGGCACTCACCAACCCTTCCGGGGACCTGTTGGAAGCTCTCTTGGCAATAACCACAGACCAGAGGTCCAGCCAAGAAACCGTCTGCAACATGGAGGCCGCCGTAGATTCCAAAGCTGAGGCGGGTTAAGATGGCATGACAACAAAAATGCAGAGCTCGTAGCATAGTACTTCCTACGTCTCGTGAGAGGCGGGGCTAGTAGTTTGGTAGAGCCCCTAGAGCGAAGCAACTCGTCCCGGTCTGAAACAGAGGTGATAACCTTCTGCAAGACCGACTGAACGTGCCCAGACAAAGGAAGCTGAAGAGATGATTTGGGGTCCTGAGTAGCTCCCACCAAGGCTTCCGAGCCTGAGTCCTACTTTCCAAATTGTTAAACCCACGAATGAGATAAACAACTTCTGAAAAGAAAGAGAGAAACTCTTGCGTGTCTCCCCCCTCCTCCTGCTCCGGCAACGGAGACCGACGACGAGAAGGGTGTGTAGGCTCTTCTAATGTGCCTTCTCCACCAAAATTAACAGAAGGGTTAGCAGCCAAACAGTCCGAAACCCCATCACTTACCTCAACAGATGACTCCACATGTCCATAAATGGTCACAGGAGTGGCAGACTTACGTACGTGAGATGGGGTGGGGGGAAACTCGAACACTCGAGATTGACGAAGAATCCCCTAGAGTCAAACTCTTGGAAGCACCAGTGAGAGAGGCAGGCAAACACTCCAGCTGCACCAACTCCGTGCTCACTACCTTCGACCTCTTGACAGGCGCCTTCAGTTCTTTACGGCGACGAATAGGCCTTTGAGAAGAAGGAGCGCTAACATCACGTGCACGGGCAGGGGAGGTTGCAACACGCTCGTGATGTGCATGGATGGGGGGGGGGTCACACGCTCAAAATTCGAGGCAGAGGACGAAGCAACTCCTGCAGAACACACACCACTAACACTGCCCGAAACCACAGCACTCTCGGGAACACGTCCGCATTGTTCCTCCCTCGAAAGCGAAGGAAGGGCAAAGTCCTTAGCCTTCCAACGCTTGATACACCAACGAGGTGTAGAGGGGGAAGAGGGAGAGGAAGACAGCACTAGTTTCTTATGTGCACTCTTCTCGGGAGGCGGGGACGAAGGAACACTTTTCCTACCAGTCCTCCCAACAGATAAGGCAGCCAACTTCACATCCAATACAGTCCAACCTCTGAAGCACTGCCTGGCATATGACCTCAGACTGATGTGCCAGAGAAGGCTCTGAAGACAAGGAGGGGAGATGTAACGAACTGGGCGGCAGTGATGACGTCACGGCTGAGCAAGGCGGAGCAGAAGAGACGA
>NC_061097.1:13389766-13410968 GCF_015104395.2 Macrobrachium nipponense | reverse complement strand
AGAAGAGACGACTGGGAGAGACGTCATCGATGTGAGCAACGGCTTCCCCTCGGTGCGAGGGGGAAAGAGACGCCACTGGCGGAGGAATACACAAAGATGGACCCCGTGACGGCATCAACGGGGCTGACGCCGCAGCGTCACTCCGACTCGAAGCAGCAGCAGACACTGGCGGAGCAATACAAGATGGCCGACTGCTGCTACCCACGAAGACGAGGCCGGGAGGAGGGGGGTGGGGGGAGGCCTGGCCAGACCGGGAAGGGGGGGTGCGAGCCTCACAAAATGCGCTAGCAAACCCCTACAAGGACGGGTATCCCCTAGCCCAAGCGTCTTCCAAATCGCCGCCATTTTGGACGCCTCCAACACTGGAAGAGAAGAGATTGATGAAAAAGCCTCACCCTTCTCAGGAACCAAATAAACTCCCAAGGGAGAGGGGGGGGCTACATTACCCTGGCGGCCTCCCAATACTTCCATCAACGAATCAATGGAAGAAAAGGAAGATCCAGGGACAACGCTACTATGGGGGTTGACTACTGCGGGAGACGAAACATCGGGAATAGGCGCAAAACCCTCCGATGTTCTCTTTTGTCATAAAACGATTTCCACTGCTCCTTAGGCCATGCCCGGCATTCTGTGCAAGGATTCATAATGGAGCAAAAATTCGAACGACACCTACTGCATGTGATGTGAGGGTCGGTTGCTGCTGAAGCCAAAAAACGAGAACACAGAAAACCAGGAACTCCAAGGCACATACACTGACGCCGAGAAGGAGCAGAAGAAGCCATAATACCAGGCAAACACACACACACACTAAAAGAACGAAATGGGCAATGAACCAGGAAAAGGCAAGAGAGGTTAACACAACTCTCGCCCAGGCAGTCAAAGAAAAGACTGACGCGTTGTTGTAGGTGAATGGTCTTCACCTGATCTTTGCATGCGTTGCCAGATATCACAAGATTCCTTGCTTTCATCTGCTTTTTAACCGGATCCGGCTAGGCGCTAGAAATTTTCCTATTGTTAAGACCGAAGGTTGGTTTGGGTATGAACAAGTGAATAATGTGTTCCACAAAAATCCACGAAAAAGTGGACCGCAGAAATGTGAATTGCATAAAACTGGGGGAACACTGTACAGGCAGTCCCCGGTCATCGGTGGACTCGGTTAATGGCGATCCGGTTTTACGGCACTTGTCTAGCGCCAAAAAATCAGATTTATGGCGCCATAATGCGCCATGTTCCAGTTATCGGCACCATAAGGCACCCATAATGGAGTTACAGTGGCATAACACACCTAACCGAGGTGCCCCTGACTAGTTATCGGTGCCATTAACTGGTTATCGGCACCATTAACCGGTTATCCACGCCATAAGTGCCATAAATGGCAGTTTTCACTTATCAGCACCCTGCCAAGAACGGAAACCACGCTGATAACTAGGGACTGCCTATTGATTTGTTAACATGTAGGTACTAAGAGCTTTGGAGAAGTTGAAACAATCTCCTTCTATAATTTTACTTAGGCAATAAATAATTCTATATATATCTAAAGCAAAATCATTTCAGTTCATTACTCAATATCACCATTATCCAAAGAATATATAGTACTGCCCCTAAATCTCCAAAAAAACTATCAATAGGAACTGAGAGCAACCATGAAAAATATGCTAATACCTACCTATCTGAGCCCTTCAACTGTGTCTGGGATTTAACCTTGAATGGCTTGTTGAACATCTGAAATAAAAAAAAGACATCAATCAATAAGGCACTAAAAATTATATTTTTATTAATAAAATAAGGTTTTGTATATACTTACCCAGTAATTATATGGCTACGTATTAGTTGCCACATAAGGCAGCTTAATTTATATTTCACGGGTAGCACTTTGATTGCTCAGTGTAGGTATACAGTGCAGTCCCCCAACGGCAATACTAGGAACAACGTACATATTCAAACCACTTTATTAAACAAATAATATTACCACAACACAAACCCTCATCACAAATCTGCAGATTTACGTGAACCAAAGCCTACTTCCTTCTCGTCAAGAAAAAATTAAAATGTGACTGGTTGGCTGGTTGCCACAGAAACTTCTTAGCCAATAGCAGCCTTTTACTTCTGTTCAGAAAATACAGGCAGTCCCCGGTTATTATGGCACTTTTGCCGTCAAGTTTCGGTTAAAGGTGCTGATAACTGGTTAATGGCGCCTCTTTAGGTATGCTATGGCACCTTAACTCTCTTATCGGCACCTTATGGCACCAATAACCAAAACTTAGTCCCTTTATGGAGCCACAAATCGCAGATTTTATGGCGCTTGTCGCCATTAACCGAGTCTGCCGATAACCGGAGACAGCCTGTACATCACTGACAGATGTAACATTAGGTTAAAGGCCGGAAGAAGTTGGATTGCCATGATTGTGGTAATTCCACTTCTGCTGGTAAAGTCTCAACCATAGCACTTTGGGTCATAAGAATGTTTGCATTGAACATTCCTGATGTTTGTTTATTCTAATGATCTAGACTAACTAACCTTAGTGCACGGTAATGATCTGCAAACATCCCATAAAACTACTTTTATCTAAATGAGAACTAGCAGTGAAATTAATGCCCTTATATTTCACTCGTTTTTTTGTTATCCTCACCCAAAAGCTCCTCTTTCCCACTGTGGCTCCCCCATTTGTAGGATGTAAGTATCGGGTCCACTATCTCTGAAAGTACTAATTGTTCCTACACAAATGCAAACCTTCAGTCTTTAGATAAGGAGATTGCTTGCCGTGTGAACTGGAACAGCTATTTAACTTTTAACAAGGTAGTTATTTACCAACCCTCACCCAGTTGGTAAGCTTTCACTTTGCTTTCAGGCATCATTGGACATATGTAGATGTGTCACCTTTGCCCACCCAACAGGACTGTTTGACTTACCCTATTTTTATTTGTGAAATACTACTTGTGTATACCTGTGTTTATATGAGTGTAGTTGTGTTTGCTAGTTTGATTAAACCCACAACTTACTGTATATACTCGAGTATCATGCAACGTTTGAGGTCCTAAATTTGGAGCTAATTTTAAGGGAGTCGCATCATACGCAAGTTATAAGATTACAGTATGCAAAAATCACATATTAGTATCGTATAATAAAGTACAAACATAATGAATATGCATCTGTTCAATGGATTTTTTAAAAAGTTATGTTTTACTTCACTGCATCCAATAATATTATATGTATTTTCATATTACTATTTATTTGTATTATAAAAAAATCCAAACAGCTGAGGGCGATTGCGAGGTAAGTTTGTATTGCTGTATTGAGCTCAAATCAGGAGCCTCTTTCTTGTTTCTAGTTAGCGCAAAAGAATCTCAAGATACTCTATTTATATGGGACAAGGTTATTTTATGTTATACAAAGTGTTTTCAAGTTAAAATACCACTTAAATAAGTATTGTTTGTGAACGAAATTTTGTTATATTTTTTCGTTAGTAGATGGCGCTGAGGGCATGTTTATTGCATAAACAAAAATCAACAGATTCAATTCGATATTTTCACTTTATCTCATCAGAATACTACGATCTTTATGTATTTATCTTTAATTGGAGTGAAAACAGAGAAATGCGTTCTTTCATGCCCAGTACTTTTGATTAAAATACGTTTCTCTCAAATTTTGTTTACATTCAAGTTTGATGGTACTCTACCGAAGTTTGCGAGAGTTTCATCCACATTACCGATGCATGATAATAGTCGTTAGCCGATCAACATTCTTTCCTCAGCTTCAGCTAAAACTTACAGCTTAAATTTAGCAGTATATGCCATAGCAAGTAAGGAGATAGTAATGTAAAAACATAATAGCCCTATTCTCCTTAATATCATTTGTAACTTAACTACAGTAATTATTTTACTATCGTACGATGGTTGAAATGCCAGCAAAACCACTATTGTTATTGGATTCGGTTGATCATAGCACATAAGCTGTTTCTGGCTGTATGCATTTACACAACAAGTATGGTGCTCTTGTAGTATGCAGTCTACATACAAACCTCTCTTAAAGTATGCAGTCTTGTACATACAAACTTCTCTTATTGTAAGTGGCCTACATACAAACTTTTCTTATTGTATGTGGCCTACATACAAATTTTGTTATTTTTCTCAAAATACTTAATAGGATGAAAAGAAAAAACAGCAGTACTATCAAGCTCTCAAAATATTTAATAGGATGATAGAAAAAAAGCAGTAAAATCAAGTTCTCGAAATTGAACATGTAGTCTGACAACCTCTATGAGGGCATCTAAACACTGGTCGGAATTCACCTCCATGGTCTCGTTTCCATTTTTATTCATTACCGAGCCACATTTATGACAAGGATCTGTGTCATGTTCTTCATCAAGTGGATCGTGCTCTTTCAAAAATGAAAATGATTTGTCCTCACTCGGTATCACTCTGCGATAAAATTCTTTGATCTGCATGTTGGGCTTTCCAGTTTTTAAATAAATGAAAAATGAATTCTCTAGTCTCGAGGTAGCTTGTTTGTTAAAGTAAAGAACTTAACTATGATGTTAAATTTCTTAAAAAGTAGTTAGGTTGTTTGTTACCTACAAAATTATCTCAAAGGTAATAGTAGACCGCATTCTTATATCTGTTGAGATCAATTGTGGTTGTAGACCGCATACTATAAGAGCAACCCTTAGCCAGTCCCTTCTTGAACATATGGCTCTCTAATGACTTGTGTATGCGTGGAACCATTCTAAAACAACAACATAGCAGTCATGTCTTTCTCCCAGTCATTTCTCCCACCCAAAACCCTGCGTTCCCAAAGGGTCACCAACAATGTTGGGTAGATACTATCAGGTTAATAATAAGTGATCAAAAATAAACACCACCTCCTTCATTAGCAACACTAAAAGTATAAGAAAAATCAATTTCCCAGGGAACAGTCAGTACAAAGTTGTTCTGTAGTTTTACCAAAATGATATTGTTATGATACAATAAAGTTTTATACATACTTACCTGGCAGATATATACATAGCTATTACTCCGTCGTCGTCCGACAGAAATTCGAAATTCGCGGCACACGCGGCAGGTAGGTCAGGTGATCTACCCCCCTGCCGCTGGGTGGCGGGAATAGGAACCATACCCGTTTTCTAATTCATATTTTTTCTTCCAGCTGTCTCCTGAGGGGAGGCTGGGAGGGCCATTTAATTGTATATATCTGCCAGGTAAGTATGTATAAAACTTTATTGTATCATAACAATATCATTTTTATACATTCAACTTACCCGTCAGATATATACATAGCTGATTCACACCATTGGTGGAGGGTAAAAGACAGCTATTACTGAATATACAGGTAAACAACATACGTTGTAGGTAATAAATAAATAAAAACCTGGTTCCTATGTGTTTAGACGAAGGGTCGACTTCCTAGCTATTGCTAGTAGTCTGCTTCGTCTCAAGAGCCTCAGCGAGGATGTGACCTATGGCTAAGAGTTCTTGTAGATCTGTCAAATGGGGTCTTATCCCACTTACTTGACAGAATCTAGTGGTCATTTGTCAATGGTCTTATCCACTTACATGACAATACACCAATGCCTATTGGCATACTTTAAGGAGCACAACACCGATCCCGATCACCTGATCCCTAACACGAGGGGTTTGTGCTTAATTTGAAAAAAGAGCTATCCCCAAACTCATTTCAAATAAACCCAGAAAATAATACACTTATGTTAAAAAAAAAATAAAAAAATTAATTCACTAGTTAAGGATCAGTGTCGTCTCCCTATCCCAGCAACGCATCCGTGGACACTTATAATAAAGAGAGAAGGATCTCTCATAGGCCCACTTGATCTCCTTCGTGCAAAGAGGAGTCAACACAGAGTTGCATCTCCCGTTATTACAGCTAATATGTCTCTCACGACATATTGTTATGGAAAGAAAAGAATTGTTAAAAGCCCGCACTTCAAGCGCTTTTAATTCTTAGCTGTTTGAAGGAATCGTCGAGTTACTCAAGAAGTGCTTTAGAGATTCCACTGTTCCAAAGAAGACCAGGGCTTTCTTTGAAATAGAACTCTTCTGGATGAAGCCCAGAGCCTGGCTTGCGCCTGGCTGGCGCTTCGCGCCTGCCTGGCTCCTCGCGCCTGGCTGGCGCCTCGCGCCTGCCTGGCGTCTCGCGCCTGGCTGGCGCCTGGCTGTTGCCTCGCGCCTGGCTGGCGTTTCACTTTGAGCTTATGGCCTCCGTAACAAGGGGAGGTAATTTTAGTCAGCTACATCCAGTAGACTATAGGAAATCTAATAGTCCGAGAGACCAGTCTTCCTCCGAGGAGGATCATACTTGATACTTCAGTTGCTAACGAGCACTCTTCCTACATGTTGAAGAGTTCTCTTGTTTGCAAAAATCTTCCCTATCCTTGCACGAAGGCAGGGAAAGAGCCTGGAAGTCTAAGGAGATTTCGAGCTGAAATTGGGAGGATTCCTGATTTCTAGCTCTTTAAATATCTCTACGAACCTTCTGGGAAGTGGATTTTTTAAGCCCTCATCGTATTCCAAAGACTCTGTCAGCAAACGTTTAAACCTTATCTCCTTTTGTAGATGAGAATGTAAATACATTGCCTGGACAACGAATCCTTTATCTGAAAGCGTTGATCCAGGAATAAAAGGTTTTAGTTCTTTTGCCAAACATACCATGCTGGCAGGAACCCATTGCCGAGTCTTTCTAGAATTTGATTCCAGATTCAAGCCAACCCCAAAATTTCACTTGTTCATTTTGGTCCTTTAGTACCAGAGAAACATTTGATGAGGAGCAGTTCCCTCTTGTCAGAACACGGAATCTGAGGCCCAAATAGGATCCCATTGTAATTATAAGATCTCCTAGTCTTGTCGTATAGAGGTATTGTATAAGATCCCGAAGATCTTAATGCTCTGCTATCTCCAATTCCCTTTATAGAGACAGAGTATATAGCCTTTTACTGCGTTCTTTGATAGCAGAAATATACCAAGGTGATTCTTCCCTCTGAAAGGGAAGAAAAAACCGCTATGTGGTTCACAGAGGTATCGGAAGAGGACAGTTTCCTCATTCCCTCTCGCACGATCTGCAGTAATCATATATCTTATTCATGACTACTGTCATTACCTTGAAACATCCTCTCATTCATGTCCACTTCTGGTCAGTCTGCACGCAGACAGACTCAGAGTGGAGAGGTTGTTAAGGTCCATTTAAAAATAGATGCTGAAAGAATATTCAGACTGTCTTGGAAAAGACTTCAAAAACTTGCTGTGAGAAGAACGTGGACCTCTGTGAATCCAACCTCTCTAAGTCTAAAATGAGGCATAACGTATTATCCTCTCTTTCTTTGACGCTCTTTGTCTTACATTCTGTAAAGAGTTTATATTGTAGGGGAAACAAAGACTAAATTTTATTCCCCTTTCTATAAAATAAAGATGGCGTAAATTGCTACCTCTCTCTCATATTCTTTCTTCCCTTCCTTGTGCCTGGGCAACGAGAGAACGGAAAATTCTATCATCGTTATTCAGCAAAACAACAAATTATTATTATCCTATTCTCCTAATAAATGATCCAGGATCGAGGAGAATCATTTCAAGATTCCTATCCTAGGACATCAGGCCGTAATGTACGGTTCAGATACTTGAAAGAGTCTCTCACCCACAATACTGAGAGCTCCTACGAGTCTTTTCCAGTACCAAAACATTACAAGGTCTCCCTTGTTATATGTTAACATAGGAGTAGGATAATATAACATCCTGTAATAACAATGAAAGAGGAGAAAGAGGAGCTGCATTGTTCAAGGGAATAGACCAAAAAACGTTTGCAATAAAAAAGGGGTTGCCAAGGTCTTTCTAAAACCTGCACCCAGATTAAACTTATGAGTCCGATATATTTTCTATCACTGTCTCATAAGGTTGAGGAAAACGAGAGACTTCTAACGATATTGGTTCTCTTCACCATGTAAAGGACTATAAAGCAGAAGAACCCACTTATCCTGACACGAACTACGTTCGCCTGTGCGATTCTAGAATAATTGTCAGTAGAGGGTTGATTGGCGGCAAAGAAAGTTTCTCCCAAAAACAACTCCTTTTGCCAGGAAAGAAGAAGCGCTCATGCGACCACTATATCAACTGACCATGAGAAAGTCTGTTCTTGTTAGAGACTTCCGCAATTTCAGGTTTATCCTGACAAGGGTCACGGCCGCTGTGCGATAACTTGTGTCCCTGTCAGGAAAAAAATGAAATTGTTAAGATACAATAAAGTTTTACACATACTTACCTGGCAGATATATACTTAGCTTATGTCTCCGAGCCCCCGACAGAATTCAAAACTCGCGGCACACGCTACAGGTAGGTCAGGTGATCCCCCCCTACCCCTACCGCCGCTTGGGTGGCGGTAATAGGAATCATTCCCGTTTTCTGACAGAATTTTTCTTCCTCCTATCTCCTGATGGGAGGATGGGTGGGCCATTAAACGTATATATCTGCCAGGTAAAGTATGTGTAAAACTTTATTGTATCTTAACAATTTCATTTTTACACATGCAACTTACCCGGCAGATATATACTTAGCTGATTGACACCCTGGAGGAGGGTAAGAGGCATAGTTTTAATTCAATATGAATAGCAATTCAAAAACAAGGGAAAAACAACTTTTGTTGTAGTTACTAAAAAATAAACTTCAAGACCTTGATTCCTACCTTATTGGGCCAGCAAGAACTTCATGAGAAACTGTCTATGAGTCTGCTTGCCTCGAGAGTTCCAGTGAGGATGAGACCTACACTGAGAACCCTTCTGGATCATGTCAATGGGGGCGAGCCCGCTTACTCGACAGAGCCTTATTTGGATCATACCAATGGGGCCTATCCCACTTACATGGTAGAGCCTTCACCTTTGTCGTATCAACGGGGACTAACCCTCTTACAAGACAGAGCCTAGGTAAAAACCAAAACATTACAAGGAGCATGAAAACAACCAATCTCGACCACCTGACCACACTACTTTGTTATACACTACGAATTGAAAATGGTACTTTTTCCTGACCACTTTCAATCGACCATAAAAACAACACCACAAGATTAAAATCCCTCATCTATCTAAACTAAGCTAGATTGGTTTCAGCCCCCTGTCCAGCACCGAATCCGCAGACACGTAAGGTCCGAGAGAGAAGCACTTATCATAAGTCACCCAGTACATCTCTCAAATAGTTAGACGCAAACACAGAATTGCATCTCCAATATGTGGATCCAATTAAATCGTTAACGACATATTCTTGTGGAAAGCTAATGAGGTTGCTACGGCTCTGACCTCGTGCGCTTTCACTCATCAAGCTGCCCGAGGTATCCTCTTCACAGGCAACATGTGCTTCTTTAATAGTTTCTCTGATAAAGAATGCCTGTGCATTCTTTGACATCGTTCTTCTCGGATCTCTTACCGAGCACCACAGGCTCTCTGAGTTTCCTCCCATTTGTTTTTTCCTCTCTAGATAGAACTTGAGGCTCCTTACCGGACACAAAAGTTTCTCTCTATTTCTCTCCCTACCAGGGAAGTCAATCCTTTAACTTCAAACGTCCTTGGCCAGGCTTAGAAGGATTCTTCATTTTTTGCTAAAAATGTAGGGGGTTAAATGAACACACTGCCGAATCCTTTCTGAAGCCCACTGTGCCTTCTAAAGCCTGGAGTTCACTAATCTTTAGCTGATGCTAATGCAAAGAGAAAAAATGGAGTTTTCTAGTCAAGTCTCTGAACGTTGAGTTATTGGGAGGTTCTTCAAATTTCTTTGACATGAGAAACCTCAGTACCACATCCAGGTTCCAGCTGGGTTGTTTCTGGCTGTCTTGGACTTCGAAGTCTCAAATGATTTAATCAAATCGTGTAAATCTTTGTCATCTGTGATGTTTAGCCCTGTATGTCTAAACACCAAGGAAAGCATACTTTTATAACCTTTTATAGTCGAGAACTGCAAGGTTACATTTTAGTCTCAAATATAAGAGGAAATCTGCTATTTCCGTCACCCAGAGGTAACTGGAAGAGGATAACATTTCTGATTCCTTGGACCCCACCTTCGGGAAGGAACCAACTTCCCACTTCGACTGGTTACATCGGCGTTAGATCGGTTGACGGCCTCCTGGCCCTTGCAATTGCCTTTGCAGCAGCGCGTGAAAAATCCCTTCGCTCTGACGAGTCCTTCGACAGTCTGAAGGCAGTCAGACCGAGCGCGGGGAGGTTTTTGTGGTATCTGTCGAAGTGGGGCTGTCTGAGAAGATCGTTCCGTAAAGGAAGGTACCTTGGAAAATCTATCATCCATTCCCAGTACCTCTGTGAACCACTCTTGAGCTGGCCAAAATGGGGCGATTAGGGTCAATTTTACTCATTTCGTCAGAACAAAATTCCTTATTACGTTTCCTATGGATCTTGAAAGGAGGAAAAGCGTAGCCGTCTATTCCTTCCCAATTTAGGAGTAGGCCGTCTATCGCTACTGCTCTTGGATCTGAAATCGGAGAGCAGTAGTTCTCCAGCCTGGCATTCCAATGAGTTGCAAACAGGTCTATGTTTGACCTTCCCCAAAGGTTCCAAATTGATTGCAGACCTCTGAGTGTAGAGTCCACTCCGTGGAAATGACTTGATCTCTCCTGCTCAACAAGTCTGCTCTGACGTTTTTCTCGCCTTGTATAAACCTCGTCAAGAGTGTGATGTTCCGCTCCTTTGACCATAGAAGAAGCTCTTTCGCCTTCTTGTACAGTGAGCGGGAGTGAGTCCCCCCTGTTTCCTTATGTAGGCTAGAGCTGTCGTGTTGTCGGAATTTACCTGCAACACTGAGTTTGCGACTGGGCTTCCCATTGCCTGAGAGCCAGATGCACCGCCATAACTCTTTCTCGTTGATGTGCCAGGACACCATGTTCCCCACTCCAGGTGCCTGAACACTTCTCTCGGGCCCAACGTCGCCCCCCCCATCCCGTCTCCGATGCGTCTGTAAACAACACTAGGGAGGGGTTCGGTAACTGCAGCGATAGTCCCTCGTTCAGTCTGCCTGGTTCTAACCACCAGCTGAGGTTTTCCTTTATCTCTCTGGACAGAGGAAAAGATTCCCACAGATCCTGATTCTTCTGGTCCCTCCCCAATTCTCCTTCAAGAAGAATGAAGAGGTCCTTATGTGAAGCCTCCCTAGAGAAACGAACTGTTCCAAAGAGGAGAGGGTCCCCAGAAGACTCATCCATTCCCTCGCGGAACATTGTTCTTTCTCTAGGAAGGTCTTCACTTTTAGAATGCACCGTTCCTGTCTTTCTACGGATGGAAACACTTGAAAACCCCGAGAATCCATCAGAATCCCCAGATAGACAATGCTTTGCTGGGGATCCATCTGGGATTTCCCGAGGTTCACTAACAGTCCCAGAGACTGAGTCAAGTCCAACGTTGATCTTAGGTCCTCCAGACACTGATCCCTGGATTGCGAGCGAATCAACCAATCGTCGAGATACAGCGATATCCTTATTCCTTTTAAATGCAGCCAATGTGCTACATTTTTCATCAATCCCGTGAAAACTTGGGGAGCTGTGGAAAGACCGAAACAAAGGGCGCGAAACTGATATACTTGGCCCTGTATCATGAATCTTAGATACCTTCTGGACGAGGGATGGATGGGTACATGAAAGTAGGCATCTTGGAGATCCAATGACACCATCCAATCTCCTTTTCTCAGCGCTGAAAGAACTGACGACGTCGTCTCCATCGTGAACGTTGTTTTGATCACAAAGTGATTCAGAGCGCTTACGTCCAGCACTGGTCTCCACTCCCCGGAGGCTTTTGGTACCAGAAAGAGGCGATTGTAAAATCCTGGTGAATTGTCTAACACCTTTTCTATCGCCTTCTTTTCTAGCATCTGTTGCACCAGATGTAATAGTGCTTGGTTTTTTAAAGATCTCTGTATCTTGCCGCTAACTCCCTTGGAGTGGAAGTTAAGGGCGGTTTTCCCTGAAGGGGATCAGGTATCCTCTCTCGAGGATCGAGAGGGACCAGTTGTCCGCCCCTCTCTGAGCCCAGACTTTCGAGAACCTCAAAGTCTGGCTCCTACTGGAGTCTGGAGGACTCCTGTCTCAACTGCGGCTTCGAGAATGGCCTTCGAGAAGATCTTCCTCTCTTGAACGGCCTTCTACTCTTAGTTGCGGGTCTTGAGGTTGTTCTTCCTCGAAAGGGCTGTTGGAACGACACCTTATTCGCTGTTCCCTCTCTCTTAGCCATCGGCACCGCCGGTTTAAGCCTCTTGGCGGACTGGGCAAGAAGATCCTGCGTAGCTTTCTCCGACAGTGATCTGGAAATGTCCCTCACTGTCTCCTGAGGAAAAAGGTATTCCGAGAGCGGAGAAAAAAGCAAAGCGGATCTCTGCAATGGCGAAACAGACTTGGAGAGGAAAACGAGCTATAAACAGATCTCTTTTTGAGCACTCCTGCCCCAAAAGAGAGATGCTACTTCTGTGGATCCATCCATGACTGCCTTGTCCAAACATGAAAGGACACTTGATAGCACCTCCATAGTCACGAACTCCGGATCTTGCGCTCTCTTTGCTAGAGCTCCTAAGGCCCAATCCATGAAGTTGAAGACTTCAAGTGTGCGAAATAGACCCTTGAGTAAATGGTCCATCTCGCACATTCCCCAAGACGCTTTAGCCGACAGTAGAGAGCGTCTTCTAGAAGATTCTACTAAAGCAGAAAAATCCGCGTTTGCAGAAGCCGGAAGGCCTAACCCCATGGGTTCCTTCGTGTCGTACCAGACACCCGGCTTACCTGTCAATCTAGACGGAGGACATAAAAACACCGTCTTACCTGCCTCCTTCTTAACCAGGAGCCAGTTCTCCAGATTCTTGATGGCCTTCCTCATAGAAAGGGTTGGCCGCATCTTTGACAAAAGAAGGGGATTTTGCCAAACTTCGTACTTGATAGCAAAGATCCCGGAGAAGGAGGATCAGCTGAAAGTGAGTCCCCCAAACTCCTGAAGAAGTAATGCAGAAAGTCTCTTATAATCAGAGACTCCTACTTCTTTCATCTCTTCCTCCTCCGAGACTTCCTCCAAAGTTACATTCGGAGAGGGAGACTTCTTTCGGTGAAGAAGTCCTGGCCGGTATGTGCACTATTATCCTGGAAGAGGCTCATCCGAAGGAGCCGTCCGTTCAATCCCCGAGATCTGTTTCCTCGGTAAAGAACAAACTTCCGTTCTACTTCTCTCCCTAGGTTCTTGATACCTACTAGGCGAGGATCGAGAGGTCGAAAGCCTGAGTTATTAGGCTCTTGGCGCCTATCCGGAGAAAAACTCGTTTCCATTCTCGAGCGCCTACTATGAGTAGGGCGCGAATCCAAAGTCAGGATCCTTTCAGGCTCTTGGTGCCTGTGAGGAGAGGCGCTTGCGCCTACTCTTCTGTAACTCTTAGGAGTAGGGAGAGCGCCTGACAGAAGGCTCCTTTCAGGCTCCTGAATCTTACGAGGAGAGGCGTCAGAGCCTACTCCTGATCTACCAGGATTAGGGCGCAAATCCTTGGAAAGGCTCTTTTTAGGCTCTTGCTGCCTTTGAGGGGAAGCGCTTGCGCTACTCTTGATCGTCTTACAGGAGAATAGGGCGCAAATCCTCGATTAGGCTCCTTTCAGGCTCTCGAAGCCTGCTAGGAGAACGGTAAAAGCGTACCGTTCTATGTACTCTTCCAGGAGTAGGGCGCGAACCCCATGGTTTAGGTTCTTCTTGTAGACTCTTGGAACCTATTAGGAGAAAAAGGGCCCCGGGGATTGACTCCCTCGAAGAAAGTCTACCATAAGGTCTTGAGTAACTTAACGAGACTCGATCATCCAGTCGTCCTCTCGAACGTTGGCGCCTTCTAGACTCATCCTTAGAAGGAGAGCCTTTCCTCCGCTTCTATTTCTCTTATTAGAGCGTTCTCGTCCTTTTCTCACCACTTGCAGAGGAGATCCTACTCCTCGGAGATCGTTCGACAGATACGAACCGATCGTCTTCTCGCAAGGAGACTCCTTCCTGCCGTGCGCTATGACTCCTAGCTTCCGAGCTTCTACGAGGAGAATACCATCTTCCCTGCCTCGACGAAGTTTCAAAGGAGTCGTCTACTCTAGGAGGCGAATAGGCTCTTACTGGAGAAGATCGTCTATCCATACTCCCCTTTCCATAAACAGATCTCTTGACTGGAAGAGAGGCGTCCTTCCTGCGAGCAGGCTCCTTGCGCCTACCAGTCGAAAGCGATCCTTACTAACGAAGAGAGATTCTCTTGGAGATCCACAGGAATCTCTTAGTAGATGACCGAATCCCTTCTGGAGAGGATTCCGGATCCTTCATAGCCTTCTTAGGCGCAGGAGAATACTCCGGAAAAGGCTCCGGGCTGGAGTCTAGAGCGCCTACTCCTGGAGGTTTCCAGGCTCTCTTGAGAGGGCGCGATTTGTAAGAAGAGCTCCATCCTCGTTTAGGAGAGGACGAATCAGAGTCGGAAAAACACTTTCCTAAGAGGCTTTTCCTATAGCTCTCTATAGCAGCCTGGGACGAGTCTACAGGACCTGCTGAAGGGACGCCTGACCGTTGGGGATACTCTACATCCCCCTTGCGGCTTTCGACATTCCTCCTCCCTTGGGCATGGGAGTCTGAAAGAGGTCTAGGCCTAGGAGCGATGCGGAGTCGGTCAGACGCCCCCTCCACTGCACTGGGGACACTGCATTTATCACTAGACACTTCACCCTTACCTTGATTCATATCCCGCAATTGGCTGTTGCAAATTGCGGATTGAAGCTTCCACAGCGGCTCTCTCGACAGACACATCTGCGGGTTCGCTGCGGGGGGAAGGAGCTGAAACCAAAAAGGAAGATGGCGAAGCTACTACAGGGTTAGAAATACTATCCTGTTCCGCAGAACAGGATCTACTTGAACTTCTAGCTGAAGCTTTTCTAATCCTATCCTTTTCTAACATTTCTAACATACGAAGTTAGTTCTTTCCATTGTAATTCAGTTTAAGTTCTCACATACATCACACGTATCCTTAACCGAACAATCCCCCCCCCTACATTTTACACAAACAGTGTGAGGGTCCAAAGTAGCCTTAGCAACCTCACCTTGCATCCCTCATTTACACATACTCTAAACAGAGTTCCAGGTGTTAAACTCGGACATAATTACTAACACAAAAGCGTATGCCAACAACCAAAGATCAAATACTTCCAAATAATCCTCGGCGAAGCAAGCAAGAAATTCTAATCAGGAGCTAACAACAAAGTTGTTGTCAGCACCGGCGACAGAAAAATTCTGTCAGAAAACGGGAATGATTCCTATTACCGCACCCAGCGGCGGTAGGGGGTGATCACCTGACCTACCTGTAGCGTGTGCCGCGAGTTTTGAATTCTGTCGGGGCGTCGGAGACATAAGCTAAGTATATATCTGCCGGGTAAGTTGCATGTGTAAAACTGATCTTGTGTCAGTTCTCAAAGAGGAAACTCTTGGAAAGTCTATCTCCAAATACTGAGAAATTGGAGATCCTGATGTCTTGCGCTTGGTTGGCGCCTCGCTCCTGGAGGCATCACACTTCTGGCTGGCGTCTTGCGACTTGCAGCGTCCTCGCGTTTACCTGGCGCCTCTCTCCTGGGAGGAGTCACGCCTCTGGTTGACGTCACGCGCCTTGGAGCGTCCTCGAGCTTGCCTCGCGCCTCTCTCCTGAGAGGCGTTCCCGCTTCTAGTTGACGTTTCGCGCCTCGAAGCGTCCTGGCGCTTGCTAGCGCCCGCTCCTGGGAGGCGTCATGCTTCTGGCTGGCGTCACGCTTTGGAGCGTCCTCGCGACTTGCCTGGCGACTCTTCCTGAGAGGCGTCACGCTTCTTGTGACCGTCTCGCGCCTCGTAGCGTCCTGGCGCTTGCCTCGCGCCTCGCTCCTGGGAGGCGTCATGCTTCTGGCTGGCGTCAACCGCTTTGGAGCGTCCTGACGCTTGCCTGGCGACTCTCTCCTGAGAGGCGTCCTTTTGTTTGTATGGTGCTTTTACGTTGCATGGAACCAGTGGTTATTCAGCAACGGGACCAACGGCTTTACGCTGAGAGGCGTCCTGCTTCTTGCTGAGAGGCGTCCTGCTTCTTGTTGACGTCTCGCGCCTCGTAGCGTCTGGCGCTTGCCTGGCGCCTCGCTCCTGGGAGGCGTCCTGCTTCTGGTTGGTGTCACTCGCCTACGTAGCGTCCTCGCTTAATTCTTCCGTATCCCCCCCCCACCCCCCCCCCACCTCTTTTTCTTGAATAAGAAATATTTTGGCTGGTCCTACTAATTATCTTTATGTTATGTGCCAGAACATCTGTTGTCTTTATGGTACCCGACATCCTTTCATATGTTAATTACTTTCTTATTATGAAAAACTATTATATACGTAGTATATCCATTCAGGGAAACCATTTCCCACTAAAAGAATGTTTCCCATTCGACTCATACAACTTCTGCGCAATATCCGATTCTAAATACGGTTGTGTCGTTTCTCGAAAGACTTAACCATAGCGTAGTCTTGAAGTGAAACTCTATTAAATCTCTCTTCACTAAGTATGTACTCTAATAAGACATGCTTTCGTAAGTATTAGTGCATTGAATAATATAATGTTCTGCCTGCATTAGAATCCCTTTTAATCATGTTATCTACGGTAAACAGCATTGAAAGGTTGTAATATCTTTCTTATTGAAAGCTTCCTAACAAAAGGCAGACAATATTTTATTTATGATAGCTTCAGTATTCCTCAATCCGAGGCTAAGACCACGATTGTAGGAAAGAAATACGGTTAGTTATCCCATTCCGCAGGAGAGAGAGCTGTAACCGACGCTCACGACTGAGAACAACATGGTACTGCCGCTGGTCTCTCTCTCAATTCAAAGCGAACGCAGTCTTCGAAAGCCCCGACTGGCCTTCCCTTTCAGAGTTGCCAGTTACTCCATTTAATAAAGGAATCTATTAAAATTTTTATCGAGCTTCAGGAAGTTTTATATAAGCATAATTAAGCGAACGAGACTTCGACAAGTCTAGAAAACTAAAGGGGTGTCGTCTAAAAAAACAATCCTTTTAAACAATTTCTTCCTAGGAAAGTCCTAGAAGGGTACTGGTAATTCATGGGAAACCTCTCCTAACACAAGAGAAAAATGTTTCTATCCTACTCTCAATTCACCATAAAGATATGCTTCTTCGATCACTTCTCGAAGACACGAAAGCATCATATAACTCATACTCTAGCGTAACAGAATACTCTATAATACTGTTACATTAAGGTAAACCGTATTAATTTAGGAAATTTTGTAAGGATTTCACTTAGACCATTATAGCATAAATTTCGGTATGTGAATATGCCATGCCATACCGTAGCCTAAGGCGATTTGTCCTAAGCATGGTAGGAGCTAGAAGCTTACAAAAAGTTCATACATATATGCTTTATCACTCAACGAGATCCATATAATTCATTCGATTGACAAATAATCTAAATCATTCTAATCAGAATAGATCTATATCTAAAATGCACCGATGGGGAATCTTATGTTGAAATAACAATTTCATACCCCCATGGGATAGCGTTTCTCGTCTAGTTGCGAAAAATGTCGAACAATGACTTTATCACAAATGTTATCGAATGATCTCTAATATTAGAAGGCGCTAAATCGTCGCCTGATTCGAAAGGTGGATCGATTAAAGTCATTCTCATTTTGAATAATTCTACCAGAAGGCATTATACGAGGATCTTCGTCAATTCATTCATTCGAAGTTCTCCTATCCATCATGGAACAGTAGGCATAAAAAGGGAGAAACACTGTTTTGGGATGCCTTTCCAATGGCTATCCCTGGCAGTCTGGGACGCTCTACAGAACCTGCCGAGGGGACGCCTGACCGGTGGGGATTCTCTGAAACCTCCTTACGGTTTTCGACATTCCTTCTCCTCTGGGCTTGTGAGCTTGGAAGAGGTCTAGACCTGAGAGCGAGACAGAGCCGATCAGACGCACCCTCCATTGTAATGGGGAACACTATATTCACTTCTTACGTTCAAAGAGTTCGCATTTGAACTATATCCAAAGTCTACAATTTGCAAATATGATATTGTAGATTCTGCGGAGTAAGAAGGTGATGAGGATGCAACAACTACTAGTACTGTTACTACTATAATTGCTCGTTAACACAAGAGCTAATAAAGCTTCTAAAGGATAGTTACTTTTTCTGACTTCCCCAACTAGGAAGAAAGATATACATTTCTCAATCAAACTAACACTTATTTGTATTAACGAATAAATATAAGTAATTCCCTTTCATGAAAGTATAAGTAATTCACTTTCGTGAAAGTGCATGAGTGTCTACCGAAAACTTCGGTAGTTACACGTCACTAATTTTCGAAATTTTCGAAGTTAATATTATCAAAAAGTTAACAAAAGCGTATGCCGAACCAAAGATCCATTACTTCCCTGTAAAAGTTAGCCCAGACGATCGATGGCGATGAAACACGAAAATCCATCAGGAGGAACTGCAAACGTTGTTTACATTCCAGCGACAGAAAAATTATGAATTAGAAAACGGGTATGGTTCCTATTCCCGCCACCCAGCGGCGGGGGGGTAGATCACCTGACCTACCTGCCGCGTGTGCCTCGAATTTCAGTCGGACGACGACGGAGTAATAGCTATGTATATATCTGACGGGTAAGTTGAATGTATAAAAATATTTTTTTAGTATTTCTAAGGAACGGCTCTGCACAGCCAATTACCTTGGAAGTTGATTTTCCCAACATGGTTGGGGACAAGGTCTAGAGAATACCAGGTCAGACCGTCTCAGCGTTACTGTGCATTATTTGTGACGTTACTGGTATGTGGCCATAAAAGAAAACCAAGAAAACAATAAAATAAAGGGTCACTATGGGAATTGTTTGCCCACACCCATTCTCTCTCTCTCTCTCTCTCTCTCTCTCTCTGTCACGACCTTGGGTGAGAGAGGTCCCCATTAATCTTCAGGTACTGCTGAATTAAAGGATTGAATCCGGTCTAAGAGCTTCTTTGTTCTTCACTCTGGTGAAGTCAAATACTGACTGATGACTTTTTTACCTGAACCTCGGCCAGATGCAGCCTCGTGACGTCATGCGCGAGATATGACAATTTGTCCAAAATTGCATTTTTCCTGACTATACAAACCTGAGGTCCTTTTACAATAGGAAGGTACTAGCGGCAGCTGGATAGGTCGTAAGCTTTCGAACAAGGGGTTCGGTAGTTTAACTGCTGTCCGACAGGCTGCGCGGCCGCGCGCGACTGGGAGGTAAACAAATCACTTTTGCTTTTGGCCCAAGCAAAAACTGCAGAGTGAGGGGTGGCATGAGGTGGGACTATGTGTAAAAGGACCTCAGGTTTGTATAGTTAGGAAAAATGATATTGTTATGATACAATAAAGTTTTATATATACTTACCTGGCAGATATATACATAGCTATTACTCCGTCGTCCGACAGAAATTCGAATTTCGTGGCACACGCGGCAGGTAGGTCAGGTGATCTAACCCCCGCCGCTGGGTGGCGGGAATAGGAACCATACCCGTTTTCTAATTCATATTTTTTCTTCCAGCTGTCTCCTGAGGGGAGGCTGGGTGGGCCATTTAATTGTATATATCTGCCAGGTAAGTATGTATAAAACTTTATTGTATCATAACAATATCATTTTTATACATTCAACTTACCTGTCAGATATATACATAGCTAATTCACACCATTGGTGGAGGGTAAAAGACAGCTATTACTGAATAGACAGGTAAACAACATACGTTGTAGGTAATAAATAAATAAAACCTTGGTTCCTATGTGTTTAGACGAAGGGTCGACTTCCTAGCTATTGCTAGTAGTCTGCTTCGTCTCAAGAGCCTCAGCGAGGATGTGACCTATGGCTAAGAGTTCTTGTAGATCTGTCAATGGGGTCTTATCCACTTACTTGACAGAATCTAGTGGTCATTTGTCAATGGGGTCTTATCCACTTACATGACAATACACCAATGCCTATTGGCATAATTTAAGGAGCACAACACCGATCCCGATCACCTGATCCTAACACGAGGGTTTGTGCTTAATTTGAAAAGAGCTATCCCCAAACTCATTTCAAATAACCCCAGAAAATAATACACTTATGTTAAAATTAAAAAAAAAATTTTTAATTCACTAGTTAAGGATCAGTGTCGGCTCCCTATCCCAGCAACGCATCCGTGGACACGTATAACAAAGAGAGAAGGATCTCTCATAGGCCCACTTGATCTCCTTCGTGCAAAGAGAAGTCAACACAGAGTTGCATCTCCCGTTATTACAGCTAATATGACTCTCACGACATATTGTTATGGAAAGAAGAAGAATTGTTAAAAGCTCGCACTTCAAGCGCTTTTAATTCTTAGCTGTTTGAAGGAAACATCAAGTTACTCAAGAAGTGCTTTAGAGATTCCACTCTTCCAAAGAAGACCAGGGCTTTCTTTGCAACAGATCTCTTCTGGATGAAGCCCAGAGCCTGGCTGGCGCCTCGCCCCTGGCTGGCGCCTCGCGCCTGCCTGGCGCCTCGCGCCTGCCTGGCGTCTCGCGCCTGGTTGGCGCCTCACTCGCGCCTGGCTAGAGCCTGGCGCCTCGCGCCTGGCTGGAGCCTCGCGCCTGGCTGGAGCCTCGCGCCTGGCTGGAGCCTCGCGCGGCGGATCCTGCGCCTGGCTGGTGCCTAGCGCCTGGCTGGTGCCTAGTGCCTGGCTGGTGCCTCGCGCCAGCCTGGCGCCTCGCGCCTGACCTGGCACCTCGCGCCTGCCTGGCGTCTCGCGCCAGCCTGGCGCCTCACGCCTGCCTGGCGTTTCGCGCCTGCCTGGCGCCTCGCGTCTGGCTGGTGCTTCGCTTGCCTGGCGCCTGGCGCCTGGCTGGCTCCTTGCGCCTGGCTGGCTCCTTGCGCCTGGCTGACTTCTCCCTACTTGCTGGAGATTCGAGCTTGTTAAGAGTCTCGATGAAAACTGGCGATGTCCACCTCGGACACTTTATTTGCCTGATTTATTCGCCTCTAGCGCATCTGCGCCAGATTGGAGGCCTACTCCTTCTCCTCATCAGAGAATGACAGTCTTATTTGGACCGTCTTGTTCTGGCGTCTTTACGCCTGTTTGGCATTCGGCGCCTGATTGGCGCTACATTGTCCGAAATTCTGAACATCACAATCGTTTATCAGGAGAAAGGAAAAGGGTGGAAGAATTCTTTCACTTTGAGC
>NC_061097.1:13387458-13389266 GCF_015104395.2 Macrobrachium nipponense | reverse complement strand
TGAATAGCTGATAACAATCTGCATGAATAACTGGTAAACTGTTCTGCAAGAAAGTTGAGTATAGCAATTCATTTCCAATAGGTACGAAAGTCCAAGATGTAGTGACGTTCATAATACAGGACTTAAAAGAACGTTCTAATTCCGAAAAATAATTATTTAAATTTGACTCAGGAATCGAGTTACTTTTTCAATAACGAATATTTTCAAATTAATCATCATAAATGTGTAAAATATTGATGTTTTACTACTTATTTAAATAATTCTCAAGTGCACACTTCGTCGTTGTCTTCTACCATAACAGTAGTTTCCTTAAAAACGTCGTGGCCAGGGATTGTTTTCCGATTGTTGTGATGAAAGTGCCCCAGCGTCTATGGGTACTTATTCGGAGTGGCCAAGCGTGATTGTTAGTGGTCTGGTTGGCCTGCCGTGGTGATCTACCCTAACATTGTTCAAATGAGTGCTGGGAAGGCTGGGGAAAGATGGTGGCCGTCACTGATGAGAACCGTCCATGCAAAACGTAGCCGCCATATTGGATTTCAAAACTGCCTTGAAAACATATTTTACGAAGAGCTCACATGCTTATTTTAGTTCGTATGGGGCTTTCATATATCACATTATGTTGACGAAACTTCAGTCTTTTAAATGGTAGGCTTAGAGTTGCAATTGTATTCTTGTTTCACCAATTAAATATCAAGTGAATAAGACCCGTCCACCGTGATGAGGGTTGGTGTTCTACCCTAGGCTAAGTACTTTTTCGGAGGGTGGCCAGCCGTGACCGTCGGTGTGTTGGGCCAGTCCATGCGGTTGTTTACCCTAGCTTACCTACTCGTAGGTAGGGTGGACATACCTAGGTAGGCTACAACAGAAAATCACTACCTTCGGGGCACAAGCTGCTAGCCTACCTCTAATGGGTAGGTAGGTAGGTGGCCTAAGTATGGGTTAAAATAGGAATAATGATATTTTGAAATCAAAATGCACTACCTAGGAGTTTCAAGTAAAATTTGACGACAATTTACTTAATAAAAGCGAAATTCAGTTATGCTACTCTACAGCCGAAACTGGATGAGCTAGACCACTGGACTAAGGGCTATTGGGCACTGTGGTGCAATTGGCAAAGAGAGCCTGGGTAGGGGCCAGTTAACGGATATTCCTGATATTTCCGAGATGTATTGTAAGTACCATAAAACCCTCAAATCGCGAGTGTCTTCCATTTTAAACGGCAAGGGAAAATGCTGTCAAACACAACTCAGATTTAAATTATTTACTTACGTTGACAGTCAGCGGGAGGGTACCAGATGTAGGGGATGTTACACTAATTTCATGCAGCCTTAAAGTTAAATGGCCAAATTTATACACATATTTCTTGAGGAAGAAACTCTCTGGTAATGTTCGGTACAAAAAATATTTAATTTGTTTAAATTTTTCTTGGCTCTGTGCGTTTAATAGAACTACCTTAAATTTTTAGGTAATTTTGATTGATTTTCACCGCAATTATTCAAATAAAGTTAGAAATTATTTAGATATATTTAGAGATATTTCATTTGAATAGTAAGAACGAACTCTACAAAACAATACACAAGGATTTTCTGCTCGTGAACACACAGGCCGCTGTTGACGTCACATTGCTGCACCTAGAAGTTAACTTGATATTTCCTTGGTAAATACCACAGGATTAATGTCTGTTTCTATTGTGGCATGGAATTCTATGACAGGATTAATGATACCGATTAATGACTGCTCTGAGGATAGTTATACTAGGTAACCATTTCAGTTGGACAATTCATTCGCTTCCTTCATTCTGTGGAAAC
>NC_061097.1:13357458-13382458 GCF_015104395.2 Macrobrachium nipponense | reverse complement strand
CATTTTGCCAGCCATTACAATATACGTGCTGAAAAGTCTGGCATCTCCCGTATTTTATACCATTGAAGGGCAATAAGAGAAGTCATTTTTGGTGCATTTTATTATTAATCAATATAAATGAGTAGAATTTGATCCTCATATAAATAATACAGTCAGATTGGTTGGGTGGAGTGGGAGAAAATAGGAAAGTCATTAAAGCTATAAACATAAAATTCCTCACACTACATTGCTTCTCCCTAACCTAAATTAAGGAATGTGGACTTGGACTAATACCTCGAGTACGAACGACTTGCCCGTGGACAGACAGCTCATCAGGTCTCTTATTTTCTCCATTCGGATGAGACCTTCGCCTGGTAAATTCCATCTGACCACAAGAAGTCATTGTATATATTTAATTTCTTTCTCTTGTGCAGAGCTAATTCTGTGCCATACATGTGCAAAACCCCATGACAACAGATGAGTCAATAGGAGAAAGAAGCAAGGGACAATTTCAGGAAAGGAGGACATTGATGTACTGCAGTTCAGCAGCTTTTAATGCTACTAATGATATTTTCTGCGCAATAAAGAAGCTCATCGCCAGAAAATGCAGATTTTGAAAATAAAAAGAAAGATTAAAAACTTCAAAATCTATTGCATGAAGCGATTGTGTGATAACAAGAATCACGAAAATAAGCAAATCAGTCCATATGATTGTATGTACAGCCTTGCTTACATCCACTGACTCGAAGTGACGATGCAGAATCATGGATATGTCTTTGTTTGAAGACAGAAGTTTTCTAAGTCATGGGATAAAACCACATACAGCTTCACGAACAATGTTTGGGAAATGTCAGTATAAAAGGTATGCTAAAGTGTAAAAACCATTCTCTCTATGTATAAACCCTGGACAATGATATTTTGACAAAGGAATTTTGTTAAATGATACGGCAGTGAGGGTGCTTTTCTGACTTAAAATAAAATAAAAGAGGAAGAAGCCTGAATTTCATTCAGACTGGTTCCAGAATAAAACATCACACATATCATTACATAACTATATAAAACAATTATAGTACAATGTGACAGGTCTTCTTAAGACCTAGCGCTGCAGATTCCATATTCAGTATTCTCTATTCAAATCTATCTTAGGGTTTATGGATGACAGTTTTCATGAAGGTATTGAGGGGAAAAAAAATTGCTACAGTTCATCCCTGGAAAGGACTCACTGACAGGTAGTCTTGAATATGACCTCGTATATTGGGATTAAAATACTAAAATTTACATTAATATACCTTACGACATTTTATGCAGTTTAAGCAACATTCATAAACTGCATTCACAAATGTTCATGTTTTAGGGCTTAGACATTTTTTATATTCAACTTATTTACAGACCCTTGCTTATTTTCAATTTGATCTGCAACGAGTATTTAAAGTTGAGACATGAGAAGCTCAGTAGATCTTAAATATTGCATGAAATTCAGTCTTTCATAACATTCACTGATCTTCCTACATTTAGTCGAGTAAACCATTTTTGTTCAGTTAAGAATCATATGATTCCCCACTTTACCCAAATGTCGCTCTCCTGCCCCCACAACAAAAGAAAAGTAGGCCCCCCCCCCCCCCCCCCACCCCCCCCCCCCCCCCCCCCCCACCCCCCCCCCCCCGACTCGCACCCCAAACACTTTTTGAAATTTTCTCCATCTTAGGAATTGCTAGTCTTACGTTCAAGGACGAACAAAGTTAATCATGAATATCTTTTAATTTTAGTCTAACAACATTCAATGGAAAATCAAGGCTCATACAAAGAAAAATAATGTTAATCATGTTGGTAATTCTTATAAAATCACTCAGGTTCATAGTCTAAATCAGGATTCTGGAACAACATTTTTGTAGGCTCTTGTTGAAAGGTACACTACGATAAGATCAACTGAAGAAATCCTATGCTGTCCTCTCAACATGGCATTCAACTAAGTGCCCTTTGTGCAATGGTTAGAATATGCCTGAAGAAACCAGAAGGGTGGAAATAATTCCTTCAGTGACCCCATCCTCAAAATACCAGAGCAAGTCTAACCACTCATGTACATGCATCATGTATTTGGGAGACGCACACCTACAGCATTGCACATTCCATGTCTGTTTTGGGTTGCGTGATATAATATGGTTAATCATTGTTATTCTGATCATTTTTGTTTCTCATTATAGTGTTACGAGGGTAATTTTTCCTGCAAAGAAAAATTGAACTGCTTTGACCAGGCAGGGCATAAAAGAATCTACATGTTTGGACTTTCCCAGTTCCTTTTTCTGTCCATTTGTTTTGTGATTTTCTACGAAATTTTACAAAGCAATATCTCAATCTACATAGGGTTTCTTAACCAGCAAAAATTACTTCAAGCGTGAGAAAAATACTGGGTAATCAATTATTCGTATTCTCAATACTATTTTGATTCAGGTATACTTTTATAATGAGATTGGATGAAATGTGAATAATCATTATTGAACAGATTTCGTCATGAAACAGTGAACTACTAAACAGTATAATTAATAAATAGTATTTTGAGTGAGTCCATAGTAAAGTAACAGAAAAAATTCCCCTTTTTTAAATGACAAAGAGTGCCGAGAATAAACATACACCTCTGTATTATCTTTCAGATATTACAAAAGCTTATGGTATTTAATAATTCTAGGTAGATTAAAGTTGGTTTTTACCATCAAAATACTATCATGTCATATAATCATGAATGTTTTTGTTTTCATCTAGATGATTAGTAGTCAACTAATTGAATAATAATACTGTAACTCTTACAGAGTGCACGAACAAAGAACAGACACATTTATTGAAACATAATATGTAAAATCCAGTTTCCGCTGATAAATTTCTTGTATTATCTGGAGATTCAGTCTGTGGAAGTCTCCTGTCAGGGATGTTTCCCATCAAACAGACTAACGGTAAGTATTATTTTTGTAAGCTAACTCCCATAGTCCTCATTATAGAGGGCTCCTGTACTTTCGACTGATAACTATGATGTAGCCTCTCTCTCCTTATTCATTTCATAATTGTGACCTTCAGGCTATAGCATTTAGCGTAAGTGATATCACTCTAGATTCCTCATCATCTTCATTATTATTAACGTTTTTACGTCAGATTTTCCCTTTATGGGGCAACAGATGTGGTGGATTCTCTCCACTCACTTTTGTCAGGGCCACTTTCCGTCTGAATTCCCAACTGGTCTAAATCTTCATCCATTTCCTTTCATTTTCAGCGCATTTATAATGATCTCGTCTTGCAACTTTTCCCATAGACTGGCCCTCTCTCCATTTCATCACTTGCCAGAACCATTCTAATCTGTTTTCAGCCTTAGACACCAGGGTTTTCAACAACTGCTTCATTTCTCATAATATGATCATGTCAGTGCCCTCAAGTCTTGAATCTCAGGCTTTCATAGTCAAACAGCTTTAAAATCTCTCGCGTCATAGTTTTTTCCTGTTTACTCAGGGGCTAGTCTACCTCTCATTCTCCTAAGGCTTCCCCTTCTACCACACCATGGTTCCCCTCCTCCCTTTCTTATAGATTTTGGCATTGTGAATCACTGACTCCAAGTACATATTGTAATAACGACCTTCTGAAACATGACCTGTTATATTTGCTACATAATACTGCATACACATATACACACGCAACGCCTTTCTTGACTTCTTCCTTTACTTGCTTTCTAGTTACCATAGAACTAATCTCACTTATTCTGATTTTCAAAAATACATGTTTCTGACTTTCACAGACCTCCTCCCTCCACCTCTGACTCCGTTGTTACCACAGGCCTTCTGCGTACTTCAGATCCCAAGGGCTTTGTTTTCTTTTATTTTGATATAAAAGAGAGGTGAATTAGTGCTGAACAGGAATATTTATTGTAAATCAATTTGACATGCCTCCACTCTCTTTACTCTAGATCTTGTCGTGTATCAGAGCTCTGTCTCTTGCTCAATGAACATTTCCTGTATTTTCGGCTTTCATAATGGGCATGTAATTGCCTGGTTGATAATATTTCAATTCCAGTCTTTTGACCTACAAAAATAAGATATACATATAGATTTTTTTTCCAGTTGGCCATAAATTAGCAATTCTCCAGAGTACATTCTACATTATATGAAGGGATAAACTTATTTAGCCATATTCATATTAAATGACTCATTTTTGTCATTTCTCTCACGATGAAATAATTAGTAGGCTACATTTATACAAAATTTTTGGGACTGGTGTAAAAAAAACAATTATCCATTTACAGTAAATTTTAAACAAGTAGCATTTAAGAGAAACAAAATTCAAATTTCTCCATAAAGATGCCAAATGTTAAATAGGAAATGCTGTGTTATTTTTTAAAGATGACTGCCTTGTTTGTAGAGATTAACAAACATAAGTTTGTTAATAAACAAAACCTTTTTATCAACCACTGATTAATGCGTACACTGATTTGCGTTAACTTTTTCCTGTCCATTGAAAGATAACATCAGAGTTCCTAGTCAGTCTTTCTTTGAGTATTTCAAAGTGTTATTTAACAACGGCCATAAGTTATATCCATAATAGAAAATGAAATAGTCTGTGCCAATGACAACATTCTGGCGTCAGTTTTGTTTGTGCAGAAAATATGTTTGATGTTCTTCAACGAAAATATCGGCAATAAAATGTCATGGAATTTGTGATTCTGATGAAATGCTTCTTTAGATGCAGTAAATTGTAGGAAACTTTATCGGTTATGCTTACGGTTTTCTTATGATTATATATATATATATATACACCGATCGATATTGAATTTTTTTACGCGGTAAAGGGCTTGTTTACGCATTTTTGCTTGAGTCAAAAAATAGAATTAATTGCTGCATATTTCCATAACTATAAAACTTGAAGGTTCAACTGATACACTACAATAATTAAGGACACACTAAAACAAATATGACAAAACATCATTTAAGATGTTTTAACGAATGGTTAATAAACGTTTTTGATAAATAACAGAGCCTTACAAAATGACGTCTGTCTCTGAAAAGGGTTAAGAATTTTGAAAAAAAAATCAAAGATCGAAATATTGATAATATAGCGTCATGAAAATCTGGTATAAGAACATCGGCAATCTGACAAATGTAGCCGTATGCAAATATATTAAAAGACAAAGATTCAGTTTCGTATAATTAACTGCATGTTTCATTTCTGTGACCAACCAAAGTTCGGAGACCAACACCAAGCCTCATATCCCCTTTCACACCTTAGTCACACCTGTGGGCATCCTTCAAGCAAGGTCCCGTGCTGGAATAAGGCCAGCTTAATCTAATCAAACCTCCAATGGCGTGTGACAGAAAGAAAATATTGAAACAACTGAACCTCTTATTCAAAACACGTACAATGTCCAACATGCAATTCGTTTTCATAGACCAAGCTTCCAACACCAATTACACAACGCATACGTACACACTTGCACACAAACGTTTAAGGGTTACAAGCCCTAAGGTGAGTTCTTGACAAGCACTCTCATGAGGTTTTAAAAGGTAATTGGCGAGGTCTTAGAGTCCTTGCCAGCCCTAGAAGGGTCTTTAAAAGCTCAGAACACAGTGAGATCTTAAATTCTACAAAGGGAGAGGTCGTAAAAGACTAACGCTAAGCCCCTGAAGCCCGAAGGTTAGACTGCCCATGTGGGGATTATAAAAAAAATCCAAGGCTGAGACTTAGCTCAAGGGTGAATTATTTATCATAAGTCCATCGATATGTCACTTTTAATGCCCAAAAAGCCCAAGGGTGAGTCTGTAAATTCCCAATGGTCAAACTCCAAAACTCAAAGCATGTGGTACTGACAACGAAGGTGTAGGTTTCATAAGCCCAGGAGGGAAGACCGCATACCCTGGGAGCACAGCTATGATGCCCACAGTACAAGAAGAAGAAAAACCAAGGTGGGAGGATGGAGCTCACAACATCAAAGCAAATTTGAGCAATTACCCAACACTTCGATATTACAAACAGAGAGGCCAACACTTCCCTGTAGTACGCAAGGCTTCCGAAATTGTCTACATAGATAACAAAAAGTAGTCACTCAGAAAGCCTCCCTATGATATACAGTTGTGCGGTGATAAAACGCTGGAACTTTCATGAAATTAAAAAAGGAGCATGGATGATGGAATGAGCACTGGTATATCAAGTGTGATATGTGCACGATGAGACGAGGTTTATCATTATACAGGCATCATTAGGTCTCACTGAAGCATTTCTTGAATTTCACCACATTATCTATATAAATACACCACACTTTTCAGCACATGAACGTGGAAACGTTTGTCAGTGACTGCCTATTCACAAAGATTCGCGGAGATATATTCCGTTGTGTTAGTTCACACCTAATGGAAGGTTTCCAAAGAAAAGGAAAAAGAAAAAAAAATGAAATAATAATGATGATGATGATAATACATTACTGGCAATGTCACTAATAAAGCACCGGGTTTAAAGTTATGGTCCACAAGGATATCTGTGATTGACACCACATCACACACCGAACATGTACACTGGTAGAAAGAACACTTGATTGATTCCTCGGGTGGTGCGACATCAAACGTTGACCACCGAGTCCCGCTTGCCTGGTTCGAGGCCAAGAGCCGAGGCCTGGTCCTTCCCTGATTCCTTCAGCTTCTCCTGCATCTGGCTGAGCATTTCCTGCATCCGTCGGATCTGAGGACAATAGTGTGCAAGTCATTTTAAGTTCAATGCACAGAAACAAAACTGTCAAACAAAGTACAGGTACAACAATGGATCATGACTTTGAAAGTAGGTATATTCTAATACATGAATCATCAATTACACTACAGATACAATAAAAAAACAATAAACATTCGTTCAAGAGATTATGAGGACATGAAACTTTTCGATTATGAACTACCTTTGACCAAAACAATATCGCCTTTTACCATAACAAATAAGGACGAAAGAATTGTTATTTTCGACCATACAAGTTGCTTTGAATACTCCACAAGCATAAAAATGAAAAACGAAATATCTGACTTATTAAAATGCAGATATGGAAATGAAAGTTAGAATTAAAGCATTTTGTTTGGAGAAAAGGGATGGCCGTTAATAAGCACATTTTGGATGGAAACGAAGGCATAAGGGAGAAAAGAAATTTTTATTTTCGTGGTCATATAATTTCAATGGAGGACACAACAATTTCGGCCGAGGGCTCAAAAACTAGAGGGTTCATGACAACACGAAAGAGCCAAAGAGAGGGAACAATAAATTTCATAGAGAAAACAAGGGAAGAAATCTTTTATGGAAACAAAATGGAAGATTACCTATTTACTGACATATAAGAATGTAGCGCAACAAAACCAAAGCCATTATATATATACATATGTATATATATATATATATATATATATATATATATATATATATATATATATATATATATGAAACAATTGAGATGCTAAGTGATTTTGTCTCATTAGCAAGACATTGCTGTAACCATGTCTTGGTAATAAGACGAAAGCGCTTACCATCTCAATCGTTTCACTTTCTCCTTCGTGGCTGTAACTTTGTTCGTATAATCATCACGTTTTTACCTTTTTGTGATTATATATATATATATATATATATATATATATATATATATATATATATATGTGTGTGTGTGTGTGTGTGTGTGTGTGTGTGTGTGTGTGTGTGTGTATAACATAAACTTTACCTCCTCATCTTTTTGTTGTAACAATTTATCAGCATCTCCGACGTGGTCGAAATTGGCTGCGCTCTCTCGTTTCAATTTGTTTCTCTCTTTCATTGCTACCTGCTGAAATTCAGAAGAAAAGAGCAGATAAGCAAATTGGTTACACACTCCGCAACCCGGTTCAGTTGTATCAGATTTGTTCTAATCTCTACACGGAGTTTTTCTATCCTTATTCTATTCTTCCAGCAGTCGTTTATAAAGGAACTTTGCAAACGACGAAGAAAATACATATGCTTGAAAATTATATTCAGTCACATATCTCAAGAGATAGATCCACAAAGAATGTAAAAAAAAAATGAAGACTATCAAACTATCAATATCATAACATTGACACCATAACAAGCAATACAGTACATGGATCTGGTGTGGCAGCTCACATTTTCACTGAATTTTGTATACTTCCTATACATGACTAAAAAGTAAAAGTGGTATTCTGAGGAAGAGGGAAACCTAGAATTATTGTGCTTTCTTCCGGCAGCTGCTAAATCACAGCGAGAAATTTCTTTTAACCGCGTCGCTTGCAGACGACAACGCTACCATAATTGCCTGTTTTGTACTTCGCCATAGTCTAACGCTTCACACCCAACCATGTAATTTTCTTACCACATAGAACAGTGACTTAAATCATACGTAAACATTTGCTGAATAGCCAACATTTCGAGCAACACAAATCATGTATACTCTGACCTGCATTTGCGAGATGCACTGAGCACGGAAGTTTTCGTAATGGATATCTTGTGTGACTTCTTTCATGTCCTGCATGTGCGTTGAGATGAGCATCGTGCGAAGTTTCACGAAGTCGCAGTGCGCAGAGTTCTCCACTGGAAAGAAAGAAGAAGGCTTAGGAGAGACGTTCCTGCGACCAGTGGCGGATCTAGAAGTCTTTCTTTGCGGGGGCGGGGACTACTTAGGATTATCTCACACACACACACACACACACACACACACACACACACACACACATATATATATATATATATATATATATATATATATATATATATATATATATGTGTGTGTGTGTGTGTGTGTGTGTGTGTAACATGTACACACATACGGTACATATATATATATCTATATTTATATACGTATGCACACACATACACAAACAGTAGTAGTTGTTGGTGTGTTGTTTTTGTTGTTAAAATAATCATTAACTAAAAAAAATTTCCTACTAATAATGATTTATTGAAACTAAGACAACAATGTTCTATTATTCATATCCAAAAAGGGGCCGGCAAGTGACCTAGTGGCGCCACCCCCCCCCCCCCCCCCCCCCGCCTTACATCCGCCACTGCCTGTGGCGTCCATGAGTGTTAAAGCAGTAACCTTGACTGTCAAATAAAACACATGAGAGTCAAGAGCCTCAGCGGCGTAGTTGATATGGTATTAGCGTTCCACCTCGGTGGTCGCGGGTTCGATTCTCGGCCATTCCGTTGAGGAGTGAGAGATGTGTATTTCTGGTGATAGAAGTTCACTCTCGACGTGGTTCGGAAGTCACGTAAAGCCGTTGGTCCCGTTGCTGAATAACCACTGGTTCCATGCAACGTATAAGCACCATACAAAATACATGAAAGTCAAATATTAATGATAATGAATCTGTTTAATTACTGAAATACTAGTATGAATTCACATTTAGCGCCATCTTGACATCAACGTGATAACAGCTTTACTAAAGTACCGCCAAGAAGCTCATTATATTAATCATATACTGATATGAAAAATTTAACTACGTACTTGTTAAAAGTAGCCATTTGCATACTACTCTTTTAGGTGCATAAAATTACTTGAAAAATGACTGCCAATAAACTGGCACGTACCCAGAGTTTTTAGAGGTGTGGGGGGGGGGGGGGGTGGGGGGGGGGGGGGGGGACGAGCGGTTTTTTTTTTTTCCCAAACTGGACCTTTTCTTCTATAAATATCATTGCATATATAGGTATTTCATATGGTGGCCTATATCGTATTCCTATTATCACTCTTGTATTTCCTACTACTAAAGAATTATGTTAATGTTTAATAACAAAATTAAAAAAAAAATCCCAAGAAAGCAAAAGATTGTTATTTATTACTTTGTAAGTACAGTTCAATGAAAAGGATAGTCGCAGAAATATCGACTTCCAGATTTTTTTTGTTCGTTTGAACCCCCTCCTCTCGGTACAGGCCTGATAAATATTCAATACTGATATCTATACAGTTACAGAATCACAGATCTAATTAGACAGTTTATTAGGATGTCTGAAGTTCTCATCATTCATTGCACAGAAAAGCCACTCCATTTCCGATGACAGTTGCCATTCTTTGCCATTTTCGATAAAACCAAAATAATACTGTTTTGCGACAACAAAACTGAAAAAATTGATACGATCTCAGCTCAGTAGAGTGCAGTCCTTAAGTGAGTGAAATAATATTTTACAAACAGGATCCTTTTTTACTGAATAAAATGAGTACAGAGTAAATTCTTCTTCACTTTACAAAACAACATACTGAAATAATGAAAAAAAAATTATTTTTCCATTTTCAAATTTTGTTGTAAAATCTGTTTTTATTTTACCCAATTATAAAAATCTTGTTTAACATAGGGAATAAATTAAAAATCACAATGCGTTGAAACTACCATAAAACTAAAGCTAATTATATTACCACCAACGAAAGCATTTTCTAAACATAATCCATCTAATTTATATCAGGATTTGGCAACTCTTCGAAAATGATCATCATACTGAACATCTAGCTCGAAAGACACGATCCAGCCCCAACCTCGGCGACATAATCACAGAAAGAGACAGACCATCGTCGGCACAACTGACCTTCAACAATGCCCCATGGGTACTGCCGCCCTCTCATCTTCTTCCCAGCGACTTCTATGATGCAGTTTGAGCCTATCACAGCAAAGGGTATCGAGGCCTTCAGCTCGCGGTCTTGTTGCTTGAAATCTTCGTCCTCGTCTGAATCACATTCGGGAAACTGGTAAATCTGTTGGGGAAAACAAAACGCTATATTCCTAATCGAGTCAATCATTGAGCTGATCTCTCTTATTTGACAAGTTTGTTCATTTAAGTAACTTTAAGATGATGTGTCAAAAATACCAGCACGAGTATCATGCTTCCCTGCTATTTATTAGCCTTACCACCGATTTATATGTCTCATTAATATTACGAAGACATTTACATGATTTTGCTCCGTATCAGACACAATTCTCTAAAACTGCACCAAAGCCTTCGTCTTGAGAAGGAATCGAGTATGTGAGGTTAGTCATCAAAAGTCTGAACAGAAAATGCTTCAAATGTAAGATTAAAATGGAAGAATTTCTCAATATCTTTGCTTAGAACAAAAAATCAGGAGTATCCTGTTGTAAGATCAAAATAAGGATATGATTATTTTCACTATGCAATGTATGCAATCTTGATGTCTGACATGAATTGATTTCTCAAGTCATTAAAAGTAATACACCAAGTTAAGAGGGTTGGCTTGAATCCGCTGTTTTGACGTCATATCAGATTGGCTGGATTTAAAAGTGAGAGAAGAAGTCTGATATTCCTCTGGAGACGACTTTACTACTAACACATACGATTTTAATAAACTAATATTCGACCACAAATAAAAGTTAGCAAGACTAATCTTTGTATTTCTGATGTGATTTTGCAGGGGAGTATAGACCGGCAGCCCGGACCATTGAGATACAACGAACGAGATACCGACTGTAACCCCTACCGGTATTTAGGAGTAGACTTGTAAACTGTGAAACTGACCGTCTGCCGAAAATATATGGGTGGCTTACTTAACAAGCACCACTAATTGCTCGTTAGATTTTGGGTCTAGATCCAATATATGAGATACCAGATGAAACTAATTTATAATATATCTACAGACTCTACTGATTATAGAATGACCCGTGACAGACATTTTGGAGGGTGGGTTCCCCTGACAGACGCACTGAAAAGGGGGTGTTAATTGGATCTAGATCCAACTTAGGAGATACCGAGTAAAATTTACACTACAATAGCACTGCACATCCTAGAATACTGTGGTGGTAATGACAGACGTTTTAGTGGGTGGTTACCCCCTGACAGACGCCCCACAGCGAGTGGGGAGGGGGAGAAAGGATCTGCATCCAACATTGGAGATACCAAGTAAAATTTGTACTACAATTGCACTGCACATCCTAGAATGCTGTGATGGTAATGCCAGACATTTTAGTGGGTGGTTACCCCCTGACAGGCACCCCACAACGAGTGGGGAGGGGGAGGTGGAGACAGGATCTGCATCTAACATGGAGATACCAAGTAAAATCTGGACTACAATAGTTCTGCACATCCTAGAGTACTGTGGTGGTAATAGCAGACATTTTAGTGGGTAGTTACCCCCTGAGAGACACCCCACAACGAGTTGGGGGGCAAGGGGGAAGGGGAGAGGGAGACAGGATCTCCATTCAACATCGGAGACACCAAGTAAAATTTGTACTACAATAGCACTTGCACATCCTAGAATGCTGTGATGGTAATACCAGACATATTAGTGGGTGGTTACCCCCTGACAGACACCCCACAATGAGTGGGGGGGAGGGGGAGACAGGAACTGCATCCAACATTGGAGATACCAATGTTGGATGCAGATATTTAATAAAGATTTTTATCCTTTCTATATCCTTTGTATTTATCTAACACAGTGTTTCCCAATCTTTGACACTTTGAGGAACCCCTGAGACAATTTTCCTCATCCCAAGGAACCCCAATACACACACACACACACACACACACACGATTATATAATATATATATATATATATATATATATACTAATATATATACATATATCTATATATATATATATATATGTATACATATATATACATATACATCCTATTGGTAAACTTTAAAGTCATGTTGAGTATGCCAACTTACCCCTGTAGCCAACTAGCCCTGGGCTCCCCTACTATAATTGAAGTCAGTTGCTTGCTTGACAAAATGATAATATGTAAGCATTTGTATTAATTACCTTTAGTGAAACAGAGGGAAAAAATCTTTCACGATATGTTATGATAAAATTAATTATAGGACTACGATTTCTCACGCCATGTTCAACGAAAAATATATACTTATAAATAACAAATAATTAAATAAAACATGAATTCTTACGGAACACCTGGCGATCGTTCACGGAACCCCGGTTGACGATGGCTGATCTAACACAAAAATAATTTATTTGTTTCATATAAATAACAGTCATCTGTAGGCCCATAATAATTCAGTCATATTATTATTTTGTCAAGCAAGCAACTGACTTCAATTATAGTAGGGGAGCCCAGGGCTAGTTGGCTACAGGGGTAAGTTGGCATACTCAACACTGACTTTAAGTTTACCAATAGGATGACTCTAATACATATACTGTGTAATTGCCACGTGGTTCCTCAATTACCAGCAAAATTCTATAGAGATAGAACGTAGGAGCTCGAATTTATGAGACAATTTTTTATTTTGATGGTAGTAAGTAAATATTTTAATCTTTCTGTTATTTGCTATAACATCTATACATTCATAAAGATTAGTTTTCAATGATAGCATAGTTTTCCTTATGGTTTTTGTACCAAATGGTAGGGATGGGCAAGTTGGCTCAAAATAAATGGGGCAAGTTGGCACACGTTATTTGATAACAATAGTAAGCCTATTTATTTATATAATTTACGTTTTGTTTCTGGATTTTTGGAAGGATAATGAGATTAGTGTCCTATCATTTCCTCCACATTGTTCTCACAAGTTGCAGCCCCTGGATTTTAGTGTTTATAGACATCTGAAGAAATGTGTTAACAGGGCATGTGATTCGTGGATGACTGGTAATCCAGGATCAAGTATGCCCATCTGTGACATTCCTGGTAAAGTTTCCTCGGCTTTACCTCTAGCTGTCACTTATTCTGATGTTTTCAATTGGTTTAGGATTGATGGAATTTCAACTTTGAATTACAGACTATTTCAAGATTTTGATTTTACGGGTGGTTATGTAACAGATTGAGAGATGTCCGAAAAGACACATGGGCTTCAGATCAGTCATCAGCGTAATACAGAGTTTAAGAACTGCTCTTGTTGATCCAGAAGAAAGCTCCTGGTAAGCTAGGAGACGTGTGGGTCCAGTGCAGGGCATGTAACATGTGGGAGCATGAAGACTATGACGAGGATTTATTTCACACCTACCACAATTACAACTAGATGATGATCTGAAGTAATACTAATGCCTTATATTTTGTATCTTGGAAATTCAGAGGGTATTTTTGCTATTTGATTTAAATGCAATGTAGTAATTTTCTTTTAATTATCAATGTGCAAACTTACCCCATAATGTGTGCCAACTTACCCCGTGGGGCAAGTGGCACGAAAAGTTATTTTTTTCTAAAGCTTATTGTTATCTTATGTTGAAAGCAAACAACAATTATTTTGCTCTATGATAAAGACGAATGTTAATATTTTTCAATGATGGTAAGAATTTTGCAAAAAGTTTATTTTATATTCGCAATAACCAAAATTGTAAAATGTGTGCCAACTAGCCCCGGTCTCCCCTACTCGCTTTAGCTTTGTTTACGATATGAAAATTAATGTAGCGGTGGTTGGAAGACTGACACTATAAAGTAGCATATAAGTTCTTATCATTATTAGAGTTATTGCTGTAAAATGTCTATGTACATAACATTTGTTAAATAGTTACGCACCCATTAAATAGATAGTAATACATATGTAATATATACGCTATAGTCAGGGTACAGATCGTAATAATTGTGCTACAGCCTACTCGGTTTGTTTTATCGAAGCAGGACTACCTTCTTTTGGTTTCAACTGACTTTCATGCTAATGAAATCATGGATACATTTTTGTATTATCAGTTTTATGATTGAATATTGTTGTTACTATAGTCGATTTTTTTCGGCTGGTGTAAAATTCGTCAGACATAATACACCTGGCTGAGAAAGGACACAGAAGATCCCTGTTTTTCAAACAATTTCTCTACACACCAAGTTATTTCGAACATTTCCATTCTCCCAAGAAGATTATGTATAAATACAAGAGAAAACTAGACCAAAAAAAAAATAATAATAATCGCCTTGCATAAATGTAAAGAAAACAAGAGAAATGAAAAATTAGTGCGATTGTCAATTTTTTCTATTGTTAATGTTTAATGAGTCAGTGTTCAGCGAATTATTAGGGTTTAGTGAGTATGCGTTTAGTGAATGTTTATGAGTAAGTGTTTGATGAATGTTTAGGGTTTAGTGACTGTTTAATGTGTCAGTTTTCAGTGAATGTTTACTGAGTCTTTAGGGTTTAGTGAATGTTTTGTGAATGTTATTGAATGTTTATTGTGTAAGTATTCAGTGAATGTTTTGTCTTAAGGGTTTTAGTAAATGTTTTGTGAATGTTAAGTGAACGTTTAGTGAATGTCTTGTGAATGGTAGTGTTTAGTGAATATTTAGTGTGTAAGTATTCAGTGAGTGTTTAGGGTTTTAGTGAAAGTTTTGCGAATTTTAAGTGAGCGTTTAGTGAATGTGTTGTGAATGTTAGTGTTTAGCAAATGTTTAGTATGTAAGTGTTTATTAAGTTTTTAATGAGTGGATGTTCATTCACTGTTTAGTATTTAATAAGTATTTAGGGTTTGGTAAGCTAGTATTTAATGAGTGCTTGGGGTTTAGTGAATGTTTAGTGTTTAATTAATGTTTAGGATTAAGTGAGTGTTTAATGAATGTTTACTGAGTGTTTGGGGTATAATGAATATTTAGTAAATTTAGTATTTCAAGTGTTTAGATTTAGTATATAGTGAGTGCCTAGTGAGTGTTGGGTATTCAGAGTGTTTTGTGTTATTGAGAGTGTGTGTGAGTGTATGTTAAGTGTGTGTGTGTGTGTGTGTGTATAGTGAATGTATGCAAGTATGAGTGCTTACTGAGTAAGTGCATTGTGAGTGTTGGTGGTAAGTGATTGTACATTACTGTTTAGTTAGTGCTTCGCTACCATATGCAAAGAAAGTCCTGTATTTACACAGGAACCATTTATGATTGACACTGCTTAGATCCAAGAGCAGATGCTTAGGCCTGACCACAATGGTTGGAGTGCTTAGGTGTGTTTTCGTAAGGTAATTTTTCTCTGTGAAATTGGGTCGAATAATAATAATAATAATAATAATAATAATAATAATAATAATAATAATAATAATAATTAAAAAAGTAATAGTAATAAAATATAGTACTAAGAGCTGGACCGAGACCTTTCAATATGGCATTCCGAAGTCACTCTCGGCAGGGAGATCGCTACTCCAGTGATTGACGCCCTATGCCTTGCACAAAGCTGACATATTTGCACATTCGGTTGTCAAATTTTTATGACTGTTGGAGACGCATTATAAATCATATTAACAATGGTAAATGCATTGAACAGACGTGAAGATATAATATGATGTTAGTGCCTGTCTACTGGATATAATGAACAAATAAATAAAAAAATATTACTAAGGAGAGAATTAGCCGAATAATGGTCGTCAAAGCCAGCATCGATAGAATGTATTGAAACACATTACATAGGCTGCCTGTGGTGCGTGCCGGCGGGAAGTTAAGAGACAAACGCACTCGGCTGGCTTTAAACATCAAACTGTGTATCATTTTTATTTAGTTTAGAGTTTTCTTCCCTGAATATATATGGTACCTGATACTTGGTGATAGTGTACAGATCAATTTGAGTGAGGCAGCCGAAAATAAGTGGACTATTAGATAACTGACATGATATTATAGGCCAACTTAATTTGGGAGTCAGGAGCTCCAAGTTGTATGATCGTCAACTTCGGGAGGGGGAATAAAATGGGGGAAAATGTTTTAATCTTTATAGTTAGCTTATCCTGAACAATTCATTCACATTTCCGTTTCCAGTAATAATTTGTGTTGTAATACATCATCTCTGTGAATGTGCGGGTGTTAAAACGGCTCTTTATGATGGGACTTTGGTCTTAATATCAATCGAACTCCCATATCCGATAAAAATATCATTTCATCCACACGAACCAACAGCAACTAAAGAACAATTCATTTATGGTAAGACACGTTAGGCTACGAACCTCGACATGGCTGCAGTGTCCTAACTATAGGCAAGAAAAGAAAATGACCAAAGACGCTATTAAAGCGAGAATAATTATCTTATATTTCTTTTTTTAGAGGAACTGAGAGTGGCACCATATGACTGGTTTAATTATTGGCACCATAAGACTGGTTTACTTATTCAAAAATGGCTCAGCACACATACTTGTAGCTGTTGCCACTTGTGACCCCCTCCCATTCAGATAAAATACTTTGTGTGAAGTAACAACTCCAAACCAAAGGATAGTGCTAATATTTTATATATGAATATAAATAATAATATATATATATATATATATAAAATACACACACACACACATATATATATATATATATATATATATATATATATATATGTGTGTGTGTGTGTGTGTGTGTGTGTGTGTGTGTGTGTGTGTGTGTGTGTGTGAAACTATAGAAAGTAGACCAAGCCTAGGAAGTATCACACATAGTATTATAGAGATGTGATGGAATTAATGAAGGGAAATATTCCATACTTCAATAGGAATTTTAAAAAATAACATCACAATATTTCTTGAATTTTTTGCCTTTTACATTTTATATCAGGCTCACGATTTTCAGATACTTACCATATTTCTAATATTAATATTGCCTATGATAGATTTTGAAATATTTCAAGGTGTCCCACCTCTCCCTTTCAATCGTAGGTTATGTCTGTGAAAGGGTAACCACCCACTAAAATGTCTGGCATTACCATCACAGCATTCAAGGATATGAAGTGTTATTGTGGTACAAATTTTACTTTATATCTCCAATGTTGGATGCAGATCCTGTCTCCCCCTCCCCACTCGTTGTGGGGTGCCTGTCAGGGGGTAACCACCCACTAAAATGTCTGGCATTACCATCACAGCATTCTAGGATGTGCAGTGCAATTGTAGTACAAATTTTACTTGGTATCTCCAATGTTGGATGCAGATCCTTTCTCCCCCTCCACACTCGCTGTGGGGCGTCTGTCAGGGGGTAACCACCCACTAAAACGTCTGTCATTACCACCACAGTATTCTAGGATGTGCAGTGCTATTGTAGTGTAAATTTTACTCGGTATCTCCTAAGTTGGATCTAGATCCAATTACCCCCCTTTTCAGTGCGTCTGTCAGGGGAACCCACCCTCCAAAATGTCTGTCACGGGTCATTCTATAATCAGTAGAGTCTGCAGATATATTATATTAGTTTCATCTGGTATCTCATATATTGGATCTAGACCCAAAATCTAACGAGCAATTAGTGGTGCTTGTTAAGTAAGCCACCCATATATTTTCGGCAGACGGCCAGTTTCACAGTTTACAAGTCTACTCCTAAATACCAGTAGGGGTTACAGTCGGTATCTCGTTCGTTGTATCTCAACGGTTCGGGCTGCCGCTCTAGTACATTGGCTCCAGTAAAAGAAGCCAGATCTCCTACTAAAATAAAGAAGAAGAAGAAGACTTGACTAGTGGGGCGAAAGAAAGACAGACTCTCCACGATTGAAAGGTGGCAGTAGGCCATACCAACCTTAACTTTATTTTCCTCTATATCATTGAGGATGTTGGCCTTGAGCTTCTTAATTTCGGATTTGGTTAAGGTGTCCGCTTTGGCTATGACAGGCACGATGTTCACCTTCCGGTGCAACCGCTTCATGAATTCCACGTCGAGTTGTCGCAGCCTGGAATAAATCAGTTTCGAGGTAAACATCAATACGCTTCCAAGGCAACATGCAAACGCACCTGCATGCACATTCAGATCCATTTATAACCTACATAGACACATATACACATTTTATATATATATATATTATATATATATATATATATATATTAATTACATTTATATATTATATATCTATCTCTATATATTTATATATATAATATAGATATATATATATATATATATATACTATATATATATATATACTTTTGCTTTATACACAGTCTAGCGCGTGATATTGAAGCATACAAACCGGCAATATCGATGAACAAATTTTCCTATAAGCAAGATTAAGGGGTGAATTACAAGCTAACCTAATGCTGCATAATAACAGTACCTTCTCGAACACCGAGTAAACAATTTGGGCCCAGGATTCAGTTAAAATAATGAAGGAAAATGCAGGTAAGCTTGGGAAACATGTTGGAAGATGATAATGGCGATCAGGCAGAAGCTATACGTGATCGGCACATGCGTGATAGAAAAGAAAGCATTTCGCTGTGATGATGATGATATCTATGATCATTCTTTAAAGGTAAGTGTCATTATCGCAGTCCTCCTCAGCCGTCAACTGAGGAAATGTAGCCGAATGCAGTCTTTTGACACATTTTAGTTGCCATTTTGGAAGGGGACCCCACACAAACATGTTTGGTGTTACCGCATGATTTAATGCGCAATAAATCTGTAAACATTTCCGAGGACTGCCCTTTCTGGAGTCTAGAGTCTAGACCTCGATGCAGTAGTAGTCGTTCCACGTTTATTTTCTTCAGTGGTGCAGGCACATTCTTGTAGTTTTTCAATTTACTAACGAAATCCAACTAAATGTTAGCCATAAAATCAAAGCATTTAATTATAGGAAATCATTTACACTCATAAAGCTCCAGGAATTTGCATCTTTGCAAGGTTTGGAAAGGCTTTCGGTGACTAAAAGGAAATTTCCAAGGAAGGTTTGAAAGCCTTGGAGAATTAACTGTATTTGGTTTAGGTGAAAGTGTTATTGATCTATGAAGATTCGTTCCCTTCATACTTGCATGCATCTTATCAGAAACTAAAGGGAGACTGTGTTTTATGAGGTGCATGTCACATTTCAAGGTTCTACCACTTTGTATTTATATGATTGGTATTTAAAATTTATATTATTATTGTTATTATTATTATTATTTCAGGAGATGAAACCTATTCACATGGAACAGTACGCCAAAGGGGCCAATGACTTGACATTCAAGCTTCCAAGAATGTTGTTTTCAACCTCTCTCTGCAGACCCCACACTGCACTAGTAACTGGTCATGATACTGAGCCTATGATTCTTTCATCGGCCTGGAGGAGACGCGAATCCGCCACATCTGAGTGGCACGTCACGACGCTACCTAACCACCATACCAGCGGACCTGCACACGAGAACTTCCTTTGATTTTGAAGACGCTTTGCATTGACGCATTTATTTAATAATGATGTTGGACAATTAATGAAGAGTGAGTATACCATGAATAAGATTATGGTCTCTATTTGGCAGCCGGCATTTCAGTTTTTACTCTTTATAAATAGTACACAGCGACAAGGTCGGACAAACGTGACATTTTCATTTATAACTGATCCTGCCTCTGCTGCAGACTGGGAAACAGAGAAATCTGGCCTTCAAGTCTCACTGTCTCTTCCATTCATGTTTATAGGTAGGCAGCTCACCTTTTCTCTCTCTATGAATATTACATTCACGATCAAACTGGTGGCTATTAATCCCCCCCCCCCCCCTCTCTCTCTCTCTCTCTCTCTCTCTCTCTCTCTCTCTCTCTCTCTCTCTCTCTCTCTCTCTCTCTATATATATATATATATATATATATATATAATATATATATATATATATATATATATATACAGTTATATATATATATATATAATATATATAATATATATATATATGTGTGTGTGTGTGTGTGTGTGTGTGTGTGTGTGTATGTGTGTTTATATATAGAAATAAGTTAATTATCCGTCTACTCTTCCTTTATACAGAGAGAAATCGATTATCAGAATCTCTCTCTCTCTCTCTCCACTATATCTATATATATATATATAGATATATATATATATATAGTATATATATATATATATATATATATATATATATATATATAATAACAGTCAATTTTCCGTCTACCCTTCCTTTACAGAGAGAAAACGATTATCTGCATCGTGACCATCTACTGCGTAGAACGAATTTCAACCGAGAATTCTGTTGCAAGTCTTTATTTTCATTTCCTCTCCTTCTGCTTCCAGCTTCTTTTTCCTTTTTACGATATTCCTCACAACGTTAACGTTTTTCCTTTCTCCTTTACCGCCATCGCATTTCTTTTATCGTAATTTCCTCTCCACTTCCATTCGTTTCCCTCTCTCTTCATTCTATTTTCCTCTTGGATTTCCTCCCTAAGCCTAATCAGTTTTCTCATGAATCAATGTCTCTCTCTTCCAGTCACACATTATCGTTCTTTCTATCATTTATCCTTCCTTCCCTTTCTCCTCGCAGAGTATTATTCTTTTCCTGCTCTGTCTCTTCCTTCATCTTCTCGTTGTCAACCTTATTCTCATCATGGTATTTAATCTCTGCTCTCCTTCCCATCTTATTCACCTCTTTTCCTACGGCTATTTCTTCCTGTCGTCATTACTGTTATCGAAGGAGTCTTGCTCCGTTTGCTTATCATTCTTATCCTAACTATTCTCGTTTGCTTATCATTCTTATCCTAACTATTCTCATTCAACCCCCTCTTTGTCCTGATAACTCACATTCTCCCTGTAGTTGCCTCTTCCTCCTCCATCTCCATCTCTTCCTCCTCCTCCTCCTCTCCTACCACCTCCTCTCTCTCCTCCTCCATCTCCATCTCTTCCTCCTCCTCCTCCATCTCCTACTCTACCTCCTCTTCAATCTCCTCCTCCTCCATCTCCATCTCTTCCTCCTCCTCCTCCATCTCCTACTCCTCCTCCTCCACTCCATCTCCTCCTCCTCTCCCTCTTCCTCCTCCTCCTTCTCCTCCACTTCTTTTCCTCCCTTCCCTTCTCCCATTTCACTCACCCGTGGCCATAAGGCGGAATGAAGTAGAGACAACAGTGCACTCTGTGGTCCTGGATGTTCTTCCGGTTGAGTCCAGATTCGTCCTGGAAAAATTTGTTGAACTGTTCATCGACGTACCGCTCGACGCTCTTCCAGCCTTCCTCGCAGTTCACGGCGTCTCCGAAGCCTGACCCACCGATTGAAAGAGAAAAAAACAGAAGGATATATTATTCATTGTCAAACTGATAATCATAAAGAAATATTGGTTTGCAAGGTGTGATAAATGACGCTTCTCCAACAATAAATGGAGGCATCATAGGTAGATATAAACAGATTACTTTTAGCACCATCGCTATTTTCAGTTAGTCTTGTCTGAAACAAGTATTCTTTCCGACTGTTAATTATGTCTCAGGTCATAGTTTTGCTCTTTAACATGTTACATTGAACTCTGAGCAATACTGGCAAAATAATGATATGCTTGTTAAACGTGACAACAATAGATGATGGAGTGATGGACGATAGTATGGAGGATAGTCAGGGAAATTGTTAACTTTCTGCAATTCTGAAGTAGCTATTATGAAAGCTGGAAGAAGTTCACAGTTATAAATGAGACAAAAAAAAAAAAAATAAAGGATTGTGGGAACTGTAAAGGGTGCGGAATTGAAGAAAGGGTCCGCGAAGGCTTGTGATATGTACAGGGATTTTTGAGCGACCGGTTTTTTAGAATTCGTAAGCAATGGTTTATAGAAAAAAAGATAAAGATATGGAGAGCAACTGCATGCATAATATAAGAGGCGTGATTTATAAGTTCCGATACTACCCCATTCAAAAGCAGAAACCGTACTTGATCAATAATTGGCTGCTGCTCCCAGTGCTTTTGCCATCATTGGAACAATTTCCAGGAACCCCCGTTCTGTGGCATGTTCAAGCACCATCTGCACTGTGGCAAAACAGTAACCCCTCAGCTTCAGTTTCATTAAAGGAAATGATGGGAAGTCGCGAGGACACCAATCCACCCGCTTACCTATACTGAATTTGACTCCCGGCAACTTCATCGTCTTTCGAAAGAAGTTCAAGCCGAGTGGTTGCCGTTTCGACGCTCTAGAGATCATGCACGAATCGCTGATTGTTCTTGACGTGTTCAAAGAATGGAACTTCCCGGGGGGAGCGTCCCGAGCGTGGCAAAGGAACTAGGAACGGCGTAAGAGGACTACTTTAAAGGGAGTGTCAGCTAAATTTAAATCAGATGTGATGGTCTGCTTTTTATAAGCGTGGCTTCGGCACACTCTGATGGCTTCTCGTACGTCGTACTAGAAGGTTCTTTCGTCAAACGAATCATTTGGTTCATCGATGGATCATAGTGTTCTGAGGTTATTCGACAATTCACGAAAAGGGCGCATGTTTCAAAAACAAAGAATTGCTGCGCTTTGTGAGTGGCACCAGTGTTAAGACGAAAGCTCATAAGTGTTGAAAAAGGGAAATGGTTCCTAAATATGGAGTTGAATAATGCTTTAAATGTTGCAGGTTTCTGGGTGCTGCTGGATATTCTTATATATATGAATATGGGGCGGATGAAGGGAAATTTTTCTTTCATAAGATATTCAATCTTGTTATCAGTCGAAGGAATGGCCTGGAACCTCCTCTTTAAGGGGAAACGGTTAGAAAGTGAAGGATTTTTCACCCACAATTGTTAGAATGACAGGAACGGAAGGTCTCGGAAGCGCCTTGTTATGTGAGTGGCGGAGGCATGAGGAGGAGGAGGAGGAGGAGGAGGAGGGGAGGAGGAGGAAAGGCCTCATCCTACAGGAACAGAGCGATGGTCAGTGCAAGACAACACTTGCGGATCCAAGTGGGGTGGTGGTGGGCGGGGCCATCTGGGCACTTGCTCCCTCATGAATTTTAATGATAAAATGATAATATTGAAGATTTAGATAATAATAACATGAATAAGGAAATTACAAAAGGGGAAAAAACCTATTATAGAAATGATGAAATTTTGAGAAAAGATTTAATTATAACAAGAATCATAATGATGATAATATATGTATGTATATATACTCATATATGTATACACACACACACACACACATATATATATATATATGTTGTGAGTGAGTGTGTGTGTGTTTGATTTTAAATCACGAAGAAATAAAAAACGTTATGATCATACGAATAAAGTCATAGCCACGAAGGGAAATTGAAACACTGGAGATGCTAAGTACTTTTTTTGTCTTATTACCAAGACATGTCTTGGTAGTAAAACGAAAGTACTTAGCATCTCCAGTGTTTCAGTTTTTCTTCGCGGCTGTAACTTTGTTCATATATATATTTAATATATATGTATATATGTGTGTGTGTGTTTATGTATAATATGAAAATTGGTGGCCCCCTCCCCCATGGAATTTTTATGGATCTGCTGGTGAAGACAGAGGCGAATGATGCGGAACATGTCAGGGAAAGTGTTCTTTCATGGTGTATGAAGTGGATGATGCTGCAGAAATCTGCTGCAATAGATATTCATTTCTGGTTCAGCAGCTGGAGGATGGATTCCTGCGGCTGCCATAAAGGCTATTGGCAAAGAAAGAACCTCTACAATTTCTCTCTGACTCACCTGGAGTATCGACAACTGTCAGTCTCAGTTTGACGCCTCTTTCCTCGATTTCTATAGTCTTTTTTTCTATGGCGACCGTCTTTTCCACCATCGCTGTATAGAAAGATGTGAAAATAATACAATTAAAAAAAGCAATGCTAGGAAATATATAAGTATAAAACATATATTATCTTCCAGTCAAAAACTGTTCATAAAAAAACTCTACATAGTTCTCAACATATAAAAGTCTTTCCCCTCAGAGACCAGCTTAATAGACCCACTACTTGGTTGTTAACCAAAGTTAGTTAAAATATTTGAAAAGGATCAATTTTAACAACAGAGCCTTTAAAACTAATTGTAAGAATCTTTGAGTGATTGACAGATTTATAGACTTTTAGTGTACATGCCAAGCACCGGGGTAATTAAGGCCATTTAGTTCTGAAACGGTAATTGACAGTGAAAAGGTTTGAAAGGTGGAACAGGAGGAAAACCTCGCATTTGGAACTATGAATCAATTGTTAGGAGAGCGTGGGCACTAAGATTGAAGACAGAGAATATGAATGGAGGTTCAGTAAAAGGAATGAAAGGGGGTTACAGCCAAGGGCCGGAGGGAGAATCTTTGAGGGAGACGACGGGCCAAATGTACCTAAGAGATCTGTCATCAAAAGTAGAATGTTTGAGAGAGAAATATAAACGTCATAATGAGCAAGAGCAGTAAAAGAATAATTGTGATACGTATATATATATATATATATATATATATATATATATATATATATATATAGTATATATATATATATATATATATATATATATATATATATATATATATATATATATAT
>NC_061097.1:13327458-13354958 GCF_015104395.2 Macrobrachium nipponense | reverse complement strand
AAAAACTGGCATTCCCTGGTCGCCAGATTTTTAAAGAAAGAGAAGCACTGATTTCGAGCAAATCACGTGTACCATGAAAAATTGAACCAGTATCATTTTTTCCTTGTGCTCTCACCATCATCTTACATCATTTTTGAGCCTTTGATATATTAGATAGCAAACCTTTGGTTATCAAAGCCCTGCTCCTTCTCGTGCGAATCAGCAGAATCTATAATTAAGTGAGCGCATCTACAACTTCTAACTGTATTTCTTTCCACTTCGCTACTACTGTCCACCGTAAGATGCTGGAAGGAACTAAGGACGCGTTTCATTATTTTGAATTGAATGATTCTTAGATGTTGATTTACATTTGTACGTTGCTGGCATTTTCTTTCGCTTTCTCTGACAAGACATCTGAAGAATTTCAGTTTCCACGTCACCTGTTTTTAATGGGCATTTCAACTCTGTCTGGAACTCCTCTTCTGTTCTCTTTCTTTTCAAAAAGTCTGCGTGATGCTTTCAAGTTAGTCTTCCAGCTGAGGCACATTCGAGGTAGCACCAGTTTTCATAAAAATTGGTCAGTTGATCAAGGACAGGATACAATTAAAAAATTTTGTTTGTAAATACCACTACCGTAACGGCACCTATTGGGCCACGTATATCACGCTTGGTTCAAGTTTGTAAGATTTTATTATAGTTGCTAATCAAGTAGCATATAAGTTTTTCTTGTACGTGCTCTGTTGTGTCTACAAAAAGCAGCTTGTCTTTTTCGCTAAACTGGAGATGAAGGTGTAGTGTTCAAACCACTATGCTCAAGGACGAGTCCTAACGCAAGTGCAAAGCATATCTGCTTCTACTCCTGAATGGCCTTTTATACTTCTAGGACCACATTCAAATTTATTAACTCCAACAGGCTGGACTTTAGGTCAAATTAGGGTCTTTTTTTATCTGTCAATGACAAAATTAGCAATAGAACTTGTATGAAAAAAGGCACTAATGAATTTACAAGTTCCGCATTATTTCACGACATTATCACTGGAAAATATGAGCTACGCATTTCAGCACATTTCTCATTCCATTTGAAGAATAACTTTCAGGGACTTTGTGAAACTGTGAATGGTGGGAAAAACTGGCGGGGGTTTTAGGACCCTCAGTTGTATCTGTACCCATAAATCTTGCTGCACAAATGTATGCAGTTATGCATTGCCTATTTATCTATCTATTTATACGTTACTTATTCAGTTGATAAATTTATTTATTGCTGTTTTCAATAACGGTGAATATATGATACCTGGATGTGCTCATTTCCGAAACCTATCTGTAACTCATCTTTATATTTACAATGGAATTTAAGTAGAGCGATTCTCAAGTAATGAACGACCGAAAAAAAAGTACCCTAGTCCATTATACGATACAGCTGAGTGACCAATCCCATATAACCCTCCCCCCATGCACGTGCCATTTTTATGTGTGTGAGAGTACGTATGTATGCACGCGCGTTTACGTGAGAACCAAAACCAAACAGAAAGTCAACTCACATTCAGCGGTGGGAACTTTCCTCTCCTTGTAGAGATCTGTGAGGAAGAGGCTGTTTATGAGCGTGGACTTTCCCAGACCCGATTCCCCAACAACCATCAACGTGAAGTCGAATCCCCTTTTGACGCTCTTTCGGTGGACTTGCTCCGGCAAAGTGGCGAAACCAATGAATTCCTGCGAGTTCTGTCAAGGAGAGAAGTTACACGTCAGATACTGGGGGACAACACCAGCACACACTCATATCCGAAAACCTACGCACACAAGGTGCTGTGCGTAAAGATACATAGTACATACATACACACAAATATGTATATGTACACACAGACACACACACACACACATATATATATATATATATATATATATATATATATATGTGTGTGTGTGTGTGTGTGTGTGTGTGTGTGTATTATGCACATCTATCTAATATATATATAAAACATAAACAATAATATAATAACAGTAATAATAACATAACAGGCTTACATCATTACAAGGAACCGTATGTTACTATGAAATTGTGAGAACTGTGTTCAGGAGCCACGACTGTTACAAGTGCATGACATAACACGAGAGAACGACGGCATAACGTCTGTCGATTGAATTTGACAGGTTTGATGGCTCTAAGTGTCAGTCATTTCGTAAGGCATGATTTTGACTCGCTGGGTTTAGCCGTATCCGCGGTCTATGCGATCGTCTGCCTCACCATCACCCAGCTATGCGACCTAGTGTAACGTCAGTCTCTACCACAATGTGCCCCCCCTAGAGAGTTAGTGCCCTCAGTGCACCTTATGCGGTGCACCGTAGGCGTTACTTAAGGTTCTTTCCAGCGTGCCTTTGGTCCTTAGCTGCAACCCCCTTTCGTTCCTATTACTGTACATCCTTTCGTCTAACTTTCCATCCTCTCCTGGCAATTGATTCATAGTGCAAATGCTTTGAGGTTTTCCTCCTGTTACACCTTTCAAACCTTGTACCGTCAGTTTCCGTTTCTGCACTGAATCACCTCCTAAGTCCCAGTGCTTGGCCTTTGGCCTAAATTCTATATTTTCTTCAACTCAATTTAATCCAATTTAATACATACCACCATGTTGGCAACAATTATGTATCAATCGCATTGATTTATCACGGGGATCCTTCCGAAAGAATTCTCAGCTCCGTCAGGGAAATTCCTCATTCCTAAAGAATTTGCACGAGGGAGCAGGAAACTTCAAAAATGTCGCCAAAAGTATTATTCAATCATGATTCGTCCAGTTGCAAAGGCTTGGCCACAGGAAAGGTTCATTTTTAACGTCTCCGCCCAAAGAAAGTGTCCGGGGCGTCATTGAAGTCAAACGACTTTGCAACAGGACCTCGTAACCATATGTATAATTATGACCTAACTCAAAGTTACCCGTCGCCCCCCAAACCCCAGCTCTCCTCTCCTTCTTCGAAAGATGATCGGTTAAATATTGATGGATCACTTTCTTCTGGAAAAAGGGGGATTTTTTTTTGTCTTTTTTTGAGATTTGTTCATTCCTAGTCCTCAGCTGTCCTAAGGGAAAACTTGATTCGATATTGAGTAAACGATGCCATTTAAGGTTCCTGTTGTCTTGCTGTCGAGATATTTCATGTGTCATATGAAACTACTTTGAAATTTACCTGTTTATTTATTTTCTTAGTTTCCTTTTTAAATTTATTGCCGCTTCAATAACCTATGTTGAGATAAATATATATATATATATATATATATATATATATATATATATATATATATATATATATATATATATATATATATATATTTTTTTTTTTTTTTTTTCTGTTTTTGAAAATGGAATTCCGAAAGTTTAATTTCGTGTGATTTTACATTCGTATTATGACGATCTTAAGCTAAATACCATCAATTGTATGTATGTATATATATATATATATATATATATATATATATATATATATATATATATATATATATATACTTATTTTTTACGTATTTTAGGTGCTCCCCTTTTCATGAACTTTTTGGAAGTCAATACAAAGCGTTTAAATTTGGTGTTGCTGTTTTGTGACGTCCCCAGAGAGTGTATCACCTGCTTTGCTTATTTCTTGTTGCTTTGAAAATACGTAAGTTATTCAGACATTCGGAAGACATAATGCACACGAATATTTTACATAAAGACCCGACGATTAATATAGAGATTAATCACAGACTTGGAAGGAACACATTTCGAATCTTCACTAACTGCAAGAATGATCCAGTTGAAAAGGGAAAGGAAACTGTTAGCAAGTAAAGCGAGACTTCATTCCAAACAGCATCCGGTTCAGGAAATGTGAACAAGAATGGTCATTTGGATCTTTCTTAGATAATGAACCCAAAGGGTTTTAACCTGGTATGTATCTATGTATCCGCCTTCGCGGCATATTTAGTACAAGCCCGTTGGGGATCACCGTCAAAACAAAACAAAAAGGGATGTAAATATCATAAAGGTAATGACCCCCAAGAAATATTAGTTTTAGATAACGACACCCTAACTTAGCTGGGGGTCACAACCTAAGAAAGATCCGATCATTTCACTGCGGTTGGTTGTCAGGGTCTAAGGGTCCACACCGCGCTTCTTCTTCTCTTCAGCACATTTCACTCAGTTACCCGAGAGACTTCGCTCATTACTCATGCACAAACATCTTAATCGGTGTGTAAACATCACACACACGCACACACACACTCACACACTATTATGGACGTTCATACAGTTGAATACATACATACTTACGTATCTCAATAATTTAAACTAAAAGAGTCTTATGGCCATTTCTGAAGTAACAATGAAAAGCACTAAAAACTTCAGTGCAGACTATAAGAAGATCCTTCCCCTCTCAAGTTGCTCTGTCATATTTGCCGGGACGTTGCCTTCTGCTTCACTCTGCATAGAAGAGCAATTTTTGGATAGTTGGTTCAATGACTGGTTTCGTTCTCGTTAAAGCCATTCATTGGAATTTTCTGTCTATTTTCCTTTCCCCTGATTTCTATTACAGGATACGAACCGCATTTCCGTATCAATCCAACCAATTCTCATCTCAAGACAAACACGAATCCACACATCTGTGCATGGAGGAAAATCAGTGGTACTACAAACAGCTTTAAAAATCGTTGACGGAAACATCCATTTACATTAATGTATAATGACCCATCTAAAGAAATAAATACCGTTGAGAGAGAGAGAGAGAGAGAGAGAGAGAGAGCGAGCTCTCATCCATAAAGTTCAAGCAGGCTCAGCTCCCTAGGGATACTGAGATGGTGCTTAAACACTTGACATTCAAGGGGACTTGTCGTCTGTGTTATAGACCTCTTTCTTCTCTCCAACTTCTTCTCTTTCTCCTCCTTCTTCCTCTTCTTGGTCGACTCAAACTGTGCCCCTCCTTCCTCCTTTCAAATTAAACCCATTAATCCCAAGAAGGAAGAAAGGAAAGGATACGCACCGAAGTTGATTGTTTTCTCGTCTTCATTTCTCTTTTTCAGCAACAAAATACACGTACTAAAAAACGGCCTTTCTTTGTCCTGTAACTTTTTCACAATAAATCGTTGGCTAATTTTGTCCTGTAACTTTTTCACAATAAATCGTTGGCGAATTAATGTTTATAGGTAAAAGTAGGTAAAGACTTGAGCAATGCAGAGGAACTTTTAATTAAGCTAAGCATCGATTTCTTCTGTCATAATCCTCGCCAAAAAAAGACGCCATTATTGTTTTATAGCATACACACGGACACAAGTAAAGCATGCGCCGAAGTTTCTTCGGCTCAATCGAGTCTTCTGTAAAGCTGTGGCCCATGAAACTTCAACCACGGCCCTGTAGTGGCCTGATATATAGCGGTGCCAGACGCACGGTCATAGCTAACTTTAACCTTAAAACCTTAAATAGAATAAAAAGTACTGAGGCTAGAGAGATGCAATTTGGTATGTTTGATGATTGTAGGGTGGATGCTCAACATACCAATTTGCAGCCCTCTAGCCTCAGTAGTTTTTAAGATGTGAGGGCGGACAGACATTTTTTTTTATACAGAAGACTAAAAAGACGGAGATGTGAGAAAATATTTCTAAATCCTCCCTTTGGTGACTCGTCATCAAATAAGTTTCGGGAGTCGGCGGAGAATAAAGTTGAAGATGAAGAGCGATGAAAGATCAAAGGTTGGTTCAATTCTCTCGACAGCTCTTCCCCATCAAGGAAAGCGGTCGAATTAAATAAGGGCTTCGATCCGTGACGTCCCAAGAGCGGGAATTTGAGCAGAGGAGAAGAAGGCTGCAGTCGTTATTTTGCATAAGTACGTCGCTCGCATGAAGTATGATGCATTTTCAGTCTCAAGTGAAACTTGGTCTCGCAAATATCTGCGCACTTATGATAACTGATTTACGACTGCAATTACAATGATTGTGATGGAAAAGTCTCTTCAAAAGGTGACCGTTTCAGAGGCACTGGGGAAAATGACCCTAAACTTCATTTCCATTCTCGCTGAAGGAGGGAACAGGAGTTTCCGAGGAGCTCAAGAGGCTGTTCTCATATTTTCCGATTCTCTTCAACACTCGGCTTTTTAAGAGCATTCTATATATATATATATATATATATATATATATATATATATATATATATATATATATATATATATATAGGCAAATACATTGAATTATAATTAGAAATAAGTTATAACTACGGAAAATTCAGTCAACTGAAAAAAGGTAAAACATGTTGAACTAAAAATCTACTACCAATACGAAAACGTGAAGCATATTATTTTACAATACACACGCGTTTTCATGTCTAAAGACTAGACAAGGAATGCTTATTAGCACACGACAGGTAACAGCGCGCACCTGTGCTCTTAATGCGTGATTCACACAAGAAAAAGCGCGGGAATCATCAGTGATGCCATGACGCAGCATTCCATGACTGGTTTTCCCAGAGCTTCTGAGAGAAAGGAACAGTTTTCCGAGAAGGAAAATGTGGAGTCATTTCTCCCTTTCACGGGCGATCATCACGAGTTATCTCCTCGGGCTCCGCGTTCCCCTCCTTAGGGAAACAATGGGAGAAGGCCTTTTGGTTTCTGTTCGACGTCATTCATGCGTTCAGAAGGGCTCCTGTGTAACCCCTCAGAGCGTTTACCGGGGCGTGCAGGCGTCTCCTCTCTCAGCTCTTTTGCCTATTCAGTAAATGCACACGTGTTCACGATTAAGAGGAAGAATGGGGTTGTAATGAATGATGCTATATTCATATATGAACGCATATGCCATTTCTTTTAAGATGTAGGTATTATTAAACTATGAAAGGTCATATGGTCATATTACATGCAACTTTGGCCCCTTCTTGCAAGTAAATAACAATGCCCCTTAATACGGGCATACACTCTCAAGAGATGGTAACCAGTGGCTTATCCACATCACTCTGAGGAGTACTCAGCAGGGGGCTTACCTTCGCCAAGGCCTGCAACAGCCCCCTCACCAGGAGTAATTTCAAGTATATAGTTGTACCTACCTTGACCAGTGATCTTCCTCTCACCCTTTTTGCTCTCGAAACACTGATAATTCGATGGGCGTGCTCAAGTTCTCCTTTTAATTCTGCCTACAAATGAGTAGCTGAGAAGAGCGCTGAGACCTTGACAATGACTTTGGCCTTTGACCTTTGAAGATCAAACCTAGTTAACCTTATTATTCTGGAATTAGATCTAAGATACAGCACGAAGAGGACACCGGTTTGTTCTTCGGCAAGGAAATATTTCTCTTAGTCTAGAAAATCACAATGTTTCACTCCAAGCCAAATAATTTATAATCAATCAATCTTACATTTCAGGGATGGATGAAAATCCCAATTCCCGTTTCCGTCTTCTCCAGATGACTTTGGTTATTCGTAACTTTTTAAAGTTCGTCGAAGTAATTCATACTTATTTGGTGGCGAATATCCTCTCGAAAAGTCATCCAGTCCCCCATTCTTTTCACACGACCAAACCAACCCAACACAACCCATTGTGATCCATCTTTTTACCTAAGCCTGCCTTCTCTTTTTAGTTGCCTGTGAAAGAAAACTATCGAGATAGCTTTGTCTGTCCGTCCGCACTTTTTTCTGTTCGCCCTCAGATCTTACAAACTGCTGAAACTAGAGGGGTGCACAATTGATTAGCCACCCTCCAATCATCAAACATACCAAATTGCAACCATCTAGCCTAGTAGTTTTGATATTATTTAAGGTTAAAGTTAGCCATGATCGTGCGTCTGACAACGATATAGGACAGGCTACCACCGGGCCGTGGTTAAAGTTCCTTGGGCCTTGGCTCACACAGCATTATACCGAGACCACCGAAAGGTAGATCTATTATCAGTGGCCTTGATTACACGCTGTACAGAAAACTCGGTTGCGCCAAAGAATCTTCGACGCATTTTTTTTTATTTAACCATATCTCCAACCCTCGAATTTTCTCTCCCTTTCAAGCATTCTTGCTCCATATTGTTGTGAGCACAGTTTGTCTCACCATCCATACTTCTGCTCAGTTTTTACATTACAATAGTTGCCTTCATAGGCACAGCTGCTCTTCTAAATGATGGACAGATATCGTGTTACCTTTCCTGTTTCGCCTATTTTGAGAAGCCACCTATGGACACTGTGTGTGCAAATATATCTGTTAATCCACCTGTCATTATTGTAACGCCTTCCTTTGATAAAAATAAACATAAAGATAGAAATAAAAATAAAGATTAGTTGAATTTGTATGAAACCTTGGGATATGGGTACTTTAAACAGACAATAATTCAGCGCTTCATAAACAAGCATAGAAAATAATTTAGTGCGTCATACACATACGCTGAAAATAATTCAGCACTTCATACACATACACAGAAAATAATTCAGAGCTCCATATACATACACAGAATATAATAGAAAATATATATTATTCAGTGTCCTATACTTATGCATAAAATAATTCAGCACTTTATATATACAAGCATAAAATAATTCAGCACTTTATATATACAAGCATAAAATAATTCAGCACGTCATAAATATACACAGAAAATAATTAAACGCTTCATAAACAAACGCAGAGAATAATTCATTGCTTCATAAACATACACAGAATATAATTCAGCGCTATACACATGCACAGAACATAATTCAGCTCTTCATTCACACACACACAGAATATAATTCAAAGGAATTCACCTGGATCCTGCAGGAATTCTCACTCACACTCTCAAGCATCCTGAAAGTTAGGGTCCTTCCTTCCCTTCCTTTCACTACATCCGTATACTCTTTCCTAAGCCCGTTTCTAGGACTTCCGAATTTATATTCTATCGACCATCCTATTATCTTCCATTTTTTTTCTATGACTTACTCTCCTTACAACATTCTGATACACAGAACTGGAGTATATATATATATATATATATATACACACGCACACACACACACACACACACACACATATATATATATTATATATATATATATATATATATATATATATATACGACTGGTAAACATGCTGTTACAACAGAATCCCTTCTAATAAAAGGAACCCATAAAACACCAAAATATACAGAAAATAGGTACTATATTTCATTACCTAGCTGAAGAGACAGACAGCAATCTTCGATATATAGTAATTACTTTCTATGTTTTGGCGTTTTTATGTTTTTATTGATATAATATATATATATATATATATATATATATATATATATATACATATATTATATATATATATATATATATATATGCATAAAACATGCTAGTATGAGAGAGAGAGAGAGAGAGAGAGAGAGAGAGAGAGAGAGAGAGAGAGAGAGGTGACAATTAATAACGTCATCACACATGTAAGCAAACACATTGCATCATTAGCTAATAAAGTAATCCAGTACTCACAGAAAGTGACTCCATTAGCCACCCTAATTAACCTTCATTAAGCCGCACATGAATGTCTATTGGTGCTCTTCAATCTTCCTAATCCCTTCCCCCCCCACCCCCGGGGATCTCCTTACCTCCCCTCTCCCAACCCTCTCCCCCTACGTGCAATGCCCGGATCCCACCAGTTCATTACGTGGGCAATTCGTGGCATTTATTTCATCCGGGTTAGGCTAACTTGATACCCAAGATCGCCTACGTGTGCCATCTTGAGGAAATACGTATGCCACCTGTATGCCATCTGCTAACAACGATGTCATTAGAGCTAAGGTTACAGGATGTTAAATGTTCAGCGGTTGCGTCTAATTGGTTGTTGTCGTTCTTTGTTTACCTCCACGAAATGGCGAGAAGAAGGCACTGACATCCCTGCAAGCGCTATGGAGAGCGTTCAGTGCAATACGATAGGACAAACTTCCAAAGATTATTATGCGGCATTAAGTTGTAGTACTACAAAGACTAGTGCGATACAGGCAAGATCATTTGGTGGCGGATCGATCATGACTATAATTTCTTTGAAGAAAAACATTGCTTATTAGAAGAAACAACTAAGATAGGGACAAGGTTTAAACTGCGATCAATACTAGTCTTGGATATCAGAAGATTGATGGAATATGATAGGTTGCACAAGAGATGGATACATTCGCTCACTCAATTCAAAATATAAATAAAAAAGAATGCCTAGATATATGAGCTACTGATCATGAAATGGCCCTGTTGCCAAAAATTTGTGAAGACGTTGTAGGAATTACTCGGTCTAGTATCAAATCATCATCAAACCATAGCTAATAGACTGTGACCTTAAACGTTATCAGCCTTTTAGAACTTTGCATAAATATTTACCACAGGTTTTTAAATTATCATGTCAAAAAAGCTAGTATTTATAATCACCTCCACATACGACTTCCATAGTAGAGTAGAGTAAGCGAGTCCAAATTCAAGACTGGAATCCATTTGTCAGCAGCAAGCGTTTGTAAGCACAAAGGACGAAAGTGGGAGGTTTCGTTGGGGAACAAAGAGGCTGTTGAGATGCAAATAAGGGAGTTAAGAAGCAAATAAGAGAGGTAAAGAAAGGAAAAATTAAAATAAAAGGTGATGTGAACAAGTGGTTTAAGAGGAGAAATAAGCTGCACTGGAGGGAAGTAAATGCAGAGAGAAATGTTAACTAGTAAGGAAATCTAGGAATAACAAATGCAAATGGAGAGATCCTGTCCCTAAAGGATGCAGTCTTGAGTCGATAGATCGAGTACTATGAGAAGTCATTGAATGTGGAAGTCAAGAGAATGAGCTGGCTGCTGCAAGAGTGAAAAAGTTTAGCGTGAATTTGAGAATGTCTGTAAAGGCGATGAATGGATTGTGAAGGGAAAAGACCAGCTGATGGTTTACACATAAAGCTGCAGTGTAGTGGCTATAGTGCTAATTTGCTGACCAGGGTGGGTAAGGTAATTCTAGATAGTGAAAGGCTTCAGAATGGATGGATGGCAAGAATAATGTTATGCATTAAGATGCTCATGTCGAAGATCTACAGTGATGCATTGGGGGTTGTCATGATCCGACAGGACGGGATAGATATAGCCACGCTTCGGGCTAACAATATGTGGCTAGACGACTTCCAATCAAAGTGAACGTTTATATAGCAGCTTCTCATTTACCCTCGACATCTCTGGCCATCACTTTATCAAATAACATTTCATTTAATGATGGAGGTGTGAGTAAAAATGATGGGTACAGCACTGTTCATTACACCTCAGAAGATGTTATAAGATTCTGATTGAGAAAGTAAGCCATTCAACAGAAATAAGACATGAGCAGATCTAGTATAGACATGGAAAAGTGTGTGTAGGTTTGCTACTGTTTCTGAAAATGTGTGAAAACTCTGAGAGTAAGGGGACAATAATTGTAGGTAGTGAGCATGGACCGAGCCAGCATATGACAGAAATGCGAGAGAAATAAATTTGCTGGTTATCCAGGGTATGTGGTGTAATAAGTAATCTGTTGAAAGCAACCGAATGTTTGAATATGGGGACAAAAGACTGAATAATTGGTCATGAAACTGTCTGAAAAACCGTTGTGTTAAGTTTCCAAGGTTGTATGTTGTCGTTACTTCTAGAGTAAAGAGAGATATTGGTGCAAAATTGTATGGTAGAAAAAGTGGTTGTGAATGGGGCCAATGGGACTGTTGTTTACATATGATACAGCGTTAGAGGTTGATGGTGAATAGAAACTGCAGCGACTTGTAAAACAAGGTGAAAGTGGTTATGAAGAAGTCTAAGGTCAATGTTTCCATGAAAATTATAATAAAGGAAATGAAGAAAGGAATGTTAGTATAGACACAGAGAGCATAGAAATGACTGGTTAATATAAGAATTTGGCAGTGAATGTAACGGGTGACCTTAGCCTACATAAGAGAAGATGTGAGAAAAAAAGCAACACAATTAGTGGTATCTCTACAAATAGTCACGAAGTAAAGTTACAACATATAAAGGAATTATGGAGGGACATATTTTATGGCAGTAAAGTAATGAGGGTTGACTTGAAATAAGAGAAAGTAGTGGAAGCTACGGAGATTTATAACAGCGTCATATGAGTTAAAAGGGCAAGAAATGTCAAGATGAAAAGAAGTTGCCATGCAAAGTTTATGCAGATGAAAAAATGGATCATGGTTTTGAAGTGGATCGGTCAATAGGATAAAATGGGGGCCAATGACTTGGGAAAATGGGCACATAATTCGGATATTTTGGACATGACGCATGCGAGTGGTGCAGTGTTCGGTACGTAGGGTTCTTGCTCCAATGATGACGGAACTTCTGCTAAGGTCACTGGAGCGACTGATTGGGTACGCTAACTGCAAGGGGTCCAAATAGAAATCTAAAACACACATACCTTATATAAATACACACAGTATGTATGTATATATATATATATATATATATATATACATATATATATATATATATATATATATATATATATATATATGTGTGTGTGTGTGTGTGTGTGTGTGTAAATATATATATATATATATATATATATATATTATATATATATATATATATATATATATATATACTCTCATGTGCAGTGTGATTGATCTAACAGAACGCAGTTCAAAATATGTAACGAGTAGCACCGTAATATATAAAAGTCAATCAATGTTGTTGGGGAAGTAATGGCCCTGGATACTGATGATCTTCCGAAAAGAAGCAATACTCCATCACCTGCAGATGAAAAGATCTGAAGAGAGTGACGATATCACTGTCTCTGAAGATATGAGAAGCCCCACTGGGTAATATTTGCTCTTAGGCAACATAAGATCAAGTACTATTTCAGTGCAGCGAAAAGGCTATAAAATTAGATTCAACAGAAGCTAAATTCTTCCTGTCCAAAGTGATCAGAGGATTGGAAGTAAAGGTGGGCTTTTCCACAATGGAGTTGGACGAGTGGTTTTCGCGCTCGCCTACCAATCCGGTGGTCTGAAGTTCGATTCTTGGCTCTGCCAACGCGGAATCAGAGGAATTTATTTCTGGTGATAGAAATGCACTTCTCGATATAATGTGGTTCGGATCCTACAATGAACTGGAGGTCCCGTTGTTAGGTAACCAATAGGTTCCTAGCCACGTAAAAATATCTAATCCTTCGGGCCAGCCCTAGGAGAGCTTTTCATCAGCTCAGTGGTCTGGTAAAACTAAGATATACCTAACACTTTTCCACAATAAAAAATAAGTAGAATAGTCAGTAGTGTCACTACATCTTTGCCAGGTCCCGCTAGGTATCTTTTAAAAGTTCAGATGATTAGTTGATCACTGAAACGTTTCATATCTATTTTTTTACTTACATTTATATTATTGTAATTATTAGACTCAAGATCAATTAATTTTTTTATTCCTAAAAAAATCAATAGCAATTGTAATTGTATGAAGCACTGGCTAGAATTGCTATTATTAAGTCGTTGACTTATATTTAAGTTAATTGCAGTATGTTCGCGTTAAATCCCGACGTTGGTTGATGACGTTTTACTGCAGTGTTGACGCTCACTAAGGAGATAAACTCCTCATTCCAAACGAGCAAATAAAAAGACGATGACACTAATAATCTTCACCGTAAGGAAGTAGTGTCGTCAGTGTACTTCACGTGGTGCACTGTAGTCATTACTTAATTGTATTTGCAGCGTCCCCTCGGCCCCTAGCCTGCAACCTATTTCATCCCCTTTACTGTACCTTCATCTCATATTCTCTTTCTTAAATCTGACTTTCCACCCTCTCTAACAATTATTTCATAATGGAACTGCGAGGTTTTCCTCCTGTTACACCTTTGGAAGCTTGTTACTGTCAATTTCCCTTTCATTGCTGAATGACCTCATAGGTCCCAGCGCTTGGCCTGGGCTTAAATTCTATTTTTCATTCTGATAAAATTATTCATAACATAAGTTCACTCGGAAATTGCCGATCAGAAAGTCAATCGTTCCTCACCTCTTGTCTCTCGGAGACTCTAATCGCAAGACGGCCATATCAGCTCCAACCACCCCCCTCCCCCCCCCCCCCCCCCCCCTCTTTCCATGGATGAGGACAATGTGCAGACATCTAACGCCAAGATACATAGTTTTTAATCTTTCCACTATAGAAGAATCATCAAATCTCTAATTTATGCGGCGCTGTAAAGCCTTCCTATAGTTCACAGAAGGTACTGTCAGCCCTCAGATCTTAAAAACTACTGAGGCTAGAGGGCTGCAAATTGTTATGTTGATCATCCACCCTTCACTCATGAAACATACTAAGTTGCAGCCCTCTAGCCCTAGTAGTTTTGATTTTATTTAAGGTTAAAGTTAGCCGTGACCGTGAGTCTGGCAACGCTATAGAACAGGCCACCATCGGGACATGGCTCAAACAGCTTTATACGCTGTACAGAAAACTCAATTGCGCCGTAGAAACTTTTTTTGTTTTTTGTTTTTTAGGGGCAAATAGGATTCCCACCTTTCTTTAGAATGACAATGACAGATGTGTGGCGGTTCAAAATAACAATTTTATATATATATACATATATATATGTGTGTGTGTAAAAATATATATATATATATATATATATATATATATATATATATATATACTATATATACTATATATATATATATATATATATATATATATATAATCTCACGCAGAAGTATTTCAGTCATTATCACCGAAGCACTTTATACAAAGTAACTAACAAATAACTTGCCCTTTCATCTTCCTTTGCAATATAATTACCGTATCTATTCTCCCAGTTGGCATCATAATCATAACAGAACCCTCAAGTCTTTGGTAAAATAATCCCCATTTGTCCCCAACCCCCATCCCTCAGGCATTTCTTATCACACTAGTTACGATGTAATTCAGTATGTGACAGTAAGAGAGAGAGAGAGAGAGAGAGAGAGAGAGAGAGAGAGAGAGAGAGAGAGAGAGAGAGATTGGAATGGCAAGCCATTGCAGCAAATAATTTTCGTCCTTATGCCAGAAGAGCATCCGGGATGGAGTAACTCTACCTAAGTGGTGCTATGGGGAGATATGATCCTCATTCTCCTCCGCCTCCTCCTCCTCCTCCTCATTCCTCATCTTATCCTTCATTCGCGTTCTCTCCTCCCTCTGCCTTCCTCCACATTCCTCATCCTTAATCCGTCAAAATCGTTGTCTTTCTCCCTCTCCTTCTCCTCGTCCTTCGCCTTCGTCTCCTCCAAATGCCATCAGGACTGTCATCGTTTTGCTTCTCCCTGATTCAGCCTCTCTACGCTTCGTTAGTCTCTATTTAGTGGCAGTCTTGTCAGTTTTCGTTTTATTTCCATCTGACGACTCTTCATCTTCCTCGGCTTTGTTTTCGCTAATCGTTTTCCTTCTTCTGCATTCCCCCTCTTCAGTAACTCCTCTGTAAGAGGAGCAGCTTATTCCTCTCACCTTTCGCGCTCAAAACATCATCAAAGACGAGACTCTTAATGGCTTTTTTTTTTCCTTTTACCCTTTTCAGTCGGCCATTCATCCCTCCGATAATTATCGCATTAGTGAAACTCTATAAATGACATCAGTTCCATGGCAACTTCATTTCTTTGGCTGCGGGTGGGTTGGGGTGGAGGGGGGGGGGGATGGTTTTGCACATAATACCTTATAGAAGGCTTAATAAGCGTCTCTTGTGAGCGCCTATGTTATTCCGTTTTCATGGTTGCTTTTTTCTGTCGAGAGGATCCTCATTCTTTCAGACGTCATATTAAAACATTAAGGATGTATTGCAAGCTATCTCTCATGACTGTAACAAGGTTTTAGTTTTCTGTAAAAGAAAACTATTGAGATGAATATTTGTCTGTCACTCCGCACTTTTCTGTCCGCAGCCAGGTCTTAAAAACTACTGAGGCTATAAGGCTGCAAAATGGCATGTTGATCATCTAGCCTCCAATCATCAAACTTATAAAATTACAGCCTTCTAGCCTCAGTAGTTTTTATTTTATTCAAGGTTAATGTCAGCCATGGATGGTGCCAGCCGCCGACGAATCCTCACTTGACCGCATTTGTGGAGCAACTGAGCGTTGCCCATTCACGGCTGAGAGTTTCATACTGCAGCGCATCAGGAGTTTCATACAGCATCATACACTGTACAGGAAACTCGACTGAGCCGAGGAAACTTTCGGGCATTTTTTTAATGTTTTATATTCTCTTCCAACAGAATTTCATGACAAACTTTGGTAAAGAAATGCCGTTATTTTCGACTAAAAAAAATCTGATTGCATTTAGGGAAGAGCGAGTCAGTGCCTATATTTTGGCACTCCAGTGGCTGTATACAGTTTTCTGTAACATTTTAGCATCTAGGTAAACAATATTATTCTCTGAAAAACTGCTGATATTCTTTTTATCTTGTTGTTTTTGAACAAGCTGACCTTGTATCAGCACGGGCTCTTGCTCACAGAGCTTCACCTTTAATAAAATAATTCACCTCTAAAGAGCTAGTTGAAGAAGTTTGGAGGTTAGTCATTGAATGGGAAAAATGAGAAGTCTGAACACAAGGAACTGTTTGAATTGTCAACCATCCTCTCTGCACGGAACGTGAATTGTTGATCGCAACAGATCATTATCGATATGAAAGCTAAAGCACCAGTGCCAAAATTGACCCCTGAATGAAGCGCCTGAATACGGAAAGTTATTGTCAGCCTCAAAAGAGGTCTAAGGAACAGAAGAATGTAGAATTTGGGCCAAAGGCCAAGCACAGGGACCTTTGAGGTCGTTCAGCGCTGAAACGGAAATTGAGAGTAGAAAGGCTTGAAAGGTGTAACAGGAGGAAAACCTCGCAGCTACACTATGAAGCAAGTGTTAGGAGAGGGTGGATAGCAGGATGGAACAGAAAATATGAATGGAGGTACAGTAAAAAGGGATGAAAGGGGTTACAGCTAGGGGTCGAAGGAACGATGCAAAGAACCGTAAGTAATGCCTACAGTGCACCGCGTGAGATGCACTGACGGCACTAACTCCCCACGGTGAAGAAGTCACAAGATCTCATGAGCTATCGTTATCCCTAAAATAGTCCTCTAATTCGTCTTTATCAGCATCCGGAAAAATCTTTTCATGGGCATATTGTCTCATAAAAGAGTTGTCTGGGCATGAAAAACTATCAAAAATTCTTCGAGAAAAATCTTCAGATTTGATGCCATTGTCTCCCACTTCAGAAGACGTTTTAATTGAACCCAAAGATTGGATATGAGAAATAACCACCATCTACTGAGCTCTTACGATTTAGGTCGTGACAAACTCAATAAAACTTTGTATAGGAGAAGTCACATCAATCCACAACGGAATCTTTGATTTGAAAGTCACCACTGCCCTTAAAGGATAGTTAGGAAGCGAAAAGCCTTCATTATCACATAACATGTGCTTTATGCTTTTATTTCTTACGTGTACCTTGTGCATCTACCTTCAAACAAATATTTTAAGCATCTAGTCTCAAATTGACTTCAAGCATACACTTTATTGGGCAACCTTCAAACATGTACTTTATGCGTCCACTTTCCTGAATGTACTTTATGCGGCTACCTTCAAATATCCACATTTCATGTGATATAAACTTCTCATGTGGTGTGGCGGTTGACCATTATAAGCTTCCCTTACCAAATTAACTGGTCGCTAAGTGGCTCGAGGGTGGGCGAAGAGCATCTAAACCCCACTTCAACCGTTTATTTTTTCTTTTATTTTTTTTATTTTTTTCTTACTTCTACATGAATCGGTTCATAAAAATTAAACTTACTTTCAGCTGCATTCAGATTTCAGATTTTGTCATTCTAGTAGAGCTTTATAATTATATATATATATATATATATATATATATATATATATAGATATATATATATATATATATATAATATATATATATGATATATATATATAGATATATATATAATATATATAGTATATTTATATATATATATGTAGAATCTACTGGTCCTTTTTACCAGATGCATATTAATTTGTAAAAGCCACAATGCCCTCTTAACTTCTCAAATTCTTTGCTCTTTTTTGGATGCGCTTGTCACTACAAAGCCTTGAGCGTCAACTTAAAAGAAATTCAAAGAAATCATGATGTTTGGTAGAGGGAAACGAACCCCTATACCATCACGATGAGGTTACCTTCTCTTTGTAGTGACAAGCGTATTCAAAAAGGAGCAAAGAATTCGAGAAGTTAAGAGAGCATTGTGGCTATTACAATTTCATATATATATATATATATATATATATATATATATATATATATATATGTATATACATATATATATATATATATATATGTGTGTATGTATATATATATGTGTGTGTGTGTGTGTGTGTGTGTTTGTGTGTGTGTGTGTATGAGATAGTATATACATAATAGATATATATATATATATATATATATATATATATATATATATATATATATATATATATACACTGAATGATCTGAAGAGTCAGAAAATATTATCAAACTAATAGGATGTTGATCAACAATCTAAAAGCAATAGAATTCAACTAATGAATCATTTGCTCCAGCTGTAAACTTCTTGCATATAAACTTCAATGCGCTTACTAAATAAAGGAATGTATACATACATGCATAACAAACGTAACGATGTCCAAACATATATACGTGAACATACATCGAAATAAAATATGGTGAACAAATATTATTCACAATATCTCTTTGCATTGCACGGGAAGCTATAAAAGTACAAATATAAACTCATTACAACGTCAACTAGGAAAGGATGTGAGCCCTGGCCTAAATAAATTGAAAGCAAACCTACTCATTTAGTAAATAGAGCAGAAACCTGCGTTTTCCTTTCATGCAACTGCGGCAGACAGCATGTTATGCGTAGCTGCAAGCTCAAATACGAACACACGCACACACACACACACACACACACACACACACACACACACACATATATATATATATATATATATATATATATATATATGTATTATATATATATATATATATATGTGTGTGTGTGTGTGTGTGTGTGTGTGTGTGTGTGTATGTGTGTGTGTGAGCGCACACGCTCGTGTTTGTGAATATTGTATGTTGTCAGCATATTGTTTATTGGGATGATGATGTATACAGATCTCTACAAAAGTTTTTCGATTTCATATCAGCGCGCGCGCACACACACTCACACACACACGCACACACCAGGAGAGAGAGAGAGAGAGAGAGAGAACCACTTTATTTGGACATACTAAACTGATATGATCAAAATAATGAACATTTGATTAAAACTGCATGCTCACTGTTTCGTATCGCTATAATTAGTCTTAACTTTGTCCATAACGGAAGAAACGGATAACAGTGTTCAGGTGACGTGATAACATCCAAAGACCTGTGAGCTGACAACCGATGAGAAGGAAAAGGACACTATGTTATCATATCACCAAAGGATCCCCGCCCAAAAGGATGTCCCTACATCCATATCCTCAGGCCCTTCACTTCCTTAATCCCTAATGCCCTCATCCGGCTGACTTTGCATTCGGTCGCTAGCCGCCGCCGAGAGAGAGAGAGAGAGAGAGAGAGAGAGAGAGAGAGAGAGAGTCAGTTTGATTTACTTGCTGCTCTGTCCTTTATAGATAGGGTTGACCAAAGTCTGCTGGCTACAGGGAAGAGACGAACTAGCTAGAATCTGGTTATGTTTTATTTTTGACTCCGGTCCGTTTTTGTCTATTTATTAATTTTTTTAAAATTTGTATATCACCAACTGGTTAAATGCTATCCACATCTAATTGCCTGATATAGATCTCCATCCTGCCTGAAAGAGAGAGAGAGAGAGAGAGAGAGAGAGAGAGAGAGAGAGAGAGAGAGAGAGAGAGAGAGAGAGAAGAGAGAGATTTTCAACTAAATGACGCCAATTGTACTCCATCAGCTGGTGAACTGCACAGCCAGCCAGGAAAATTTCATGCACGATAAAAACCATTCAAATTCATGGCTATACGTAGCATTCCTGGCACATTTTACTTCATATTATGCTTAACTAAAAAAATGAAAAAAAAACATGATAAGAAACTGTAAATGAACTAGCCAAGTTAAGAAGAGTTGGACTAGGGAGAACCAGGCAGTGACAACTGATGACTGAGCAGGAATTATTTACTTCTTTAAAGCAATAAAATACCAAAGGCATAACGATTAGATAAGCAGGACATTTTTACACAGAATCCTATATATAATTTCCCTGAATTGCCTCACTTAAACCTGTGAAAACCTTAAAGAATAAACCTGAAAACAAGAACGGTAAAACCATTCAGAACTCAAGATAAACCAGTAAGAATTCAGTAACTCCAATGACTTACAAATCTTACATAGTATCTCCTTCAATTACATTACTTAACCTGTAACTTTTCAGAACAATAAACTAATAGCTTACAAACAAAAAATTCATTAGAAACAAAATTCCAAAGAAAAGACAAAACAATGAATAAATATTTCAAAATCCAGTACAGTATCTTACATGAAAATCGACAGGCACAGGTACTTAGAACAGAAGTTCAGCTGACAACAACGATATAAGAGGCTGAAATTTAGCAAGGAGCAATATAATATTATCGAAGGCGCAGCTAAGCTTGGGGTTCCAGAAGAATCGAGTAAAACCTTATTCTAATTCATTATAATTGTAACTACAGCTATACCTAGAAGTGAAGACAGCGTAACTCATGCATGTTTCCTCCCAATTATAACGACATTTTACAATAAAAATGATATATTGTTGTGCAGAACCTCGTTATTGTTTTATTGTTTTATTGAGAGCTACTGATACGCAACAAGCAAAACCAGAGCTACTGAACAGATTTAGTGATCGAAAAAAACAAAGCACATTGGAATGTATGATGACTCCCACATTCAGACAGATATAAATGTATATATATATATATATATATATATATATATATATATATATATATATATATATATATATATGTTTGTGTGTATACAGGTATATATACGTAATGTAATATATATATTGTATATATATAAATCTATATATATATTATATATATATATGTATATATATATATATAATATATATATATATATTTATATATGTATATATATATATATATATATATATATATATCAGATATCAATAGAGAAAGAGAGAGAGAGAGAGAGATAGAGAAGAGAGAGAGAGAGAGAGAGAGAGAGAAGTTCAAAATGTACCATTTTATATTTTATATATAATCTCTCTCTCTCTCTCTCTCTCTTATTGTATGAATACAGAGAAGTAAGAATGAAATGACTCATTGCTGATGGCGTCAGAGTACTTGTGAAGCCCACTAAGTAGTGTTGATTAGTCAGGCAGGGGGAAATGTCTTCAAATCCTCGTTTATAACCTTTAAGTACCAGCTGTTGTTTTAATTATCAACACTGTTGAAACAATCTGCAAAAACATTCCCACGACATTTGGACTGACCAACAGGTGCTACGTGTGCGGACGTATATAATCTTTTTTGCTGAAATTAAGCCGTGGTTCCAGAGAAGAAACAAAAGTAAATGATGCATTTATACTTTAACTACTGAATCAGAAAAACGCCGTAAGTGTAGCCGTTTCAAAATCATAAACTAAATGCAGATGGACAGAGCTCCCTTCAGTGTCAAGGGATCTTCCTGTCCGTTACCTCTTTCACGACATCTATTCAGAGCTTTTCAATTCTGCCTCTCCTCATCCCACCTTAATGCTGCCGAATTATATATACTCTTTTCACCATTTTTCCTCCTTCATAAGACCAGTCCATCTTAAGAAGCAAATATATGAACCTCCTTTCACTTCAACTGACATTTCACCACTTCTTCCTGTCTCCGTACTTCCCGCCATATCATCCGTTCCCATACTGCACATGCTACAAAACAATTACAATTACTTTTCCTTCATTTCTACTCAACAGCCACGCTTCACTTCCATAAAGGAAAACGGGCTCAATAATTCCTTTACAAATTTCCCCTTCAGCTTCCAGATATTTCCGACAGTCGTCCCATTTAGTTGCACTTAGATTTCGCCCTTCCTTGTTTCGCCTTTCCTGTGACTGGCCCTTCTCTCATCATACACTACGCTCTTCTGAAGAACATACACCATAAATAAGCCACGGATGATATTCTTAAAGAAAATGGGAATTAGCAGCTGCCAACCAAGATGTGGCCATGGCCTTATAGAACGTTAAGATTTCCTTTCGAGTACTGGTAATTTAATTGTTGTACACAAATACACATAAATACACACATACACGCGAGCGCTCACACACACACACATATGTATATAGCTAGGTAGATAGATAGATAGATAGATAGATACACAGCAAAATTATAAACACTGTATCAGTGCACAAAAATTTCATGTTGGAAGCCCGCTGAAATTTGGAAACAATTGAAAGTTTTTATTTAAGCTTTCGGAGAATACATTCTCTCTCTCGTTCAGAAAGAGAAATAAAAGTTACAAAAACTGAAAGCATTGGTCGAGGTAAATGAATTACCACCATACAAGTATATAGTTGTATCAGAGTAACCGCCCTGAGGTGGCTCGCTAATCTTGTATAACAACTTAGTTACACTAACTAGTATATGTTTTGTCATAATTGCATTACAGAAAAGGTCCAGTTTATAATTACTCTCATAGTGCCAAGAATGTAATAAAACACGTAGTTTAGGTGAAACGATTGATTTTGACAGAAGGAAAAGACAACATCGTGACTCACTAAGGAAAGGTGATGAAAACAATGACCTCTTTCAACACAGACAAATTAAAAATCATATTGTTAACCTGGACAAAATGAGAAACTTAAAGGATGTTAATAACATTGAAAATGTTGACACTATGAATATATATATAAAAGTTATTTTAAACTGGACCTTTTCTGTGATGCAATTATGACGAAAAGTTAGTGTAACTACGTTGCTGAACAAGATTAGCAAACCACCTTAGGTCGGTTACTCTGATACAACTATATACTTGTATGTTGATATTTCTTTTACCTCGACCAATGCTTTCAATTTTTGTAGCTTTTATTTCTTTTTCTGAAAGAGGGAAAGAATGGACTCTCCGAGAGCTTAAATAAAAACTTTCAATATTTTCAAAATTTTAGTGGACTTCCTACAACATGATAGACAGATACATGTATCACTCAAAAGACTGCATTGATCCATTGCCAGAATAGCGGTGTCCTCCTTCCTTACCCAACCTGGACCAAGAGAAAAATATCGAGAGCAGGTTCCTGCTGTTTGGAAAGCGTCCAAGAGAAGCATTTCGTTAGTATTCACGATTAATGACTTACCGACCGGCTCCGTCTCACATGGATTTGGACTTTGGCCAGTTATTCATCTTCAAATATAACACCAGGAATAACAAAAAGACGTCATACCAATAATATGACAGGTGGAATGTGTTTTGTTGTTCGTAAAGCAGTAGAGTAACATTTTCTTAACAGTATTTTCCAAACCTCCAAATCCTCACTCTAAAGGACATAACGAATAATCTTAAGTGGAAATGAGCCGGTTCACACGTTATCAAAACATCAACTTTTTTTAGTTTTCTGTAAAAGTATACTATTGTGCAGGCTTTGTCTGTCCATCCACCCTCAAATCCTGAAAACTACTGAGGCTATAGAGGGCTGTAAATTAGTATGTTGATCATCCATTCTCCAATCATCAAACATACGAAATTGCAACCCTTTAGTCTCAGTGATTTTTATTTTATTTAAGATTAAAGTTAGCCATAATCGTAATTCTGGCAGCGCTATAGGTACCAACAGCATAGGCCACCACCGGAACGTGGCTGAGTTTCATGTGTCGCGGCTAAGAGTTTTATGGGCCGTTGCTGAGCCACGGCCACCTCTTCACAGAAATTTTCTCTCTTCTTGTGAGCTCAAGTGACTCAATATGGCTGAGCACTGGGCTTGGGATACTGTCGAGGCAGATGATACTGATATTTCAGGACATAACACTAAAAATATTTAGCCACAATCTGAACCGACAGCCATTAAGATCAGATTTATTTTCGCCTCAAATTCTCCTCCAGAGCGAAATTGGCTACAGAGTCGTACGATCAAGACTTGAGTTACACCTTCGAACTTACTGGTTCCCGACCAATCGGTGTTTGGTACTGAGTCACCAGGACTGACGTGAATTAGTTTCATAGAAGCGCCTCCGAGAGAAAATATTGTTTTCCCTTCTCCGGTCACTCAAGATACTTAAGCACCAGCTTTTTTTTGTGGTAGGCAATCGCCTTTGTGGCACTAACTTCTTTTTCATATTTCCTTTCGTCTGTGTTCAATAATTCTTCAAAGTTATGGATAATTATGCAGAGTAGAGCCACGCTAGAACACCACACACGAAGAAATCAGTAGTACCACATTATACATGGTTGGGGTCAATTCATTTTATCAATTCAAATAAATTCCAATTCAACAAAAATTATGAAGTTATCAAATCTAATTCAATTCCAAATAATTATCAAAAATAAATGTTCAATGCAATTCAGTTCAAATCATGAGGGTTTCAATTCCAATTCAATTACAATTCATTATTGATCGATATTTCATGAGGGGCAAAACTAAAGATTTACTTACCTCTGGTAAGCTACTCACATCTGTATCAATTATCAACATTCATTATCCACAAAAAATTATACAACTTTGTCATAAACATAAAGCTCACATTTTCAATCAACAAAAAAATTGGCGTCTCAAAATTTTGCCTTAGAAAAATGTTACCCCATATTATAAGCCTATCTTATCAACTCAGGTACTCCAAACTCTGTCTGTGGTAAACTAAATGCTATAAAATCTCATTATTTGCAATCTGTGCTTGACTAGATACCTTGCGACGGCACTAGACTGGTGGTAAGGGATATTAAACCAAGTCAAAATTTCTACAGGAACTCACAGAGGCACTTTCTTCCCCGTATCACGCTCCACACTTTAGACTACGTCATTGTGCCATTCAATCTTTGCCGTAGACAATTTCCATTGAAGTTAGTGAATGCAATGACCATCAACAAAGCTCAAGGAAAAACATCTTCACACACGGACGGTTAAATATCACCTGCTCTCGCGTCCGTTCATATGTTTGTTTGTATGGTGCTTTTACGTTTCATGGAACCAGTGGTTATTCAGCAACGGGACCAACGGCTTTACGTGACTTCCGAACCACGTCGAGAGTGAGCTTCTATCACCAGAAATGCACATCTCTCACTCCTCAATGGAATGGCCGAGAATCGAACCCGCGACCACCGAGGTGGGACGCTAATACCATACCAACCACGCCGCTGAGGCGCTCGTCCGTTCATTTGATTCACTTCATTTTCAGGTTTATGAGAACTCTCAGCAAGGGAACTATAACTGCAGACATTTCATTCTGATTTGGCCATACATATGTCTTCTCTTTCTCTGAATTTTCCATATTTTATAATATAAAATGTGTTGAGACTGAGCACTATTAACAAAATGTTCATAGATTTGTAAGGACATAATCTTTTGTGATAAGAGTAATGTACAGGTAAGATATCCTTTTCAAATGAAAATGTAACTTTCTTGACCTTAAGAATTCATGTGGTAACTATGAACCTCCTGCATTATGCGGTTCACAGTAAATACTACTCCTGTTATACAACTTCAGTATTAATTACATCAGAACTATTAACAAGAAAACTATTTAAGCGAGCACCTGCCAGTATATATATATATATATATATTATATATATATATATATATATATATATATATATATATATATATATGTGTGTGTGTGTGTGTGTGTGTGTGTGTGTGTGTGTGTGTGTGTGCTTTTCTGTTGGTGTGAGAATATGTGTGAAAAGAGGCAAAATTATCATATCCCAACTGGAGTAAAAAATGAATGAAACGTTTTAGCTACGAATTAGCCACCCAAACGCTCTGAGTAAGCAAATGGAATAGGAAAACAAACAATAATACACCCCATTCCATTCCCCTGTGCATTCTATAGAAGACTCTCTCCCCAAAGGAAGAAGAAAAAAAACTTATGGTATGGCGCACGGTTGGTGGAGTCTGTCACTGATAGACAGGCTCCCTCAAGAGGCTGCTGTCATACAGAAGGCAACACAAGAGGGCTTCCCTTTATCCCTTCGGAGTAAACTGTTATCATTTCTCTCTCTCTCTCTCTCTCTCTCTCTCTCTGAAACGAAATGCTGTTTTGACTCCTTTTCTGAAGCTTAGTTAATTTTGAATAAATAGAGACTTCACAATATAAAGGAAACCCAAATTAAAAGTTGATAAACATTTTCACGCACTGGAATAAAGTATGTACCATATCTTATAAAAAGAGATACTTATTTCTTTCAATAGGCAAGATTAGATTGACTCATCTGCAATTAATTGTATATCTCTTGAAAGTCTTTACAACTGTAGTATAATATTATTCTAAACGACATGATTTTTCCGAATACAGTTTGACTTGTACTTAGTTAACGTATTTCTTAAAAAGGAAAAAAATGTGCTGAAGAGAATGAGCAGGATTTAACTTAATCATAATTTCCCATGAAGGAAAGTCAAAACAATGATGATGCTTATGAAATATTTATATTAGAAATATATACATACATATATATTATCATATATATACATACACACGCGAGGAGGTAATTCGAGTAGACATTACATAAGACTAACTATCAATAACGTTTCTGTTCGTGTTGTGAAGAACACAGAGACCAGTAGCCCGAGTTAAGTGCTCATTTGTTTATCCATATTTTCCTCTTCAATTAAGGCGCTCCATTATATAGCTGAATACCGTTGTTGAACGGATATCACAGGGTCATTTTGCGCTCTGGTGCTATGTAACCTTTCTGATTGCAAAGAATTTGCCCACAAAAAATCATCAGCTGTTTATATGAAATGCAGGCGTAACGAGAACACCGACACTGAGGAATAATTGTTACGTAAAATAACAAAACTATATATATATATAATATATATATATATATATATATATGATATATATATATATATATATATATATATATATATATATATATATATATATACGTATACTTTTACACGTATCGTTTCTTCACCGAGCAAGTCACCCAGCCACCTCTCTCTCTCTCTCTTTATATAATTGGCACTCTCAATGGACAGCCAATGAATTTCTGGGGAACCAAATCATATTCTTTCTTCTCATTCCCGAATGCCTCACGTCAGCAATGAAAGATCCAGCAGCGCCTTGAAAGAATTGGTCAGAAGGGAGAAGTGGACAGATTTCTCCTATGACTTTTCCATCTTCTCCAAATCCCTTCCAGCCCAGATCATTCGTACGCAGATTATAATTCTTCTACTTCGTAGAAATCATCCTCCCTCGTTTCCTTCTCTTCGAACCTTTCCAGAGACCTGTTCTCAATCGCAGTCAGTCGAGCTCCCGTCAATCTCTGAATGCCGATCTTCATATCATCTCTGACAGGAGCAGGTGACAGTTGGCTCGTGTGAATGCCTCACCCCCATTTTACCCTTATCACCGCCTCTCTCCTCTTTTCACCTTTACAATAATTCCTGAGAATTTGGATGCTGCGTTCCTCTG
>NC_061097.1:13319958-13322458 GCF_015104395.2 Macrobrachium nipponense | reverse complement strand
TATATATAAATTAAAACCTTACACGTACACACATGATATTCGCATCGATATGGCTTATACGTTAAAGGCTACAGTTTCTTGCAGCTATTTTCGAAAGCAACTCAATAAGATCTTTGACAAAATATATCTATTTTTTGGCCAATGGAAAAACCTGGAGTGCAGCATTTAGAGTGAAAAACATGTGGACGAACAAATGAGCTCAGTCAATGCATGGAGCAGATGGACACCCACTCTAATGTCTCGAGAAACGATAATAAAGTCTTGCAAATGCTTGCAAAAAAAGTTAGGGTCGGAAGCAACCTCTTCGGCAGACTATTTAAGCAGACAACACCAACACACATTCCTTGAACACTCCTTGCTGTCAGCGCTATCTCTATTCTTCTTCTCTCTCTCTCTGGATGACGATTCACAACAAACCGGCACTACTGTCACCATAATGATTTGTCCGCTGACATAGTGCTTAGTGTCGTGGTATGCCACTCAGAAGTCGTGGGTTCGCGTCACCCCAAGGGCGATGAAAGACCACTGTCTATGTATCATGATCAGTTACTGCTGTAGTGTGGGGTTTGCGGTGGGAGGTTGATAAGACATTCTTTGGTGACTTGAATTTCAAGTCAAATGGCTCTATGTGTTTGTTCCATGTGCATAGGTTTCATCTGCTAAAATAATAATAATAATAATAATAAGTGGTCAAGTGTTGCAAACTTAACATTCTGCTATCTTAAAGGAGGTGGGTTGCTATCGATTCTAAACACAAAACCCTGGATTCAACGCAAAGAATTTCCTCGCTGGACGAGTGGTTTTCGCGCTCGGCTACCAATCCGGTGGTACGAAGTTCGGATCCCGGCTCAGCCAACGTGGAATCAGAGGAATTTATTTCTGGTGATAGAAATTCATTTCTCGATTTAGAGTGCTTCGGATCCCACAATAAGCTGTAGGTCCCGTTGCTAGGTGACCAATTGGTTCCTAGCCGCGTAAAAATATCTAATCCTTCGGGCCAGCCCTAGGAGAGCTGTTAATCAGCTATTCAGTGGTCTGGTTAAACTAAGATATACTTTAACTTCAACGCAAAGATGTACGGCAGTCGATATCACCTAGATGGCTCAGTGGCCAAAAGTCACAGTACATCGTTCTCTCTAATACCAGACAGCTGTTTGAATCCCACTGGTGACCAAGAAATTATTAATTATAATTCCCCTTGGGTGTAAGTTATTCCCGATTAACAGGGAACTAAATATAAAAAATTTTTTCTGACTTAATATTTGTGAATACACACACACACATATATATACATATATATGTGTATATATTATATATGTAGTGTATATATATTGTAATATAAATATATATGTATATATACGCATTAAGCTAGAAATGTCCTTTAATATCTAATTCGTTCTACATCGGAATTAATATATTTTCATATATGTTAACCGAAGGGGAATTTTTTAGTTGATAAGAACGTGGTTCTTATCAACTAAAAAATTCCCCTTCCGTTAATATATATGAAAATCTATTAATTCTGAGATAGAGTGAATTAGATATTAAAGGAAATTTGTAGCTTAGTGCTTATATATGAATCACGGTGATGTGATAAGACTCGTATGTAATATATATATATATAATATATATAATATTAGAATTAAATATTATATATATATATATATATATATATATATATATATATATATGATATATATATATATATATAATACTTGCATACAAAGCACGCTTATATATTTAAATTCTATTCCAGAAATAATCTTTAATATTCCATTTAATATGTTGTAAGAAAACTAATATTCTTTTAGGTCAAAATTTTCAAAGGCAAAAGGAAAATATGTTCGCACATCCCTAGACTAAGTGTAACCAATTGCCAATTATTTGGTTCAAAAACATTCTCCAGCCTTTTGGCTATTAGGGCAAAGTCATTCAGATCTTAGAGCCATCATGTCAGTCGGCCAGTAACTACTTTACACGTAAACGAACATGAGTCGATATATAATGTAAAAAATTATACATGATGGTTTAAAAGATTGCTTCACGCTTCGTTAAGTGCATTGGCAAAATATGCTTTGTTGTTTATCTCTTAGGCAGTGGACGAGTAGGCGAGGAAAAAGTGTTCCTCTTCGCCTCCAGCTGAAAAGCATTTGTTTTATATTAGAACCACACATGAGGATGAGGCATACGGGAAGTTTGGAATCAAGAGTGGTGTTTCTCAGGATTCAGGCGCGTTTAAAAAAGCTGTTTATGTGGGAAGAGCGATAAAGTGGATAATAGGATGGTGAAATGAGAAAAGGCGAGGAAGTCGACATTTAGTTAAAAGAAAATTAAAATGAAGTGAGTAAGTTTAGATGCAGTTAGTCAACAAGAGACAATTTCCTAGAAAGGCCAAGCAAGAACCAATGGTGCAGAAAAATTTAGCAATACGCGGTAGCAATTCCTATAATGATTGTACAAAAATGCCTTAAAATCTTACGAAATGAATAACAAAAGTAAC
>NC_061097.1:13294958-13314958 GCF_015104395.2 Macrobrachium nipponense | reverse complement strand
CTATAATTGATTATGTTCTGTCAAACTAACCCCCATTCCTTAAGCCTTTCTTTCTCCACATTCACAATCTTTGATAAAATTCCTCTTCGTTCCCTATTCTTCCTCTCTCGCAGATCGATAACACAGCAGGGACTGGCTGTTCGCGGACTTCCCTTTCGTCCCTCCCTTTTCAGCCCTCCTCTCTCTCTCTCTCTCTCTTAATCCTTCGGTTATTATTGCTCTGTTTTCGAAAGCACCCACTTTATTCCCCAGTATTTTCATTTATTTATTTCTGCATATCTGTTCCGCCTTTCTTCTTATAGTTTCTTTTTATTTCGTTCAGTTGTTTCCTTTTGCGCTCATCTGTTATCCTTAGATTCATGTCGGTTCTTCCCTTCTATTACTTTCAATTATTTCTTCGCTTTCTTTCCGCGGAATCGTTGCTTCCTTTGACGTCAAATATTGATTTTTTCCCCCTTTATCCATTTTGCTTTTGATTCTGTTTTCGTTTTCAGTTTTTCCTTTTTGAGTTTCCGCGAATCTCTCCTTTTCTATTTTATCACTTTCCACTTCATTTCTTACCCAAGGCCTTCAGACCCCGTCTATTCTTGCTGCCTCTTTATCCTTCGTGTTTCATTCTCCGTCGCTCCTACGAATGCAAATCTTTCGAACCCTTGTTTCTCTCCATGTCTTTCCATATCAAATCCTTCTTTTGTTATATCAACAACTTATTCCTCTCTTCTCTCTCTCTTCTTTTGTTCTCTTGGACCGGGATCACTCTCCCCCTGTTTATCTGCCTCGCCTGTTTAGGTTTTGTTTCTCTGACCACACCCATTTCAAAAAGAATTAACTTATCATTTCAGAATTTTTTGCATTGTTTTTTCAACAGGTTCTTTCCCCCTCTCTCTCAAAGTGTTCTTTCCCTTTCTTTTACTTCATGTTCAGTCCGCTTTCTTCAGCACACCGACGATTTGGTACAAGCCTTTATCACGTAGTGTCCTTTCCCTTTATCAACCGGCTTCCTCTTTGTTTGCCAAACTTGTTCCTCCTCCTTTATCTCATTGCTTTTGTCTTTCGGACATAGTTCCTAACTCTTGCAGAATAATGATAGTTTCCTTATCATCCTTTAATCAAACATTTCCAGTCGCAACATTACACTCTTTATACTTTATTCTTTTTGCTGCATTTCTTACCTCTTGCGGTGCACTGTAGGCATTACTTAAGGTTTTTTGCAGCGTGCCTTCGGCCCCTACCTGCAACCCCTTTCGTTCCTTTTACTGTGACTCCTTTCATATTCTCTTTCTTCCATCTTACTTTCCACCCTCTCCTAATAATTGATACATAGTGTAACTACTCTGAGGTTTTCCTCCTGTTACACCTTTCAAATCTTTTACTGTCAATTTCCGTCTCAGCGCTGAATAACCTCAAAGGTCCCAGTGATTGACCTTTAGCCTAAATTCTGCATTCAATCAAATTGCAAAGGACGGTGAAAGTTAGCCACAATCTATTACGAGTTTATATATTTTGATATGGAGCTGAGGAGGGAAAACCGTTCCGTTCCTCCCGTCACTTTCATTCGATATTCGACCGCACTGGTTGCTTCATACCACAAGAGGGGACCTCCTTAACATTTAGAGGACATGGCGCAGCGCTTGGCTCCTTGTCAGCCATCTCATTTCCATGGACCCAAACTTGGGTCGGGGGCCAAAAGCCTTCGACTGAAGTGTCGTGGGGAGAGAGACGAAAAATCTAAGCGTGGGTCTTGTGTCATTAAACTTGTGCGGTGACTTCAAAGAGCTTTTGTAATTATTCCTGTAAACGTTCATAAAAAGTCTGAACCTTGGACCATAGCTGTTCATTCTGCCGCGAATATAGATGCATTATCAAGTAATTTGAATGAGCAAACTGCTACTATGACTTTGCCACGGCACACCAAACTATTGGCCTCATTTTCAGTTACCAGAATAAATATTTCACACATAGATTAGGTATTCCTTATCACGTTCCAGGAATGATTTTCATTTTATTTTCTGAATAAGTTTCTTTATTGCAGACTTAGAAAAGACACTGACTGAATCGCGTGATGGTTCACTTTATGGATATTTCCCCCCCTGACAGAAGTTCCTGGGCTGGGACACACGTAGGTACCCTCAAGAATACGGGAACAGTTTATCCAGAGAGAATGCAGTTGAGGGATAAAAATGTTTAATTTTTAATTTTTATGCGTAGTTATTTACTATAATAATTATACAGTTTATTCAATTTCAGTACCAGTTATGTTTAGTACATGTATGAACTATTAACGAATACCGTATCTATGAAATTACAAACGAAATATATTTTATAGTTTACAAGCATACTTTGTCTGCAGTGGGGAGTAGAAGCAAGCTAGATAAGAGCAAAGCTTTCATTACAAAAGTAACCGTTCAGCTTTGTACAGATTGAACTTGGAACATGAAATTTAGATCAAAACGCCGAGGTCTGGAACCTATGAAGTCATTCAGCGCTGAAAGGGAAATTGAGAGCAAATGAAGTTTTAAAGGTTTAACAGTAGGAAAGCCTCTCAGTTGCACTACAAAACAATTGTAAGGAAAAGTTAGAAAGTAAGATGGAAGAAAGTTAATATCAAAGGAGGTACAGTAAAAGGAATGAAAGAGGGCGAAGCAAGAAACCCTCAACTATGAAGAAACAGAGATTACATTTATTTCACATAGTAACTATGTGAAATACATGTGATATAGCTCGTTCTACATCTATAGGTGTACATGTTTTCTGCAAGTTTTCATACTGTGTCTCTTAATTGTATTGAAATAGACACAAGCAAAAGGTAAACAACCTTAAGATTTCAAGCAATTATTGAGCATTTTCGTATTATTCCCAAGCTATCTATTTTTTCAATGTAAAATAAAATTGTTTTTACTTTAGATATATACCTTATACGTTTCACATTTACCTTCATTTTCGATGTATATGTTGTAAGTATTTATGTGTAAATGTCATATTTTTTTCATCAATCTTAATTATCTTATTAACCGTAAATTTACAAATCTTTCGCTTGTGGCCCATACTACCAGACAACGAATGTTATACCATAACAGTATGAATTACATTTCATATGTTTGCTTCCTTTGCAGAGATCACTATGTACAAGGCTAAAGTACTTCTCATCAGTGTGAAGGGATCTATGAAGCAGAACTCAAGAGGGGTTCTCACTCGATCGATCGAGATTTAGGAAACAATGCTCTCGACAGTGACCTCTGCTCCTCAACCTGTCTGATCCAAAAAGGTTTCGAGGACCTTGTGAAACTATGCAAAGGTACGTTCCTTAAGAAGCTTAAAGCTGAGATCTTCAGGGAGTTCTTCATTTTCGCAGAGTCACATAATCCAAGAATCTTTGTAAGTTCCAAGGAAGTCAGGCTGACCTCTATTGCCTATAACCGGGTCTGGATTCCATGAATGTGGCACAAATAAATCAAAACAGTTTTCCTTGTGGTGAATTTAAAACCGCTGACGATGGTCTGAAAGTAACAATGCTTAATCGAACTTCCATTTCATGGACTATGTCTAATTACATTATTTTGGGTTGACAAGTTTACGAACATACTTGACAGTCATGGTTAAGTTTGGCTCTAGAAGAGTTTTACATAATAAAAGTGGAACATGGCAGCTGGCTCCCTAACAAAAACCAGTCAAAATTGAATATTGCCAACTAGCTGTAAAAAATGAATTTTTTTATATGGTACAAAAATACCTTTTAAAGAAAGAGTTTAGACCTGCATTTTCCTGTATGCAGAGAAATTGATGGCAACAGTTTTAGAAGTAGCAAAATTTACTCAATTTCCTCATCATTCTGTTTGTTACACTCGCAGACTTACGTGAAGTCTGCATGTGGATACAGAGTACCCTTCACTGCCACCAACCAACAAGGAGCCTCTAACTGTATAAAGCATTACCTCCAGGATGCTACTTAGAGCAACAGTACAAGAAATAAAACCTAGCATATCATGCAGCTGGACTAATTCAACTATAAGAATGCATTTATTATGCTATTTGTAATACTAAATATAATGGGTATATTGTTTGTTTGGTTGTGTGGTGTTTTTACTTTGCATGGAACCAGTCGTTATTCAGCAACGAGACCAACAGCTTTACTTGACTTCCGAACCACGTCGAGGGTGAACTTCTATCACCAGAAATACACATCTCTCACTCCTCAACGGAATGCCCGAGAATCGAACTCGCGGTAACAGAGGTGTCACGCCAACACCATACCGACCACGCCACTAAGGCGCTTGGTATATGAACTTTATTGTTTTTTCCACTTTGTGGAATTACTGGATGAACTATATGTTTCATAGCAGCATTAGCACCTGCGGTCATTCTCTTCAGAAGTGCGCAATTTTTGTCAATGGCAGACTTAAAGCATTCATTTGTGGCGACATATTATACCCCTTTGTAGTCGCTCTCATCGGGGCTGTGAAACTTATGTTTCATTGATATACTTTGTATATTTTGTGGTCATTATTCTCAGAGCAATAACGCCTTGCATCAGGAATACCACTATATGGACAATCCCAGCAAAGCTTTATAAGTTTCGTTGCACTGACGGACTTTGCGACCACTCTCCTCAGCTGTACATGATTGCACTAATGATAGCTCTTTGCAATAATTCTTCTTAGAACTTTACAAGTTCCGTTCTTCTCAGAACGGTAAAAGTTTTGTATAAAAAATTACACTTTGTAATTGCTCTCCTCAGAGCTGCTCAACCTTTGTTTCAACTATATTCTCCTTAACGCCATATAAATTTTGCATCAATAAGAGCACTGTGTGGTCATTCTCATTAGAGCCGCACAAGCTTTATTTCAATGATAGGCATTGCGACAATTCTCCTCAGTCCTACAAGTTTTGCAGCGATAGTGATTTGCAGTCATTCTCCTCAAAGCTGTATATGCTTTCAATGGTAAATTTTTTAGTCATCCTCCTTAGAGATGTGCAAGGTTTATGCCAACGATAGAACTTTCTAATCATTCTTCTTATAGGACTGTGCAAGGTTTACACTAACTACAGAACTTTCTAATCTTTCTCCTCAGAGTTGTACAAATTTTATTTCAGCGTTAAAATTTTGTGATAATTTTGAAGCAGCAACCTTTGCACTGTCAAAAAATTTGTTACATATATATTCCAAATTGTTGCCTTCATTCTATCTCTATCTATTTATTTTATTCGTTTATTCAAGTGTGTTGTTTTTGTCAGTTTCTTTTCTTACGCTATTAACTTTCTCCACAGTCTTCATTATTACACTTTCCTTTAACGTTTCCTGGCTGATTTCTTTACATCCCCTTTTAGTGTTCATTATTCCTGATCGTTAATCACGCTACTTCCACGCTGACATTTGCCAGTTTCCCATCCTGGATTTTGGCTTTTTACTGCATCATCACTTCTTTTTCTGTTTCTTTCTTCCGAGTGCTCTACATCGTTCCTCTCATACAATTGTTGCAAGGCATGAGTCAGCCAATAAACAACGAGGTAACAAGAGACAAATATAGATAAAGTGAAATAAAGACCTCGTGAAGTGAGTTATGTTGGAAAACAGCTCAGTCATTCTTGCCTAACTGTGATCAGGGACTTCGAATCCTTAATGCAAGTCAAGGATAAAGAGTTTCTTTTTGTTCTGGTTTCCCTTGGGCTCACTTGGCTTCCTTGTTTCCCAGTGGTAAAATTGTTATCACTCTTTCGTTTTGTCACACATCAATCTATCGATAGATAGCTAGATAGATAAATAGACAGACAGATAGACAGATACATGAATGTGTACAAAACATAACAGTAATAACATAATCTTACCACTGGGAAGAACGGAAGCCAAGTTAGATCAAGGGAAACCACAGCAAAAATAATCTCTTTATCCTCGCATTGAATTAATGATCCGGAGGACATATAATATATATATATATATATATTATATATACATATATATATATATATATATATATATATATATATATATATATATTCGTACATACATACACACATAATCAGGAGGGACTGTGTGACATAAGTACCATGGCGGTGCATAATAAGTCTAACACAGCCGCTAAGAGTCTGCTGCAATCAAAGGCAATGGAGGATCATGTGTACGTAATAAAAACAAACTCTTTGGTATCAGAAAAAGAGCTGGACATTATGGACTGATCAATGTGAAGAATGGTATCATTATATCTGGATGTATTTGCGTGGCAATTCGTGAAGGACGAAGGGAATGCCAACAGTTCATTAAAAAGATGCGCTGTTTCATTCAGATATTACGTGAAACAAGTAAAAAAAGCACCGAATTTTCTGTTAAATAAAATCCACCGGAGATAGGTCTATCTTTCGGTGGTCTCAGTAAAATGCTGTATGAGCAGGTGCCCATGAAACGTTAACCACGGCCTGTTGGTGGCCTGGCCTATATCGTTCCCAGACGCACGATTATGGGTAAAATTAACTTTAAATAAAATGAAAACTACTGAGGCTAGATGGCTGCAATTTGGTATGTTTGATGATTAGAGGGTGGATGATCAATATACCAATTTGCAGCCCTCTAGCCTCTATTGTTTTTAAGATCTGAGGGCGGACAGAGAAAGTGTGGACAGAAAAAAGTGCGGACGGACAGACAAAGCCGGAACAATAGTTTTCTTTTCAGAAAACTAAAAAGTAATATCTTATACACAAACACACACATACACACACACTACTTTGCACAAAAGCAGCAGAAAACTGTATTTTGTGATACTGGTAGGACCAGTGATAACGTAAAATGCCTTATTATTATTATTATTATTATTATTATTATTATTATTATTAAGGATGATGAAACCTATTCATATGGACCAAGGCCGAAGGGGCCACTGACTTGACATTCGAGTTACCAAAGAATATTTCAGTGTTTATTAGGAAGAAGAAGACGAAGAAAGGGGAAATACAGAAAGAAAAGACTTATAAAAAAAAAAAAAAAAAAAAAAACATTCATTAAGAAATAAAAAAATTGAGGCCTTGGGAGGTTTACAGTCATTCTATGAAAGAGAAAACAACTTGCGGTTGGAATAAGGAACAAGGCGTGATCCGACCTCCAGCTTAATCAGTATGCGGGCAAGACTTTCCCCTCATGCATAAGTTGTAAATATTATATTGATAAACTTTTAACATGCTAAAATCTATGGTAAAATAGAGCCTTGTTTCACCAACGTACATTAAAATAAATTTGTTATATTCTATTTGAAATCACTTCTCTGTACTGTTTAACATACACATTATCTATTTTTTACAATTTCATTCTAATAAACAAATCATAAATATCCTATCCTAAAATTCCTGTACCTTTAACTCAACGTGAAACACCTTTTTTCAGATATTTTTTTGGGCTCTTCCAAAGACCTTTCCTACCGCCCCCCTCCCCCCACAACGACAACAGCAACAACAAAGTAGATTGTAGGCTTACGCCCCGATTAAGCGAAAATGTGAAATCTAGTATCGGTGCAGCGAAAGGCTGCACCAATACTATATCTGATTCACTTAAAATTGGCTGGTACCGGGAGGTAGGCAGCTCCCAGCCAATCAGCGCCCGCCAAACTAACGTCTCGTAGGCATAGGGATCACCCAAGAATCTACCTTAAGTGAACCAGTTATAGTTTGGGTTCCAAGGAGTCAACGTTGGATAGCTGGACTTACGAGTGGAGTACCCCATGGGCCCTCATCCACATCCTTCCCTGGGGACACCTTCCACCCACCTTCATTGGAAAATCACCAAAGAAATCCCTGTCACTCACTCTCTGTGATGGTATTCATCAAGACGTAAACAGTTCTGCAAATTAACCAAATATTTTAATGAAAGTTATACCTACCAAGACTCTTTCCATAATGATAACCAGTGAAAGGACTTAATTGATTGATTGTGAGTTATCTGGCGTCACAACTACCAGGGTCACCGACACCGAAGGACTTAATGCAAGAAAAAGACATCAGAGCAAAATAAATATATAAATAAATATATTAAAAAGCCTGACATCTCCTAGATTCGAATTGTTACATAATGATCTCATCGAAAGGAAAGGGAACTAAGAGCCTACAAGCAATCCAAGGGCAGAAATAAGGTTGGGGGTCGGGTGAAATCGCTGGATAGATGGAAATGGCAAAAGAGAGGTCATGCAAAGGCTCGCTCCCCTGTGCTATATTTATGATAATACACTGCTTGTAACACACTGGCTGAATTGGCTTCAGCAATTAGTCATAATAGAATCTTTTCTTGATAGTGACCTCAAGGTTTTAACCCGGTATGTATTCACCTTTGTGGCGTGTTTAGTACAAGCCCCTTGGGTATTACCGTAAAAAACATAAACAAAAGACTGTACATGTCATAAGGATAATGGCCACCAAGAAATATTAGTCCTAGATAATGACCATTGGGGGTCACTACCTTGGAAAGATCCTCATAATATATTTATTTATTTGGATGTCATAACAGTGGTAATGAAACCAATAAAACCCTTGAGAATCCCATTTTTCAAATTCAGTTAAAATCGTGGAAGCAGTGTTGCTGAAAATAAAGTTCCTTAGGATGAAAAAGTGGAAGGTTTGAATGAGTTCATCTCAAAGAGAGAATGACTGTTTTGATACAGAAGGTCAAGATATTCCAATGACAGCATCACGCAAAGCCATGTTATGAGAAGTTCATTAAGGGAATCGAGGAGGAGCTTGCTCGTCTGATGCAGGATTAAGGAAGCAAGACTTGTAAGGAAGAACAGAAGAAACTCGTCATAAACCTGAAAAGGCCTTGTACAAAGAGTAAAACTGTTGTATGAGCGCTGTTCATAATTTCTCTTAGCCGTAACAAGAACATTGACGAGTTGTTGGCTAATACGTAACGTGGGAGAGAAGAGTAAGTGACGGCAGAAGTTTCAAAGCTGATGTTTTCGAATAGACAGGAACCATAATCTGAGGAAAATTCCGGTTATAATAAATGACGCCGAATTTGAATGCAGTTCAGATCCAAAGACAACGAAGTTTTTTCTCTTTATCAGCGCGGTACGAGTCGTGTGCTTGGCTGCAGCAACGTGGGTGAAAATAGATGAATTCGTGAGTGGAGGAGGACATGCGATTTGGGAAACATAAATGCTGTTTCGAAGTTCATGCAGGTTTATACAAGAAGCGTATTGATTAATTACTACAAGAAGGGAGACTCAGTTGCTCTCCTGTTCTGCCTCTCTTACAGTTTCATTCTCCCCGATCTGTGCGTCTTTTATTGTTGAAGACAGAACACCACTCCTCTCAACCCCTCAACCCCTCTCTCTCTTTCCTAATTTGCTTAATTCGTGTTTATTTGCTCATTACCTCTCACTCGATTTTAAACCATTCCTTCATTTGCACAAATTCGATTATAAATTGATTGCTGAGGCTCTCTCTCTCTCTCTCTCTCTCTCTCTCTCTCTCTCTCTCTCTCTCTAAGCCAAAGACAAAAGATAAAATTCCTCAAACACATAGACAAGGAACTACCACTCAGTTCGTTGTCAAGGTTGGCCTTCAGAGAATTCCAAAATAATTCAGGTTGTAATGCTTTGACAAGAGATTTGACCTTCAAATGGATTGTCTGTCAAGAGAGACAGACAGAGGGAAAGAGAGAGAGAGAGAGAGAGAGAGAGAGAGAGAGAGAGAGAGAGAGAGAGAGAGAGAGAGAGAGAGGGAGAGAACGCATATTTGTGAGTATGTGTACGTATGTACTACTAGGGAGACAGCATGGGAACTTGTGTGCACTGGTATGCGTAGAGAGAGATCTTATTTTTTTTTTGCATGTTCATGAGAAAAGAGAGAGAGAGAGAGAGAGAGAGAGAGAGAGAGAGAGAGAGAGAGAGAGAGCGCACACATGTCTGTGCTTAAAAGAGAAAGAGAGAGGGCACGATGCTTGTGGGGTATGTCAGACAGCGAGGAGAGAAGGGGAACAAAGAAGAGCAAAGCAGAATGGATAATGTTTATTCATCGTGAATGCATTCTTCATGCACTAGAGCCTCCTGCACTCTACACGGAATGTACTCTTTCATATCTGTGTCAATAAACTCACAGACAAGAGAAGGAACTCATACATAAAGCCAGGGATACATGGAGAGAGGATCGTGAGCAAAATCGTATAAGCATCATACTACGAGAAGGTGGTCAGGTCGGCAACGTGAACTCTCTGTGATTATGGGACCCGGTACCGGACATCACAATTTCTTCAAATTTCTTTGAACTTGGGTCATCAGGTTTTGTAGTATCCGAAAAAGAGCAAAGAATTCAAGAAGTTAAGAGGGCATTGTGGCTATTACAGTTGCATATATATATATATATATATATATATATATATATATATATATATATATATATATATATATATATATATATATATAATATATATATATATATATATATATATATATATATATATATATATATATATATTATATATATATATATATATATATATATATATAACAGGGTACATCGCAAGTATAAAAGGCGCATTAAAACGCTCTGTTTTTCAAGCTAAGGAATTATTTCATTGGACTTACATCTGCCGTTATCACTGCTTGATAAGGGTGGAAGTAAGTTCACCGAAATATAGCCCCTAGCTTTAAAACAGTGTTTTAATGGGCCTTTTATACTTGAGATATGTATATACATGCATACATACATACATACATGCACCACACACACACACATATATATATATATATATATATATATATATACATATACATATATGTGTATATATATATATATAATAATATATATGTATATATATATAAAGGCAAATGTCACGAAGAGTGGTTGCTAGGAACTTTCAACACGGTGTCGAAATGCCTGGCAACCCTTCCGTTGTTTCACTTATCCTCGTGGCATTTACCTTTATTTATACACTCATCAAGCTCCATATATATATATATATATAGAATAATTATCACATCGAACCGTGATCCATTTTATATAGCAATTCAAGCTACAAATGTCCTTTAATATCTAAATTCACCTTTACCTCCCAAATGATATATTTTCATATAATGTACCGAAGGGGAAGGGAATTTTTTTAATTGATAATAATTTGCGTCCCCCATGGGATCGAACCACCGTCCAAGTGGACGGGGACGAAATCAGGACAGCTCAGTGACGCTATCAATCAGAACCAACAGAGACGCTATAAGTTCATATCGATTCTGACCTACAAATCACCCTCGATCTGGGCGCTTTCGTAATTAGAATCGATATGAAACCCCGTCTACCATGTTGGCCAATTCGAGCGTTGACCGCCCACATAGCCTTTTGTTATGAATATTTCACATCGAACCGTGATCCATTTATATATCAATTCAAGCTACAAATGTCCTTTATATCTAAATTCCACTTTACCCCGCAAATGATATATTTTCAATATATGTACCGAAGGGGAATTTTTTTAATTGATAATAATTTCGTCCCTCCATGGGATCGAACCACCGTCCAAGTGGACGGGGGACGAAATCCAGGACAGTCAGTGACGCTATCCAATCAGCCAACAGAGACGCTATAAGTTCATATCGATTCTGACCTTACAATCACCCTCGATCTGGGCGCTTTCGTAATTATATCGATATGAAACCCAAAACCCCGTCTACCATGTTGGCCAATTCTTGCGTTTGACAGCACATACTTTTGTTATGAATAATTATTCATCGAACCGTGATCCATTTATATATCAATCAAGCTACAAAATGTCCTTTAATATCTAAATTCACTTTACTCCCAAATGATTATATTTTTCATATATGTACCGAAGGGGAATTTTTTAATTGATAATAATTTCGTCCCCCCATGGGATCGAACCACCGTCCAAGTGACGGGGACGAAATCAGGACAGTCAGTGACGCTATACCAATCAGCCAAACAGAGACGCTATAAGTTCATATCGATTCTGACCTTACAAAATCACCTCGATCTGGGGCGCTTTCGTAATAGGAAATCGATATGAAACCCCGTCTACCATGTTGGCCAATTCGAGCGTTTGACAGCAAACATAGCCTTTTGTTATGAATAATTATCACATCGACCGTGATCCATTTATATATTTTCAATCAAGCTACAAAATGTCCTTTAATATCTAAATTCACTTTACCTCCCAAATGATTTTCACTATATGTACCGAAGGGGAATTTTTTTTAATTGATAATAATTTCGTCCCCCCATAGGGGGATCGAACCACGTCCAAGTGGACGGGGACGAAAATCAGGACAGTCAGTGACGCTATCCAATCAGCCCAAACAGAGACGCTATAAGTTCATATCGATTCTGACCTTACAAATCACCCCTCCCCGATCTGGGCGCTTTTCGTAATTAGAATCGATATGAAACCCCGTCTAACCATGTTGGCCAATTCGAGAGTTTGACAGCACATAGCCTTTTTGTTATGAATAATTATCACATCGAACCGTGACCATTTATATATCAATTCAAGCTACAAAAATGTCCTTTAATATCTAAATTCACTTTACCTCCTCAAATGATATATTTTCATATATGGTTCGAAGGGGAATTTTTTTAATTGATAATAATTTTCGTCCCCCCATGGGGATCGAACCACCGTCCAAGTGGACGGGGACGAAATCAGGACAGTCAGTGACGCTATCAATCAGCCAACAGAGACGCTTATAAAGTTCATATCGATTCTGACCTTACAAATACCCCTCGATCTGGGCGCTGTTTCGTAATTAGAATCGATATGAAACCCGTCTACCATGTTGGCCAATTCGAGCGTTTGACAGCACATAGCCTTTTGTTATGAATAATTATCACATCGAAACCGTGATCCATTTATTTATATCCAATTCAAGCTACAAAATGTCCTTTTAATATCTAAATTCACTTTACATCCCAAATGATATATTTTCATATATTACCGAAGGGGAATTTTTTAATTGATAATAATTTCGTCCCCCCATGGGATCGAACCACCGTCCAAGTGGACGGGGACGAAATCAGGACAGTCATGACGCTATCCAATCAGCACAGAGACGCTATAAGTTCATATCGATTCTGACCTTACAAATCACCCTCGATTCTGGGCGCTTTCGTTAATTAGGAAATCGATATGAAACCCCGTCTACCATGTTTGGCCAATTCGAGCGTTTGACAGCACATAGCCTTTTGTTATGAATTATCACATCGAACCATGATCCATTTATATATCAATCAAGCTACAAATGTCCTTTAATATCTAAATTCACTTTACCTCCCAAATGATTATTTTCATATATGTACCGAAGGGGAATTTTTTTAATTGATAATAATTTCGTACCCCCCATGGGATCGAACCACCGTCCAAGTGGACGGGGACGAAAAATCAGGACAGTCAGTGACGCTATCAAATCATCCAACAGAGACGCTATAAGTTCATATCGATTCTGACCTTACAAATCAGCCTCGATCTGGGCGCTTTCGTAATTAGAATCGATATGAAACCCTGTCTAACCCATGTTTTGGCCAATTCGAGCGTTTGACAGAACATAGCCTTTTGTTATGAATAATTATCACATCGAACGTGATCCCATTTATATATTCAATTCAAGCTACAAATGTCCTTTAATATCTAAATTCACTTTACCTCCCCAAATGATATATTTTCATAATGTACCGAAGGGGAATTTTTTAATGAATAAATAATTTCGTCCCCCCCATGGGATCGAACCACCGTCCAAGTGGAGGGGACGAAATCAGGACAGTCAGTGACGCTATCCAATCAGCCAACAGAGACGCCTATTAAGTCATATCGATTCTGACCTTACAAATCACCCTCGATCGGGCGCTTTGTAAATTAGAATCGATATGAAAACCCCCGTCTACCATGTTGGCCAATTCAGCGTTTGACAGCACATAGCCTTTTGTTATGAATAATTATCACATCGAACCGTGATCCATTTATATATCAATTCAAGCTACAAATGTCCTTAATATCTAAATTCACTTTACCTCCCAAATGATATATTTTCATATATGTACCGAAGGGGAAATTTTTTAATTGATAATAATTTCGTCCCCCCATGGATCGAACCACCGTCCAAGTGGACGGGGACGAAATCAGGACAGTCAGTGACGATATCCAATCAGCCAACAGAGACGCTATAAGTTCTATCGATTCTGACCTTACAAATCACCTCGATCTGGGCGCTTTCGTAATTAGAATCGATATGAAAACCCCGTCTACCATGTTGGGCCAATTCGAGCGTTTGACAGCACATAGCCTTTTGTTATGAATAATTATCACATCGAACCGTGATCCATTTTATATATCAATTCAAGCTACAAAATGTCCTTTAATATCTAAATTCACTTTACCTCCCAAATGATATATTTTCATATATGTACCGAAGGGGAATTTTTTAATTGATAATAATTTCGTCCCCCATGGGGATCGAACCACCGTCCAAGTGACAGGACGAAATCAGGACAGTCAGTGACTATCCAATCAGCCAACAGAGACGCTATAAAGTTCATATCGATTCTGACCTTACAAATCAAATCCCTCGATCTGGGCGCTTTTGTAATTAAAGAAATCGATCCCCCGAAACCCCCGTTTACCATGTGGCCAATTCGAGCGTTTGACAGCACATAGCCTTTTGTTATGAATTATTCACTCGAACCGTGATCCATTTATATATCAATTCAAGCTACAAATGGTCCTTTAATATTCTAAATTCACTTTACCTCCCAAATGATATATTTTTCATAATATGTAAAGAGGGGAATTTTTTAATTGATAATAATTTCGTCCCCCCAATGGGATCGAACACCGTCCAAGTGGACGGGGACGAAATCAGGACAGTCACAGTGACGCTATCCATCAGGGCCAACAGTAGACGCTATAAGTTCATATCGATTCTGACCTACCAAAATCACCCTCGATCTGGGCGCTTTCGTAATTAGAATCGATATGCAAACCCTGTCTACCATGTTGGCCAATTCGAGCGTTTGACAGCACATAGCCTTTTGTTATGAATAATATCACATCGAAAAACCGATGATCATTTATATATCATTCAAGCTAAACAATGTCCTTTTAATATCTAAATTCACTTTACCTCCCAAATGATATATTTTTTCATATATGTACCGAAGGGGAATTTTTTAATTGATATAATTTCGTCCCCCCATGGGATCGAACCAACCGTCCAAGTGGACGGGACGAAATCAGGACAGTACAGTGACGCTATCCAATCAGCCAACAGAGACGCTATAAGTTCATATCGATTCTGACCTTACAAATCAACCCTCGATCTGGGCGCTTTCGTAATTAGAATCGATATGAAACCCCTTCTACCGGGTACATATATGAAAATATATCATTTGGTGGGAGGTAAAGTGAATTTAGATATTAAAGGACATTTGTAGCTTGAATTGATATATAAATGGATCACGGTTTGATGTGATAATTATTCATAACAAAAGGCTATGTGATGTCAAACGCTAGAATTGGCCAACATGGTAGACGGGGTTTCATATCGAATTCTAAATTTACGAAAGCGGCCCCAGATCGAGGATTTGTTAAGGTCAGAATCCATTATGAAACTTAGAGCGTCTCTGTTGGCTGATTGGATAGCGTACTGACTGTCCTGATTTTCCCGTCCACTTGGACGGTGGTTTCGATCCCATGGGGGGCCGAAATTATTATCAATTAAAAAAATTCCCCCTTCGGTACAATATATGAAAATATATCATTTGGGGAGGTAAAGTGGAATTAGATTATTAAAGGACATTTGTAGCTTGAATTGAAATATTAGAAATGGATCGGTTTCGATTGAGAAATTATTCATAAACAAAAGGCTTGTTGGCTGTCACAAACGCTCGAATTGGGCCAACATTGGTAGGACGGGGTTTCATATCGATTCTAATTACGAAAGCGCCCAAGATCGAGGCTGATTTTTAAGGGCAGAATCGATATGAACTTATAGCGTCTCGTTGGCTGATTGGATAAGCGTCACGGACTGTCCCTTGATTTCGTCCCCGTCCACTTGGACGGTGGTTTCGAGCCCATGGGGGGACGAAATTATTATCAATTAAAAAATTCCCCTTCTTACATATATGAAAATAATATAATTTGGGAGGTAAAGTGAATTTTAGAGATTAAAGGGACATTTGTAAGCTTGAATTGATTATATTAAATGGATCAAGGTTTCGAGGTGATAATTATTCATAACAAAAAGGCTATGTGCTGTCAAAGCTCGAATTGGCCAAACATTGGTAGACGGGGTTTCATATGATTCAATTACGGAAAGCGCCCCAGATCAGGGGTGTTTGTATGGTCAGAACGATATGAACTTATAGCGTCTCGTTGGCTGATTGGATAGGTCACTGACTGTTCCTTGGATTTCGTTTTCCCCCCGGTCCCACCTTGGACGGTGGTTCGATTCCCATTGGGGGGACGAAATTGATTATCAATTAAAAAAATTCCCCTTCGGTTAATATATGAAAATATATCATTTGGGAGGTAAAAGTGAATTTAGATATTAAAGGACTTTTGAAGCTTGGAATTGATATATAATGGATCAACGGGTCGTGTGAATTAATTATTAAACCCCAAAAGGGTATGTCTGTTCAAACCTCGAATTTGGCCAACCTGGTAACGGGTTTTCAACACGATTCCTAATTACCGAAAGCGCCCCGATCGGGGGAGGGTTTTGTTTTTAAGGTTCAGAACAGATATTAAATTATAGCGTCTGTTGGCTGATTGGATAGCGCCAATGCTGTTCCCTGATTTCGCCCCGTCCACTTTGGACGGGTGGTTCGATCCCAATGGGGGGACGAAATATTATCAATTAAAAAAATTCCCCTTCCGGTACATATATGAAAATTATATCATTTGGGTAGGAAAGTGAATTTAGATATTAAAGGAACATTTGTAGCTTGAATTGATAATAAATGGATCACCGGTTCGATTGGAGAATAATTTAGCATAACAAAAGGCTTATGTGCTGTTCAAACGCTCGAATGGGCCAACATGGTAGACGGGGTTTTCCATATCGATTCTAATTACTTTAAAACGCCCAGATTTGAGTTGATTTTGTAAGGTCCGAATCGAATATTGAAACTATAGCGTCCTGTTTGGCTGATTGGATAGCGCAATTGACGTCCTGATTTGTCCCGTTCCACTTGACGGGGGGTTCGATCCCATGGGGGGAGAAATTATTATCAATTAAAAAATCCCCTTCGGTACAAATATAAGAAAATAAGATCATTTTGGGAGGTAAAGTGAATTTAGATATTAAAGGACATTTTGTAGCTTGAATTGATATATAAAGGATCACGGTTCGATGTGAATAATTAATTCATAACAAAAAGGCTAAATTGTGCTGTAAACGCTCGAATTGGCCAACATGGTAGACGGGGTTTTCATACGTCTAATTACGAAAGCGCCCCCTAGATCGAGGGTGATTTGTAAGTCAGAATAGATATGAACTTAGAGCGTCTCTGTTGGCTGATTGGATAGCGTCACTGCTGTCCTGATTTTCCGGTCCCCGTCCACTTGGACGGTGGTCGATCCCATGGGGGGGACGAAATTATTATCAATTAAAAAAATTCCCCTTCGGTACATATATGAAATATCATTTGGGAGGTAAAAAGGTGAATTTAGATATTAAAGGACATTTGTAGCTTGAAGATATATCTTTGGATCACGGTTCGATGTGTAATTATTCATAACAAAAGGCTTATGGCTGTCAAAACGCTCGAATTGGCCAACCATGGTAGACAGGGTTTCATATCGATTCTAATACGGAAAGCGCCCAGATCGAGGGTGATTTGTAGGTCAGAATCGATATGAACTTATAGGCGTCTCTGTTTGGCTGATTGATATCGTCATGACTGTCCTGATTTCGTCCCCTCCACTTGGACGGTGGTCGATCAATAGGGGGACGAAATTATTATCTTAAAAAAAATTCCCCTCCGGTTAACATATATGAAAATATATCATTTTGGGAGGTTAAAGTGAATTTAGATAGTAAAGGCAATTTGTAGCTTGAATTGATATATAAATTTATCACGGTTCGAATGTGGATTAATTATTCATAACAAAAGGCTATGTCTGGTCAAACGCGAATTGGCAGGGTAGCGTTTTTCCAATATCGATTCTAATTACGAAAGCGCCCAATGCGAGGGTGATTTTGTATGGTCCAAATCGATATGAACTTATAGCGTTCTGTTGGCTATTGTAGCGTCACTGACCTTCCTGATTTCGTCCCCGTCACTTGGACGGTGTTCGATCCCATGGGGGACGAAATTATTATCAATTAAAAAATTCCCCCTTTCGGTACATTATGAAATATATCATTTGGGAGGTAAAGTGAATTAGATTTAATGACATTTGAAGCTTGAATTGATATATAAAATGAATCCAAGGGTCGTGTGTAATTATTCATAACAAAGGCTAGTGCTGTCAAACGCTCTGAATTGGCCACATGGTTAGACGGTGTTTCATATCGTTCTAATTTACGAAAGCTGCCCAGATCGGGGTGATTTGTAGGTCAGAACAGATATGACTTATAGCGTCTCTGTTGCTGATTGGATTGCCGTCACCTGAACTGTCCCTGATTCGTCCCCCGTCCCACTTGGACGGTGTTCGATCCATTGGGGGGGACGAATTATTATCAATTAAAAATTCCCCTTCGGTACATATATGAAAATAATATCAGTTGGGAGGTAAAAGTGATTTAGATTTCCACGGGAACATTGTAGCGTGAATTGATTATATAATGATCCTGTTCGATGTGATAATTATTCTTACAAAAGGCTTATGTGCTGTCAAACGCTCCCCCCCGAAAAAATTGGCCAACATGGTAGACGGGGTTTCATTCGATTTCTAATTACCAAAGCGCCCAATTGAGGTGATTGTAAGGTCAGAATCGATATGAACTTATAGCGTCTGTTGGCTGATTGGATATCGTCACTGACTGTCCTGATTTCGTCCCCGTTCCACTTGGACGGTGGTTCGATCCCATGGGGGACCGAATTATTGGATCAATGAAAACTTCCCGCTTCGGTACCTATCTGAAAATATATCATTTTGGGTAAAGTGAATTTAAGATATTAAAGGACATTTGTGCTTGATTGTCTATAAATGGATCACACGGTTCGATTGATAATTATTCTACAAAAGGCTATGTGCCCCCACTGTCAAACGCTCACGAATTGGCCAACAATGGTATACGGGGTTCATATACGATTCTAATTACGAGCGCCCCAGCATCGAGGTGATTTGTAAGGTCAGAATCGATTGAACCTTATAGCGGCTCTGTGGCTGATTGATTATCGTCACTGACTGTCCCTGATTTCGTCCCCGTCCACCTTGGACGGTGGTTCGATCCCTGGGGGACGAAATTATTATCAATTAAAAAAATTCCCCTTCGTACCCATATATGAAAATATATCATTTGGAGGTAAGTGAATTTAGATATTTAAAGGGGGACATTTGTCTTGAATTGGTATATAAATGATTCAACGGTTCGATGTGATAATTATTCATAACAAAAGGCTTATGTCTGTCAAAACTGCTTCGAATTGGCCAACATGGTATACAGGGTTTCCCATATCGATTCTAATTACCAAGCGCCCAGGATCGAGGGTGATTGGTAGGTTCAGAATAATATTGGAACTTATAGCTTCTCTGTTGCTGATTGGATTAGCGTCAATGACTGTCCTGATTTCGTCCCCGTCCACCCCTTGGACGTGGTTCGTCCCTAGGGGCGGAATTATTATCATTACAAAATTCCCTTCGGTTACATATTATGAAAATATATCTTTGGGAGGTAAAGTGAATTTAGAGTAGTAAAGACCCATTTGGGGGGTCAGCTTGGAATTGATATAAATTAAATGTCACGGTTTCCGATGTGATAATTAAAAAATTCCCCATAACCAAAGGCGATGGCTTTCACACGCTCGAATTGGCCAACAATGTAGACGGGGTTTTTTCAATGATCGATTCTATTTACGGGAAA
>NC_061097.1:13279958-13289958 GCF_015104395.2 Macrobrachium nipponense | reverse complement strand
TGTCACGGATACTAGAATATTTACAACAATTATAGTAATCGTTGTTATTATCTCTAACAATAGTAATAACATGTTATTATTATCAACTTATTTTGGAAATATATATGTATAAATCATTGCGCAGAAGCTATCCACATCATAATAAGAGAGAGAGAGAGAGAGAGAGAGAGAGAGAGAGAGAGAGAGAGAGAGAGAGAGAGAGAGAGGATAAAAGGAAAACGTTTAGATATGAAATAGATGAATAATTAACGAATAACAGACACACAGCGAAAACAACAGGAAAGGACAGAGGAGAAAGTCCTATACAGATGCACAAAACTCCCACGGAAGCCAAGTAAACTTTGTTGAGGACACATCTATTGCAGCTCTCACTCCAAATTGAGTGAGTCACCTAAAATGTGGTGAAATGAATTCACCTTTCCTCCAAAAACTATTACTCTTTTATTACATTTTCGATCGATTGATTGATGCAAAAATGTACCATGGCGTCACAACAACTTATACTCTGTTTTTTTTTTTTTTCCATCTGTCCATCCGCCTGTGGTGTTTGCGTATGGTAACACTGCGTCCCGGCCTTTAGATGGTTACATTCAGCTTACATTCAACAATAATAACAATATCCTATTTCGAATATTAACGGTGTAATTCGTATACAGTAAATTATTAAAACACTTTTCATTTGAAAATGTACGCCCAGATATCCTTTTATTTACCTAAAACTTACACTTAGCTTAACTATCTAAAGCCCGGGACGCAGTGTTACCATACGCAAACACCACAGGCGGATGGACGGATGGAAAAAAAACAGAGTATAGGTCATCGACGTATTGTTTTTTTACCACACTGCTAAATCTCTCCCGCTCTTGTTTTAATCATTCTCCTTCCTATACTCATGGTAATTCTCTCCTTTTTCTTGTTAAGATGCTGAGCTTCTTTCAAGTATGATATTTTCGCTTACTCGGGGAGTAAGTCTACAAACTACTTTGTTGCTGTTATTGTCAGGGGGGTAGGAGAGCTCTATGGAAGAGCCTAAAAGGCTCTGAAAAAGGTGTTTCCCGTTGAACTTAGAATATATGAACGTGTTTAATTCGTGTTCTTTTTATTTGATCCTTGTTGTTAGTATGAGTAATACTAAGTATGAGTATTAATTAAGAAGACCACTTCACCTTATAAATATAAAGTTTACAATATTTGCGTGAGGGGGGGAAAAATCTTACGAGCGTCCCGAGTAAGCTGGAGGCTGGATCATGCCTTGTTTTATATCTTTATGAAACTGGAGGGCAAATGCACCTTAATTCGGGCGTCTCTCGGCGTTTACATTAAGCTTTGGAAGTCATTAGCGCCATCAGAATTGCTAAGCAGAATTTCGTTGAGGGTCTTCGGCAGACTGAAGTGTCCTCAAGGTCGTTGGCGTAATGGCCACGAATAATTAGTTTGCATTATCTCTATTGCATACACATAATAGAGCTCGTTTTCAAAGGGTTTTCTCTCTTTATCCGATGTAAGGGGTTATTATTTTTGCTTGGAGATGGAATTGAAAAGTTTTAACAGGAGTGCCTTACATGTGTACACAACACGCACAAACACACACATCCACACACAAATATATATATATATATATATATATATATATATATATATATATATATATATATATATATATATATTTCAAAAACAAGCACCAAAGGAAGAATATATAAAAATGAAAGTGACAGATGACTAAGACCTTAACCTTAATGATTTGAATTCGAAGCCACACCTGACATCGCGTCTCCGGGCTTTCGAACCATTAAATAATTCTCTCTCTCTCTCTCTCTCTTCTCTCTCTCTCTCTCTCTCTCTCCAGCAACGTAACTACGGTATGAAAACCGATACTGAAAACTCCCCCAAACAGCCAGAGCGAGTCCATTTCATTTTAGGTTGCAGCCACTCGCAATGGAGACGGGGATCACTAGCATATTGGTACACAACAACAGAGGAAAGATATCCCTTCGGGGGTCAGATGGCAATAAGCAATATTTTCAGAGGTGTGATCACGTCATGATATTGCTTCTCTCTCTCTCTCTCTTATATCTCTCTCTCTCTCTCTCTCTAATTATGTATAATCTAATTATATATATAGTATATATATATATATATATATATATATATATATATACGTATATATAGTACATATAGATCTATCTATATATACATAGATATATAATATATATATATATTAATATATATATTATTATGATATATTATATATAGTATACATTAATCAATTATAATATATATAATATAATATAATATATAATATATATATCATTCCAAAAGCCGAATTAAAGTTTTATAAACAATACAACCTATATAAATCCTTACAGAAATGAATGAGCGATAAAAGCAACGATTCATTTTAAATTCCGCAATGTCTGCAAACGCACGTGCCGTGCAGGTAGTCCAAAGGCACGTGCCGTGCAGGTAGTCTTGTGCGCACGTGGGCGGCCGCTTCCGTACACAAATAGACCCCAGATTGCAACCTCCCCTGAATGTCAATAGAACCTCATTAGGACGGGAGCCAGACAGAAGAGAGGAAGGGTAATAATAGTAAGAAGATGTAAGTCATTCAATCCCAAGGAAAATATCAGCCACCGACCAGACTGAGGTCCTGCACTGCCTTGAGAAAAGCGAGGGTAAAAATAAACACTGAAATATAAATGTCTCGAACATCACGTTCGTTGTAAACAACACAAGTGCAAGTCGTCCAGCGTTGGCAATGACGTTATGTAATCATTCCTCTCTCTCTCTCTCTCTCTCTCTCTCTCTCTCTCTCTTGAGAGCAAAGCTTTACTCGTCATTTCTGTTTTTATGGTACACGGCAGAATCTATTACAACACGGAAGGAAGGCTTTCAATGTCAGCCCAAAACCATTTGACCGAGCAGGTCAATCAATATTCATCTGAAGGGCGTAAGAGAGAGAGAGAGAGAGAGAGAGAGAGAGAGGTCCCTCTCTCAGCCCGTTGCACATGACGTACATGTCTCTTGAGGCAGCAGACCCAATCGACAGAACTGAAATTCCTTTTCAGCACTAACACGGAATCAATGGGGACGAACCACCCCCACCACCACCACCTCGTCCCGTCCCGTCCCCACCCCCATCTTCTTCCCCTCCTCCCCTACCACACTACCAACGGGTCCTCCCCATTTCTCTTTAATCAATTAATCCACTGAAGGTCAACTTTATATATCGACTTCTTTCTAAGCGTCTGGAATGTCAACTGTGGAGGCTTCTCGCCCCTCAGAGATGTTCTCATTGCTTCTCAGATGTTCCCACCGCGTCAGGGCTGGAGTATTTAGGAGGACATTCAAATATCCCTCGCGGCTTCATTTTGGGGACACGCCCCCCCCCCCCCCCCCCCCCCCCCCCCCCCCCCCACCTTTTCTCCCACTTTCTGTTTTAATATTCTTAAATAAACGCACATAATTCTAAAAATCATTATAAATATAGTAAAATTACTTCTTGAGAATAACTGAGCCCCTTTGCAGCTGTTGTTTGGTGACATTTTCGCGAAACTTCGGTTATTTTGATGTTGAAATTTTGCCTCTGGGAAAAGATGAGTCTATAGCCTTAACAAAGGTGTGCTCCGATCTCCAGCTTACTCGGGCGCGTGCTAAGATCTACAGTCAGGTAGAGCGTTGTTTCGCCAATGAAAATTGACATAAACAGGCGATATTCTATTAGAAATCATTTTTCTATAGTGTTTACCATGCACATTATTTACTTTTTACATTTTCATTCTGATAAATAAATCATAAATATCTTATCCTAAAATTCCTGTATCTTTAACTCGAAGCGAAACAACTTTTTCAGACACTTTTAGGCTTTTGTATAGAGCTTTCCTATCCCCCTCACAAGAACAACCACAGCAGCAACAACAAAGTAGTTTGTAGGCTTACTCCCCGAGTAAACGAAAAGAAGGTGGAAGTCAAGGTCGCTCACACTTGCGTCAAACGAAAATGTCATGGGAGGTTCTTCCACAGCCTGAAATAACCAATATCTGAAGGTGGAAAGGAAATAGAGAAGAGTAACAAGGTCATATTTGCCAAACAACATTTTTGCTTATAAGAAAAAGACTATACGCTGTGCCATTTGCTGAATCTTACTAAACAACGAGAGAGGAGAGAGAGAGAGAGAGTTACAGTTACAAGCAATTACAAGGATTAAGATGTCTCAGAGACTTATTAGTCCATCCGAGGAGACATCGTGTGCTCACTTATCTCTATAGTAGCAGGTTCCACTGTTCATTCAGTGTCCTAATGATTTTGTCTAACTTTCTTTTAAACTCTTCCACACTGTTGATGTTTACGACTTCTGGTGGCATATCTTGTATGTAAAGAAGTACCCACAATGGGATGTGTTGTATCTCTCCAGTTCTAGTTAGAGTTCTACGGCTAAATATTTATAAATTTCATCGCACAACCGTACCTTACAGGAGAGAGAGAGAGAGAGAGAGAGAGAGAGAGAGAGAGAGAGAGAGAGAGAGAGAGAGAGAGAGAGAGAGTAGAACTTTCAAGACACTATTATTATCAGGCGCAGAAACAACATGAGTATCTGTTTTAGAAATTGTCAGTCTCAAACATATTGATGGAATAAACACGCTGTGCAAACATTCGATTGCGTTTTACTGGATAAGTTCTCAGTAAGTATACAATAATGTTTGAAGTGTTTAAAGAAAAATATAACTTTCTTTCTCTCTCTGCCACTCGGCCTCATTAACATTTGAAAGGCCGTTTTGTTTTCGATCAAGCAACATCCGCGAGATTCACCCGACGTTACAGTAGGGGCTTCTCTTAAATAGTGATCCCGTTGAACTATCTAAGGAATCGTCAAAGGGTAAACAAAACGCCATACGGACAGAGTGGAGCATCATCGACATTCCTATTGAGCTCAAGATCATACTAATGACTCTCTCTCTCTCTCTCTCTCTCTCTCTCTCTCTCTCTTGAGAATTCTAATAAAAAGTACTGTTAGTTATAGAGATTGAATTAAGCAATCGTATATTTCAGACAGAATTTGAAATGAAGTTTTTAGCCAATAGTCACTTTTCCTTATACCATCAAAACAAAATAAAGGCAGCGGTCACTGAAATGCCCATTTAACCTCTAATTGCTAAATAAACTTTACGACCAAGTTCAGAAAGCGTCCACGGCGTGAGTCGGTTCCTACACCCACACAGAAGCTCCGTAGGCAGCAATCTCGACCCCCCAGGGCGTTGCCACACTATTCACATGTTTTGCTGGTCATATTGCTTCCTTTACTTTATTTGCATTGATATTTTCATATTTGTTTCATCATTCTCGTATTCCTATACTCTGTTTTTTCCATCTGTCCATCCGCCTGTGGTGTTTGCGCATGGTCACACTGCGTCCCGGGCTTTAAATAATATACAATTTCGAATATTAACGGTGTAATTCGCATACAGGAAATTATTAAAGCACTTCAGTTGCAAATTTACACAAAGATATCCTTTTATTTACCTAAAACTTACACAAAGCGTAACTATTTAAAGCCCGGGAAGCAGTGTTACCATGCGCTACCATCACAGGCTGATGGACAGATGGAAAAAAACAGAGTATAGTTAACTTTGCCTCTATTTGATATTTTTTCGTGCAGGTTTTGTATGGAATCCTCCTGAGCATGTTAATGCGTTCGTATTTCTATCGTGTTCAGTGCCGTGTTCCATAGGGATGTGTGAATATAATAATAATAATAATAATAATAATAATAATAACCTGCGTCACCACACCTACATACATAGAGGCAGATGGTGTCCCTAAATAAACACTGTATTTAGATTTCCCGTTGCGTGTCCTCTTTTCATTACTGTCACAACTGGTGCTGACTCTGCCTCTGCACTTGAACGTCCTGTATATATATATATATATATATATATTCTAGATTATATATATATATTATATATTATATATATATATATATATATATATATAGAATCAGCAACAGTTGTGACAGTAATGAAAAAAGGAGACCCAAACTGGAAATCTAAATACAGTGTTTATTTATGGACACCATCTGCCTCTATGTATGTAGGTGTGGAATGGTGCACGGGTTATTATTATTATTATTATTATTATATTATTATTATTATTATTATTATTATATTCACACATTCCTATGGAACAACTGAACACGATAGAAATACGAACGCATTAACATACCCAGGAGGATTCCATACAATACCTGCACGCAAAAATATCAAATAGAGGCTATATAGATAGATAGATATCACAGTAGCTGAGAGGACCACCATAAAAAGTAGAACAGAAAGAAAAAAGTGGCGTCCTGTCTGTGTGAAAAAGGCTTCGTCCCATTGCGGGGGCGTTGGGGCTCAAAGGTATCAGGAGTTATGTTACAGCAGAGGTTAGGGGATTCGGGTGTAACGTGACAGTTACGTTACACTTGCCTGTCTGATTGAACGTCAGCGATGCGTCACTAATAAATCAATCATGAATGGAATTAGTTAAATCGGCTATATAAAAGAGGTTTGTATCCATAAGTCTATTTTTGTGAGTGGATACTTCTAAGCTATCTTTCTCCGTCTCTGGTGAATCGTTAGAGGAGAAGAAAAGATATTAAAAAATTACATTGCATAACCGGAGATAGATATCACTAGCAAATACTCAAAGTAAGCATGAGTCTTGTAATAGAGCAACAAATCCAGTTGTGTGTATGTACACTTATTGAAGGATAAATCTGTACAGAATTCGTAAAACTGTTTCCCGGATGCTTTCCGTATAGATTTATTTTTCAATATGTGTACATATACGTAGGGTAATTGTGGATTTGTTCTTAATAGGTATAATTGTGAAAACAGTCTTTATCATTATTACAGAAATACGAAAAATTTCTCCTGAGACTATTCAAAATAGACTATTATATGACTGATAGAACAAACCACCAAACAACTAGATATCTAAATATTGGGGAAAGAAACCAGATAAAAGGATCGGATATCTATACATCAACAAATATAATTGTCGAGAAATCCAAGGGATATTCACACGGAGTTTTAAAGCTGTTTTTATCATCATTTCTCTTCAGTTTGAGTGCTCCGGCGTCAATAGTCCTGCCAGGATGACTGTTCACCGCTAAGGATGTTGAAGATGCTTCCAAAGCAGGGAGCAAGCACTACTTCTCGCCAAGAAGCTCTCGAGATGCAAATGAAAGTTCTCTCTTGATAAAGAACTACGGATATGAGAACCTCGCAAACTTTCTGGTGGAATTAGATGCCTTACTTTCAAGTCCTGTGAAAGAGAGGCTCTGGAGAAGATGAACTCAACACCAAATATCGTCCAATATTCAGTCTCTTTGAAAGTGGTATGTTACCCAGGCAGAGCCAAGTTCTAAGGACCTTGGGCGTCATACTCTGTACTTTAAAATATTCATCAATGAGGTCATTTTCACTTTTTTTTTGTTTTTTTTCTGGCCGTCATGAGATCTTAAAAACTACCGAAGCTAGAGCTCTGCAAATTGGTATATTGACCATCCTCCTTCCAATCATCAAACATGCCAAATTGCAGCCCTCTAGCCTCAGTAGAGTTGATTTTATTTAATGTTAAAGTTAGCCATGACCGTGCGTCTGCCACTTCCTGCTATAGGTACCAACAACACAGGGCACCATCAGGCCATGGCTGAGAGTTTCATACAGCATCATACGCTGTACAGAAGAGTCGATTGCGCCGAAGAAACTTCGGCGCATTTTGTTCTTCATTCTACAGAGTCCTTCATATTTAATTTACTGAGGTCCTCCATTTGGAAGATTAAAATATAATGTGACAATGGAAGTATAATAATCCTTTGTGATAACATTAAACGCTTTTACGTAATTATTACGACGGTAATAACAGCAACAACGGCGAAATTAGCGTAAAGCAATTATGTATATCTCTTCATGTAGTAGTAGCAGTTTTCTTTGTAGTGAAAACGTAGAGATCTTGGTATGCATGTATGTATGTGTGTGTGTGTATGTATGGGTACGTGTGTGTGTATGTGGTACATGTGTGGGTGCGTGCTGTATATGTATGTATGTATATATATATATATATAATATATATATATATATATATATATATATATATATATATATATATATACGCACTCACACACACACATACACACACACACACACACACATATATAATATAATATATATATATATATATATATATATATATATATGTGTGTGTGTGTGTGCGTGAGTGCGTAATCTTTTCCATGATCATCAAAAAGATGAGGTAAATCCCATCTTTAAATGATGTTGGATAATATCAGCTTGCGTTGGCCGAGACTGGCAGGGACACCTGATTGTGCTGAGAGAAAATGAGAAGTAATTGTCTGTCATAACTAATTATTCTTTCTTGAAGTCCTTATGCAAAGGCCTTGGGTCTAGTGAATTACTTCCTGACAATCATTATGCATTTAGAAAAGAATCAGGTACCTGTGGGGACACATTTTTAGGTCCAATTAGCTACATCCAAGACGACCTTGACGACGGATATGAGTCTGAACTGAAGATCACATTCATTTGTTTGTTTGTATGGTGCTTTTACGTTGCATGGAACTAGTGGTTATTCAGCAACGGGACCAACGGCTTTACGTGACTTCCGAACCACGTCGAGAGTGAACTTCTATCACCAGAAATACAGATCTCTCACCCCTCAATGGAATGGCCGAGAATCGAACCCGCAACCACCGAGGTGGGACGCTAATACCATACCAACCACGCCACTGAGGCGCTATTGCTGCCTTTGGCTTGGGCAGCTGTAAGGCTCTGCTGTATAAGTAAATTCCTTGATTTAGGTAACGGAGGGCGTATAAACGTCACCTCATTTTCGGCCTATTGAGATGACTTTGTTTGTCCGTCCGCACTTTTTCCATCTTAAAAACTAATGAGGTTAGAGGGCTGCAAATTGTTAAGTTGATCATCCTCCCTATAATCATTAAACACACTCAATTGCAGCCCTCTAGTCTCAGCAGTTTGTATTTTATCTAAGGTTAAAGTCCATCTGGCAGCGATATAGGACAGGCCACTACTGGGCCGCGGCTCATACAGCATTATGCAGAGACCACCGAAAGATAGATCTATTTTCGGTAGCCTTAATTATACGCTGTACAGAAAACTCAAAGAGTTCTGAGACCTTATGTTTCTAGTTTTTATGAGAAACCTCACTGCTGATCTAGAAAATAGGGTAGTGAGGGATGAAGACGATGCAGATTTTACCATTCGTTCTATAACCCAGACTCCAACCCCGTCCGTTACACTACCAGTGAGTTGGGTACTCAAAGAGACAAGAGGATGAACCCAACACCATCCGCCTTGCATACTTAAAACCAGTTCTGATAATTATGAATGTTTGTTAACACTTATGTCACCTTCAGTCCCATACTTCTTTTGTTTACAGGACTTGAAAGCATCCGGTCTCATACAGCCTGAGAACTGGATTTGACTCTAACGCTTCTTCACTCTACAAGGATGATGGTATCACTGCCACAAGCTTCAGGTTTTTCATTCTACTTTTACTAGAAAACGATTCCGTCCAAATGTCCGCAGCTCCCGGGGATCTTTATCTTCAACAGATGATTGCTCGAAGAGGTCATCTGTGCTTCCCAAAAAGGGTAAAACTAGTTTAGATTGCTAGAAAAAACTTTCCTGTCTGAGTATCTTTCGTTGGCCCTTTTCAACAAGGGTTTTCTGAAAGTGGGTGTATAATAAGGACTATACTCTGTTTTTTTTTTTTTTTTTTTTTTTTTTTCATCTGTCCACCGCCTGTGGTGCTTGCGTGTGGTGCTTTAGATAGTTAAGCTATGTGTAAGTTTTAGATAAATAAAAGAATATCTGGGTGTACATTTGCAACCAAAAAGTGTCTTAATAATTTACTGTATGCGAATGATACCGTTAATATTCGAAATAGGATATTGTTATTATTGTTGAGTGTAAGC
>NC_061097.1:13249958-13274958 GCF_015104395.2 Macrobrachium nipponense | reverse complement strand
ATAATATAATAATAATAATTTTAAAATTTAAATATATGTACATTTACATAACTGTGGATTTGTTTCTCCAGTACATAATAATAATTAATAATATAATAATAATAATAATAATAAGTGGATGGGAATACATGAGATAATAATTAATAAAACAGTGATTTGTTTTTCTTCCAAATTAAACTAATAATAAAATAATAATAATAATAATTAATTTAATAATAATTAATTAATAATTAAATAATAATAATAATAATAAGAGACTCTGGGAAAACATATGGAGCAATCCGGTATCACACAACAAACATGCAACATGGCTCCAGGAAGTCAAGGAAGAAGAAACAGGGAGAATAAAACAAAGATTCACAGAGATCACGACAGACACAGTCAGACACCAACTAAAGAAAATGCCAAACTGGAAAGCCCAGGTCCCGATGAAGTCCATGGATACTGGCTCAAAAACTTCAAGGCCCTACACCCACGAATAGCAGAACAACTCCAGCATTGTATCTCAAATCACCAAGCACCCAAATGGATGACCACAGGAAGAACATTCTTAGTACAAAAAGACAAGAGTAAGGGAAATATAGCCAGTAACTACAGGCCTATCACCTGCCTACCAATAATGTGGAAGTTACTAACAGGTATCATCAGTGAAAGGCTATACAACTACCTAGAGGAGACAAACACCATCCCCCACCAACAGAAAGGCTGCAGAAGGAAGTGTAGGGGCACAAAAGACCAGCTCCTGATAGACAAAATGGTAATGAAGAACAGTAGGAGAAGGAAAACCAACCTAAGCATGGCATGGATAGACTATAAGAAAGCCTTCGACATGATACCACACACATGGCTAATAGAATGCCTGAAAATATATGGGGCAGAGGAAAATACCATCAGCTTCCTCAAAAATACAATGCGCAACTGGAATACAATACTTACAAGCTCTGGAATAAGACTAGCAGAGGTTAATATCAGGAGAGGGATCTTCCAGGGCGACTCACTGTCCCCACTACTCTTCGTAGTAGCCATGATTCCCATGACAAAAGTACTACAGAAGATGGATGCCGGGTACCAACTCAAGAAAAGAGGCAACAGAATCAACCATCTGATGTTCATGGACGACATCAAGCTGTATGGTAAGAGCATCAAGGAAATAGATACCCTAATCCAGACTGTAAGGATTGTATCTGGGGACATCAGGATGGAGTTTGGAATAGAAAAATGCGCCTTAGTCAACATACAAAAAGGCAAAGTAACGAGAACTGAAGGGATAAAGCTACCAGATTGGAGCAACATCAAACACATAGATGAGACAGGATACAAATACCTGGGAATAATGGAAGGAGGAGATATAAAACACCAAGAGATGAAGGTCATTGAAGGACACGATCAGGAAAGAAAATATGCACAGACTCAAGGCGATACTCAAGTCAAAACTCAACGCCGGAAATATGATAAAAGCCAAAAACACATGGGCACTGCCAGTAATCAGATACAGCGCAGGAATAGTCGAATGGACGAAGGCAGAACTCCGCAGCATAGATCAGAAAACCAGGAAACATATGACAATACACAAAGCACTACACCCAAGAGCAAATACGGACAGACTATACATAACACGAAAGGAAGGAGGGAGAGGACTACTAAGTATAGAGGACTGCGTCAACATCGAAAACAGAGCACTGGGGCAATATCTGAAAACCAGTGAAGACGAGTGGCTAAAGAGTGCATGGGAAGAAGGACTAATAAAAGCAGACGAAGACCCAGAAATATACAGAGACAGGAGAAAGACAGAAAGAACAGAGGACTGGCACAACAAACCAATGCACGGACAATACATGAGACAGACTAAAGAACTTAGCCAGCGATGACAATTGGCAATGGCTACAGAGGGGAGAGCTAAAGAAGGAAACTGAAGGAATGATAACAGCGGCACAAGATCAGGCCCTAAGAACCAGATATGTTCAAAGTACGATAGACGGAAATAACATCTCTCCCATATGTAGGAAGTGCAATACGAAAAGTGAAACCATAAACCACATAGCAAGTGAATGCCCGGCACTTGCACAGAACCAGTACAAAAAGAGGCATGATTCAGTAGCAAAAGCCCTCCACTGGAGCCTGTGCAAGAAACATCAGCTACCTTGCAGTAATAAGTGGTACGAGCACCAACCTGAAGGAGTGATAGAAAACGATCAGGCAAAGATCCTCTGGGACTATGGTATCAGAACGGATAGGGTGATACGTGCAAACAGACCAGACGTGACGTTGATTGACAAGGTCAAGAAGAAAGTATCACTCATTGATGTCGCAATACCATGGGACACCAGAGTTGAAGAGAAAGAGAGGGAAAAATTGGATAAGTATCAAGATCTGAAAATAGAAATAAGAAGGATATGGGATATGCCAATGGAAATCGTACCCATAATCATAGGAGCACTAGGCACGATCCCAAGATCCCTGAAAAGGAATCTAGAAAAACTAGAGGCTGAAGTAGCTCCAGGACTCATGCAGTAGAGTGTGATCCTAGAAACGGCACACATAGTAAGAAGAGTGATGGACTCCTAAGGAGGCAGGATGCAACCCGGAACCCCACACTATAAATACCACCCAGTCGAATTGGAGGACTGTGATAGAGCAAAAAAAAAAAATAATAATAATAATAACCATAATAATAGTAATAGTAATTGAGCTCTGCATAACCCCTCAACATTTGTGTCGTTAACCCTAGTACATTTTCCCTTCGTCCTTTCCTTAGATATTACCCTTTTCTTAAAATTCTTTGACAGAAGTTCCCCACAACGACATTTAGATATGAAGGCTTCCAACACATTCAATCTGTAAAAGCACGACGTGAACTAAAACGCCAAAAATATTTTCGTTACTGAATTTAACATTTATAGCTTCCCTCTGAGTCCTTCTTTTCTAAAAAAACTAGTTCCTTTCATCTTTGCTTCAACGAAGTATTAATCAGGTATACCTCAAACCTCTCCTCTTCCAAAATCACAGCGGTCCAACTGCTCCTCAGTCTAATATGGACAAACAAATGGTCGTAAGGGCTTGTTTTTTTTTTTTAAAAGTACTTTCTCTTTCAAATAAATCAGTGAATAGCGATCTTTAAAAAAACATGTTTTGTAACAACTGCGTCTCTCTACTTTCATGGACTTATATGCTTCCATACCAGATAGGTACACTTTCTCCTTCAGTGTCACCCAGCACAACCAAACATCGTACTTCTCAAAACCTTTCGAGGGCAGAGATTTATTCTCATCAAAACACCACTATGACACGAAACATCCGCACAAATATAATAAAGGAAATCCTGTACTTTGTAGTTATCTTTCTTTGATATAATTCATGATCAACACAAAATAAGCTTCCATTGTCAAAAACCGGATGCTTAACCGTTGTGTAGGATTCATGTGCTCATAACAAATTCCGTCCAGCAACGTAATGCATTTCCCTAAGACCAGTTTCTCATTTGGTAGCCCGAGTTCGCTCCCCGCTTATGTCAATGCGGAACGAGATGAATTTATTTCTGGTGATTAGAAATTCATTTCTCTATATAATGTGGTTCGGATCCCACAATGATATGTAAGAATCGTTGCTGAGTGGTTCCTAGCCAAGTAAAAAAAATCTAATTCTTCGGGCCAGCTCTCGGAGAGCTGTTAATCAGCTCAGTGGTCTGGTTAAACTAAGGTGAGACCTCCTTCCGACCAAATTTCAAACAATGGTGGTTAGTAGAAATATGGGAAAAATAACTAAATGATTACGAAAGAAAAACCGGCTGTGAGATAAGTAAGACTTATGCACTATAATCGTCTACCGTCAGAGTCAAAACTGTTCTCAATTTATAACGTTCAGCTCTACACGATAATTAATTATTCCTTATCAAGGCGAGCTGTCTTCCAATTTGAACTGAAGTGGGTCGATGGTGCTTGGCTAACGAGGATGGTACTACACTATTTTTGTACGTTCACGAAGCAAAATTAGACCTGTCGTGGGCCTCAACTCGGTACCAGAAAACTATATTCCAGTCTATCTCGCTTATCAAAAGAAAAACATGCATAAAAGCAAAGTGTGTTCATGCTCATTTCAAAGTCTCATAAATGTTTGCCATTCGCTAATTGAGCCAAAAAACAAACAAAAAAATCTGTAAACACAACAATTACTAAATCACAATATTTGCAGTGCTTATCACACAAGCAAACACAATCAACGATAAACTTAAGATGCAATAAGTAAAAAATGCGAAGAAGTTTCTTCGGCGCAATCGAAGTTTCTGTACAGCGTATAAAGTCTATCTTTAGGTGTACTCGGTCCAATATTGTATGAGCCGCGGCCCATAAAACTATCACCACGGTCCGGTGGTGGCCTGTCCTATATCGTTACTAGACGCACAATCATAGCTAACTTTAACCTTTAAAAAAATAAGACTACTGATGCCAGAGGGTTGCGATTTGGTATGCTTGGTGATTGGAGGGTGGATGATCAACATACCAATTTGTAACCCTCTAGCCTCAGTGGTTTTTAAGATCTGAGGGTGGACAGAAAAAGTGCGGACGGACAGACAAAGTCATCTCAACAGTTTCTTTTTACAGAAAACTAATAAAAAGCAACAGGAAAGAGTTTAGACTAACCATCATCTGTTCGTTAAAATAAAATGACAAACTTGTTGATATCTGTCCCTTTTCTGTCTACCTTGGATAACTGTATGCACACGTTACTCTCTAGGCTATAAGGCTATATGCAGGTCCGTACCGACGGGACGGGGGAGGGGGGGATCGAACGAACCTCCCCCCCTAATTTTTGGAAGTCTATATTTTCTGTGGCTATCCTTTTCATTGAACTGGTAATAAACGATAAATGTTTTTTTGTTTGTTTAGTCAAAGTATATAAAATAACAACAAAAAGTAATATGCATGTTACCGTTAACATAATAAATGAATCAATCAATAAAACTGAAGAAATATTCTTGAATTTCAGTGCAAACATTGTCAGTAAAATTCTGTTAACCAAAGTCAGTCCTTTGAATAACATCTAATCGGGTAGAATGGCATAGACCGCATACCCATTTTTTCTTCTTAATATAATTAAAATAACATTTTCAAGTATTTCATCTTGTATATACCTATATATGCAATGCCATTTATAGAAGAAAAGGTCCAGTTTTGGGAAAAACGACCCCCCCCCATAAAAAAAACTCTAGGTACGGGCCTGATATGTATGATCAACAAAATCAGAAAGTCCGTTTTCCGGGTACTAATAACGAACAACAAAATACAATTATCTGTTCTTTTTATTCAAATAATTTCTATGAGTTGTCTGAGTTATGTACTAGTCGGGTGGGTGACTGAACTGTAATGGCATGGAATATAGAATTGAGGCCAAACGCCAAGCACTGGGATCTATGAGGTCATTCAGCGCTAAGAGGAAAATTGAGAGTCAGAGGTTTCAAAGGTGTAACTGCTAGAAGAGGGTGGAAAGTAAGAAGGATGAAAGGATGTGAATGAGGTACAGTAAAAGGAATGAAAGGGGTTTCGGTTAAAGGCAGACGGGAAGCTGCAAACAACCTTAAGTAACGCCTACAGTGCACCGCGTGAGATGCACTGTAATCGTGACGAATAAAAATATATGGTCAGAAATCACAAACGCATCAACGTCTGCAAACGTTCGTCACTCTCACACCTTTATTTTGAGGTCATTAAGTTGTTGTCAATCATTTTAAGGACGGATTTTTGTGTATGTATAGTATATAGGGACTATCTAGTTTTTCAAGCTGTTCATCAATGTCCCATAAATAAACGTATGCATCTAAGTACATTATTGTCATTAACTGGTTTTCTTTTTGATATTAATATGTGTGAACATACTACTATTTACATTTCGTTCACGTAAATAACACACAATATATATATATATATATATATATATATATATATATATTATATATATATATATATAGAGAGAGAGAGAATGTGTCCGTGTGTGCGAGCACGCGATTGTGTGAGTTTGTACTTGATGTTATCCTCGTGGGCACCATGTACGTACCCTCGCCACTTCTTCCGGGCATTGCCTTATGAGGCTTCGGCGGCTTCCTTATTTGCCTCGGTCGAGACCCTGCCATCAGGGAGAAGGAACAACAAAGTGCTATTCTTCATACCGCATTTTCAATGTAAAATACATAGCGCAGCGCTGGCTGTTTTACGCTGACGGACATTATATGAGGCTCTGACGTTTTTCGTTACAGACAAATTACGAGTAGAAAGTAATAAAACGCGCGCGTTTTATATATATATATATATATATATATATATATATATATATATATATATATATATATATATATATTCACAAATATTAAAGTACAAATATCGCATATATACCAATTAGTGGCTTAACAAGTCAGTAGTCCGAATCCCACTGGTGATGAAGCACTTATCAGTTACATTCCCTAGGATGTGTTATTCTTGAGGTAAAATGAACTGGATATTAAACGACCTTTGTAGCCTATTATTTGTAAACAAAAACAGTGACTTAGTGTATGTGACAAAACCCTCTCATATATATATATATATATATATATATATATATATTTATATTTTATATATATATATGATATATATATATATTACACACAATATATCTATATAATATATATATATATATATATATATATATATAGATATATATATATGTATATATATACATTCTATATATATATATATATTATATATATATATATATATATATTATATATATATGACTAGTAAAAATGTTCTGTTAAAAAGAAAAATAGAAATTCCATCCAATAAAAAGGAGCCCATAAAAACACCAAAATATAGAAAGTAGGTACTATATTTCAGAGGGTGCTGTCTCTCTCTTCAGAAATAAAGTACTTTATTTCTATATATTGGCGTTTGTATGGGCTCCCTCCTTTTATTACTTTTATTAGTATATATATACATATATATATATATATATACTATATATATATATATATATATATATATATATATATACATTATATATTATATAATGTGATATATATATATATATATATATATATATATATACATATATATATATATATATATATATATATATATATATATATATATATATATATATATATATGTATGTATTGGATTTCAAGTTCAGGCTTAAAAGCCATGCACAGGGGGAATAAAGCCCTCATCGTTTGTCGTTTAAAGTCTTTTAAAATTCAGAATATGAATCTGAGTTTCCCTCTTCGAGCTAATGGGACCTGGCATTAGGGGGCTTGTGGCAAAATTGGTTGTTGCCTTCCGACATTATTTCTTTGCATCCCGGCTAACTTTGCCCGGAAGATGCCAAAATCTTTTCTCGGTATTTTCAATTTAGTTATCTAAGATCGGCTCCCCAAGATTTGCTGTGGATTTCTCGCTACTGATTTTCTTCATGACATTAGACGTTCCCAGGGGATATCGTTAACACTGGATGGCAATGAAGAGATAGTCTTCGAAAAATCTCGTCCCCTGATTGATAGCTGAACAAAATAATCAGTGAGCACGCACACACACACATGCACATTATATATATATATATATATATATATATATATATATATATATATATATATGAACTTTTATCACAACACCTTGATTCATATATTCATATACGTACATGCATCAAGCTACAAATGATCCAATTCGCTGTACCTCGGAATTAATATATTTTCGTATATGTTAACCGAGGGGGAATTTTTTAGGTGATAATAATTATTTCGGCCTCTCGTGGGTTCGAACCAGCGCCCAGCGGAGAGAAGAGAAATCAGGACTTCAGTGATTTTATCGACTCGACAACAAGTGATCAAACGTTCGACTTTGTTAACATGGCAAAGTTCGATAGTTATCTGTAATGTCGGAATCGGTGCTTGCATTTATTTATTAGATGTGCCCCTATCTCAAAGAATAGTGTTCCAAGCGAATTTCGAGCCTTCATTGCATATCAGTCATATCATCAACCCATTTAAAAGTGAATTTAGTCACCAAATAACACCTGTGTGACATTTACAAATTCATTTCAATACTTGGTTTCAATCCAGCCGTAACACCTGATGCCATTTAAACATACGAATAAATTGGAAATAACATCTGGGTGTCATTTGCTTGTGATTTCAGATTACCAGACTGACCACCAGCCATAATGTCTAGATGTCATTTATGAAGCTTATTCATCCCCTTTAATAACATGCACGTAACGCTATCCAGTGACACCTTATACTGACTTATACTGCCTACTTGGAAGGAAGCTTTCTCAATCACTACCTAGTAGGATAAGCAACTATGAATCCAATTTAATTTTAGGTTTTCTAGTGACAGGAATAAATTACAATAAATTCATACATTCCATATCTTTTCTTCTTATTCATTTTGCAGATCATGCAAAATGAAAGGCATTAGTCTATCTCCAGTCATGAGAGCTATTTAAAATCTTTTCAAATGGCAGCCACGTAATTACGGGAAATTTAAGCGGGTGTTGAAGACCTAACATACCTAGGATACAAGAAGGCCGATTAAGAAAACTTCACATTACGACAGAGCAGCCATGAATGGAAGTGACCACCTACCAACCCTCATCTTTTCCGCCTTTGGCTCTTTATGAATCACCTTGATATGCACCTCTCTGGCCAGAGCCAAAAGCAAAATCGCCCAGACAAAGCTATTGACCACCAGCCTCAGCCCAACTGCAACCAATTCTTCTTCTTCTTCTTCTTCTTCTCCTCCGGGCCCGCCTCCTGTTCTTCCTCCCTCCCTCCCTCATTCTCTTCCTTGTCCAAACTCGTGATCTGTACTTCAGATGTCAGTAGAGCCACTTGAAGGAGCCGAGATTCACTCACAGCCAACAGCAAACTTAGCCCGCTCGAGTGGTTGCTATGCTGTGTTGAACCTGCAGTAAAAGGACAGCGCCCAAGAAGGATCGACCACCTCAGGGCACCCACACACACACACACACATACACACACACAAACAAGCACAACAACAACAACAACAACATCAACAACCCTGCACGTCCTGGACAGTCTAGCGTCCGCTCTTACGCGAGGTAGATATCCGTATTCTGCTCTGCCGCTTACGGACTTTTCTTACGTAGTATTATATCTTACGAAGGCCTCACGCGTCTTCAGACTTTTTCTTTACATTCACCAAGACACACACGTGTAGATATATATCATATGTGTGTGTGCACAGACATGTGTGCGTATTTACAAAATCTCTCTCTCTCTCTCTCTCTCTCTCTCGTATCCTTCTCCTCTCTCTCTCTCTCTCTCTCTCTCCTAAAAGTAGACATTAAAAATAGAAATCTACTTAGTTGTGCTTTCAATGAATAGTGAAAAAAGTTACACAATCGTTGTTTCATGCAAGTACAAACACGCACACACAAACGCAAAAAGGAGGAGAAATTCCCTAAGAAGTGGTCACACTCATTTTTCCCCTCCCTGAGCACCCGACACAGAAATGACAGACTGAATGATTCTAAACCACAAAATGATGTCACAACAATATTATGGTCGTAGACACCTGATGTAAGGAAGTTTTGCTGCTCTAAAAAATTCTCACATAATAATAGTAATACAATCATTATATGATTAAAAATGCTCCCCAGATTTAAAAATAATAGTATAACTTCACAATATGAATAAAACAATTTAAAAATGCGCCGAAGTTTCCTAGGCGCAAGCAAGTTTTCTGTACAGCGTATAATCAAGTCCACCGAAAACAGATCTCAGCCGGCAGTGGTAGCCTGAGCTGTTGCGTTGCAAGAAGCACGATCTTGGCTAACTTTAACCTTGCATTTAATAAAAACTACTGATGCTAGATGGCTGCAATTTGGTATATTTGATGATTTGAGGGTGGATGATCAACATATCAATTTGCAGCCCTCTAGTCTCAGTAGTTTTAAATATCTGAGGGCGGATACAAAAAGTGCAGACAGACAGACAAAGCCATCTTAGATGTTTCTTTTGCAGAAAATAAAAAATAAGACGGAAAAAGAAAAGACATCATCCGACAAAGAATAGCAGCTTCTCCAAGAAAGTAGGATGTCCCAAAGAAACTGAAAGGAGCATCCTCTTCCAGATCCGTAGATACTAGGTAGGACATCTCGTCATCCAGGCATCCTTCCAGTCCCCAAGAGAGACGAAGACTACATGGCAGAATTATAACACATTATCTTTTTACCTCTGAATTACAAATGATTTTGCCAGATTTCGCGATTCAAATATTATTATTATATTTTTTATCATTATCATTCATTTATTTTTTTGGTTTATCACAGTCCTCCAATTCGACTGGGTGTATTTATATACTGTGGGGTTCCGGGATGCATCCTGCCTCCTTAGGAGTCCATCACTTTTCTTACTATGTGCGCTGTCTCCAGGAGCACACTTTTCTGCATGAGTCCTGGAGCTACTTCAGCCTCTAGTTTTTCCAGATTCCTTTTCAGAGATCTTGGTTATTATTATTATTATTATTATTATTATTATTATTATTATTATTATTATTATTATTATTATTATTATTATTATTATGTTGTAAAACAATTCCACAGTTATGTATATGTACATATATTGAAAGATGAATCTGTACAGGTTTATCTTTAAATTTATGTACATATACATAACTGTGGATTTGTTTCTCCATCTCAAGTTTCATGCTACTAAGAGTATTATTATTATTATTATTATTATTATTATTATTATTATTATACAGAAGATGGAACCTATTCACATGGAACAAGCCCACAGGGGCCATTGACTTGAAATTCAAGCTTCTAGAGAATATGGTGTTCGTTGAGAAGACGCAAGAGGTGGTAAAGGGAAATACATAAAGAAGAGATACCACTTATGAAATAAGAAAAATAAATTAATAAATAGATAAATCTCTCCGAGATTTGTTAGTCAGTAGTGTTTTCAGTGTTGAGAACCCACCAAAATTTATGAATGGTATCCAGTGCCAAAAAGAGTATTACGGATCTCTCTATCTGCCTACATACATACATACATAGATTCATACACACATAGATACATATATACAAACAGTCATACATACAGATGTATATTCACAGACATTATAATACAACTATATTTGTGTATATATATATTGTATTATAATGACTGTGAATATACAAGTGTAAGAATGTGCATTCATAGGAATAATACAAATTATTATATATATATATATATATATATATATATATATATATATATATATATAATGTGTGTGTACGTGTGCGTGAGTGTATTCATTTGCATAGTTAATTGTCCAAGAATAAAATTATAAATTTATTAAATTTTCTTGGTATGAAAAGGAAACTGCTCATAACAACAAGCATCTAATCCTTAACGTTGGTTAGTATTGTACCAATATAATCATCAGATTTAATATGAAGAAGGGAAAAAATTTTCCTCAGAATATCAAGGCACCTTTAAAGGTGGCTGGCTGAAATCATGGACCCGAAAACTAAAATGAGAAATTCCAGTCCGACAGAGCCTTTCCCCCCTCCCCCCCCTCCCTCTTCCCCCAACCCCCCACTCGACCGCGCCCCAAATAAAAGGACTTCAGATCTTAAATCATGATTTGAGTTGTGGGACTCCTGCAATGTTTAGCCAAGTAAGAACATCGCCATCAAGGTACGAAGGGTTCGCAGATAAAATGAGGAATAAAATTCCGATAGAGCCACTCAAGAAATGAGCTCACTGAGACCAAATCGAATTCTCAAGAGGCGAAGGTGACTGAAGGTCCCAGTTGGAGATTCAAAGGCACAAAAAGGAAACAAGGAAGGCATCTTACGGGCCTCTCATAAAGTCAGCTTAATCTAAAACACAACAGGAAAGGATCATGTCATGATTAGCGAACCCACTATTTTTCAAGACGGTATTATACCACTTTGATTTATATATCTATATATACATATGTTTATATGTATGCCTATATATAAAATGTATATAGATATATAAATCAAAGTCTTATAATACTGTCTTGAAAAATATTCGTTTCGCTAATCTTGACACGATCCCAAGGAAATACCAAGTAAGGTAGAAAATTCTGATAGCAAACCATTTTAATGGACAGGAAGGTAGTCAGTTTCAAGAAGAACTTTATTAATTATCGGTTACTGAAAAGGATGCGATGGAATTTCAATAAAAGAGATCAAGAGACAAAGGAGAGATTGCACTCAAAGTGTAAGAGGAACCCAGATGAATGATAACAGGGCAGCTAAAGAGGTTAATGGACCATGAAAGGGAGACATCAATTTCTATCGAAAAATGGTGAAGGGAAAATGAGGTCATTCCACACAGAAAAAAAAAAAATACGAGATGAAGGAATGGTGACAATTCCAATAATATATTCCAGGTCAAGGTTTTCGCACTACAGTAATTGCATGAATTTCCCAGGAATTGAATTGGGTGAAAAACTGAGAAGCAGAGTAATGAAAAACAGTTATGTTTCAAAACAGGCAAAGGTCACTTAACGAAGATTCAAAATGCCTCCGGTCACAGTTCTAAAATAGTATGCAATAAGCCAAGAAGCACCATTAAAAGGACGCAACTGAATACATACATACATGCATACATACACACAACCATATACATATATATATGTTACGTATATATATATATATATTAATATATATATTATATATATATATTATACATAGGTACAAATAGGAAAGGGTGGTGTTTGCTCCAAAAAATTTCTCAAATTTGATTGGTGTAAATTTTGCTAAGTTAACAATATTTAAGCGAATTTAGGCTCAAATAAGAACGCTGTAGTTCCGTCAGGTTTATCAAAAAAGGAAAAACTAAGAAACCATCGTGAAAGGCTTTCTTTATCTCAATTAACGTTATCAGTTCAGCCTTTGATCATCATCGGAGCGAAGTTCATACAGACCTTTTGTTTGAAAACAGCTGCCTCCTTTGAATGGAATTTCTCGGCTTATTGCTTACTCTTGTACAGCTGTGACGGGAAGAGGTTCAATTCTATTGTTTCCGGTTTAATGTTCGTTAAGTAACCTTTCCCTATTAGGACATATCACTGCTCTTTATTACTATACTTCTCAGTTTTCACCACAGTTCACACACACACACACACACACACACACAACACACACACATATATATATATATATATTATATATAATATATATATATATATATATGTATGTAATGATGTATGTATGTGTGTGTGTATGTATGTATATTTATAGGGTGTGTGTGTGTGAACTGTGGTGAAAACTGAGAAGTATAGTGATATATATATATATATATATATATAATATATATATATATATAGATATATATATATATATATGTGTGTGTGGGAGCGCGCACGCGAGCATAACTATTATCCAAAAATTTGGAACGTGATGAATACATAGATAAAGGCAAAATCCACGAGGGAAAGTGAAACAATGGAGTACCGCTGCAAGGACTTTCGACTCTCGTCCTTCACTAAGCATTAAAGGACGAGAATCAAAAGAACTTGCAGCGGTGCTCCATTGTTTCATTTTCCTTCGTGGATTTTGCCTATATATATATATATATATATATATATATATATATATATATATATATATATATATAATACATATATATATATATATATATATATATATATATATACATATATATATACATATATATATATATGTATATGTACATACATACATATGTATATATATTCATATACTTGTTTTGCTACGAATTATAAAGAAAAATGAATGATCTCAACAGCATTTAAGATTGTATACATACTTACTAAATCAATGAAAAAGAATTTCATTCACGTACAGTACATCTCAGATACTTGAAATCGATAAGCTTATGTATCAATATCTCAGAGGTTCTTAATCTGGGGGGCGAGCCCCCTAGGGGGGCGTCAGCAATTTCCAGGGGAGGCGCGAGCCCTAGGGAAAAATGAAAAAACAATTCTCTGATTATATTCGTTATTCTTTTACCAGGAGTGAGATTCTAATATTCAGAAGTTTATGAAAAAAAAACGTAAAAGTATCGCCTTATAACGTTACTTTCCTAAAGTCTACTACTCTAGTTAGGCTCGAAACCCATTCTCTTTCTCTTTTATTTACCTTTAAATCCTGGAGGGAATTTTACTCATAGATGAAAGAGGGGCGTGAGAGAAAGGATCAGCTCTTAGAGGGGGCGTGGTCATAAAAACGTTAAGAACCGCTGCAAAACCTTTAGTATTTTCATCTTTTATTGTAAATTTGAATAGCCTTATTGCTATATTTAATGCTTTTATCTTTATTTATATTATCATTCATAATTTTATTCGGTTACTGGATGGAGGAAAGGTTGAAATGAACACGGATTAGATAGCCCATTGCAATAAAGAGAAATAAATTGAATATTCAATTTCGGCCAAAGGCCAAGCAATGGGACCTATGAGGTCATTCAACGCTGATACGGAAATTGACAGTAAAAGACTTGCGAGGTGTAACAGGAGGAAAACCACGCAGTTGCACTGTGAACCAATTGTTAGGAGAGGGTTGAAAGTAAGACGGAAGAAACAGAATTTGAGAGGAGATTACAGTAAAAGGAACGAAAAGGGTCGTAGCTATGGGGGAAGAAGGCACGCTTCAAAGAACCTCAAGTAATGCCCTACAGTGTACTGCATGAGGTGCACCGACGGATACAAATAGCAGATGCTGTGTTTGAATATTTTAGGCATTGGGACAAACGTTCTAACATTCTTGAACTTCGCCGAATAAGACACTTGCTCCGGGATAAATTCTGTGATGCAATGTCTCCTCCCAGCGTTCAACAGACACGTTTCAGACCTCCTCAGTACTGTAACTGTATTTATGATGAGTGGGGGATAGGCTGTGTGGGGGGCTCGGTTGCAACCGATTTAAACCCCTGTGGGGTCCCCCGGAAGGAAGTTAAGGTTTGGAAGGGGAATTAAGGGGTTGAAAGGAAGGTATTAGAGAGATAAAGAATGGGACAGACCCATTTGTCTTTCAGTGTATAGTTTGATGCTTGTAGTTTCTTGTTTTTTTTGCTTGGCTTGACTCGAGTTGAACTGTTTTGATATTTAGAGGCATGGCAAGGATTCTCAAAAACTGTCGGCTCTGTAGTACTGAACACGGGTAGTGTATAGCGACTGGCTGTAAGACAAGATTCCCAATATTTCCCTGGACTATTTGTGGATGTAATTGACATGAAATCCGAGGCTTTGAAATGTTCAACAAATTCTGGATATTATATGTTTTGGCTCGCATCGTGAATGGTTAAGTTAAGTATATCTTAGTTTAACCAGACCACTGAGTAGCTGATTAACAGCTCTCCAAGGGCTGGCCCGAAGGATTAGATATTTTTACGTGGCTAGGAACCAACTGGTCACCTAGCAACGGGACCTACAGTTTATTGTGGGATCCGAACCACACTATATCGAGAAATGGATTTCTATCACCAGAAATAAATACCTCTGATTCCGCGTTGGCAGAGCCGGGAATCGAACTTCGTACCACCGGATTGGGAGCCGAGCTCGAAAACCACTCGTCCAGCGTGGAACTCTTTCTATTTCTTGTAAAAAAATTACAATAAGACTAACACAAGTCCTTAACGCAAAGATTTTTTTTGTTATCATAGATGACTTCCATATATCAAAAATAATTCTGGCTTAGTCGAGGCGTTACTGATTTGAATAGCTGGTCTGTAGGCTGTCATTGGTCAATGAGTGCACTCAAATTTCCAGCAGTGTGTTGGATCTGGTGTAAACTGATGTTTCAGCTATAGTTAATTGGAGTGAATGTAGAATTTCGGCCAGAGGCCAAGCACTGGAACCAATGAGGTCATTCAGCGCTGAAACGGAAATTGACTGTAAAAGGTTTGAAAGGCGGAATAGGAGGAAAACCTCCAGTTGCACTATGAATCAATTGTTAGGAGAGGGTGGAAAGTAAGATGGAAGAAAGGGAATATTAACGGTGGCACAGTAAAAGGAACGACAGGGGTTGAAGCTACGAGCCGAAGGTACGCCCCAAAGAACCTTAAATAATGCTTACAGTGCACCGCGTGAGGTACATTGATGGCACTATCCCCCTACAGGGCAGCTATAGTTAAAAGTGAGGTCTGTGGATTTACTGACACCTCTGACCATTGCGTCATACTGATGGACATCTCGGTAAATCAGTATATATCACTTGTATTCAATGTGAACAGTTTCTGGGTTAAAATCTTGCGCCAACTTGAATCAAGCATAATGAGAGTGTAGATATAAAAGTGCCTGATTTTTATTCCCTCACCCAGTCAAAATAAATCAAAATTTTTATCCTTAGGAAACATTATGTCAATCCATGCGAGCCACCGAACCTCACTTTGACGTAATTATGACTTAGACCATCGCTGGAGAAATCCTGAATGGTCATTCTCCGTCAACTTCAATGGAGAACTTCCTCTATGAGTCTATAACTTTTGGTGCATCGCTTCAAAAATGAGCGTTTGCTACTGGTTTTATAGCACGTCAGCATTTATATTCTGCTCAGATGCCGAGACGTCACACTACGTAGTGTCTTTGATTCCTTGTACTGCGAATCTGTAGAACTCCTTCAATGGCTGTTGTCGATGTTGACTGCTCGTAAGTGCACGAGAGGCTACAATGCCACTTTCAAGTGCCAAGTACCATTACCTCAACTTGTGTTGCTTAGTTTAACAACCGCTTAAGCATGTAAATATTTTTGCTGATTTGCTAAGCTTTACTGACTTGTTTAGCGTTTTTTATTACAATTCTACTTCTTGCTTCGTTCATCTCCCCTTCGACAAATGTTCATTCTCTTTTGTAGCTGTTTACTAGCAAGTTAGCCTAATGAGTGTTTTGGCTAGTTTCACATGAATGTCAGCTCATGTTGTATATAATGATAATAAAAAAACCTATAATAGACAAAAGGCTGTGGTAGAATCAATTTAAGATAAAATAAAAAATGTATGAACAGAAGATCATGACCAGAGGTAAGTAGATATATATATATAATATTATATAATATATAATATATATTATATATATATATATATAGATATTATATATCATTAAGTATATATATATGACCAGTTTTTTCTATATATATGTCTTTTGCAATGAGCCTTCTCCTAGATCTATTGTTAACCGTAAATTTCCATCATGAGCTTTTCTTTTGAACAAGATAATGTTGATAAGTTTATTGGTATCATAAATGTAACAAAATAAGAAAATTGCAATTCTGATCAAACTGCAAGGGTGTAGGCCAAAGGTTGCCACATTCACGCAAATATCTCTGAGCACAATTTAGAATCATAAATAGACGGAGATGAACGCATTTCCACACAGATATGTAATGTATATATACGTATGTATATATACAAATAAGAACAGCCCTCAAGAGTCCGCCCTCAACAAAAGTCAGCTTCAATGCAGATATAAGGATAGGGGCGAACCCACATGCGCCTATGTGTATGTGGTATTCACGTACGTGGGTGTACATGAGACACGTGTATGTATACACGTAAATGGGTGTACATGAGGCCTATGTATATATATGCACGTACATGGGTGTACACGAGACCATTTGTATATGTGCACATACATGGATGTACATTAGACCCATGTTATGTATACACGTACATGGGTGTACATAAGACCCATGTGTATGTATGCACGTACATGGGTGTACACGAGACCCATTTGTATATATGCACGTACATGGATGTACATTAGACCCATGTTATGTATACACGTACATGGGTGTACATAAGACCCATGTGTATGTATGCACGTACATGGTGTACACGAGACCCATTTGTATGTATGCACGTACATGGTGTACAAGAGACCCATGTGTATGCATGCACGTACATGGGTGTATATGAGACTCATGTGTATGTATGCACGTGCATGGGTGTACATGAGAATCATGTGTATGTGTGCACGTACATGGGTGTACATGAGCAGGAGAAAAGGATTCCAACGAAAAGAAGCCTCTGGAACAAACAACAAGAAGAGCGAGACGATCAGAGAAGCGACACAAAAACATCTTTCGCTGTAACACAACACAGTAGTTAATTATGGCAGGATATTTTACATGGCTGCTGACGCTGTGCTCACAAGGTATCCATCCCCGTTTCAACAACAGTTTCTCTTTAATCGGATTCATGAGCTTTACAATGCCAGTCTCAGGGCCAGATGTGGCATCATGTTTATGCATAAAAGTGTTCCTCGGGCATGAAAAAGCGGACAGACAGACAGACAGACAGATGCGTCTGAAGAAACGATGACACGAAGACGAGAACAAAGAGTAAAAAGTCAGAAGTACATGAAAATTATCCTGTTATGAATGACAAAAGATATGAGAGGACTCCGATCATGACGACTCGCTAGATCGTTTTGCAAAATAGTTTAGGGATTGGAACAGAAACAAACAAACAAACAAAAAAAGCAGTGTACAGATGGACACAACTCAATAACCTACAAAACGCTACTGTCGCACTCCTGTGATGTACCACCATAATGCAATGCTTCTGCTTTGGCTTCTCAACTAGATCGGCCTTCGGACGACGCTTAAAGATGACTTTCCACGGCTTTCTAGTCAGAGAGTCGTCTTTATGACCTCCAGGTCCTGACGACCATCTCGCTCGAGAGAGGCCTCTGTTCTGGCACACGAGGAGAGAAAATAGACGCGATGAGCATATCACTTCGACTACGCAAGAATTGTTATGACCTGCGACGCTGCAGGTTCGGGACGTGGCACTCCTCTTCTGAAGGCTGTTTGTGTTCTGTCGTCACCCAGTTTCTTCAATTAGAACACAAGGGGGAGGAATTATGGAAGGAGGGCTCGTGGCCCACCTTTTTATATGGTTCATTGAAGAGACTGACGTTTATTTCAAGCCGTCTCCTGCGGGACTCGACCAAGATGATAACGGTTGAATGCTGGACCACCTCAGGCGCGCACACTCCGCAGAGGCGGACTTTGTTTACTTCGGGCACAGAATTAATATACGAGGCTAGCCAAATGAAAATAGCACAGAGGTTTCAACAGCCTAGTGACGCTAGCAGATATACTAAGGTGCAATTTCCCGCCGTTTTCTATATTATTATTATTATTATTATTATTATTATTATTATTATTATTATTATTATTCTGTTGAATAAAATGGCAGAATTTAGCGAATTAATTCTGCCATTTTATTCAACAGAATTTGTTTAAAAGATTGTCTTCTTCCAAAATATTATTATTATTATTATTATTAATTTTATTATTATTATTATTATTATTATTAAAAGTAGTTTAAGCAGAACACTAAGCTGACTTTCAGCTCTCATAGGGCTGGCCCCAAAGGGACGAGGGGTCAACATTTTAACTAGTGTAACATAAGAGAAAGTCGAGATGGCAAGTCCTAACCCCTAAGGACGTTACGTACTGTCCTGAAGCTTGAAATCAAGTACCTTCGCTCCGCATAATTATCGTTAATGGGACATTGCTCCGGGTTGGACGACGGCAAGTCTAAACATGGAGATAATTGTACGTAGATTTTTCTTAATAAGCATAAAACATACCAGAATATAATATATGTATGCATTCATGCATACGTACGTACACATACGTACGTTTTATAAAACGTACGTCTATGTATATATATGTGTGTAAGTATGCATGAATGCATAAATATTGTTTCACAAACAAGAAACGTATTCGCAAGTAGTGACTATATAACATCTCTCTCTCTCTCTCTCTCTCCACCCACCTGTCTTTCTATAAGTGAAAAAGGATTTTGTCTTCTTGAAATAGAGGTTATCTTATAATAATAATAATAATAATAATAATAATAATAATAATAATAATAATAATAATAATAATAATAATAATAATATGCCAGCGATTGGCAAAAAGCGAAGAGGACCAAACAAATACTACTTACCACCTGAAAGTGTTTGTTCAGTTTCGCTTCTCCTTAAAATGGTGGCCTTGGCGTGTCTATGGTTTAAATGACCTCCCTAATTAGAGAATGGACCATCCAACTACCGACCTAATTACAGTCCAGTTATCTATCTGATTATCTTTACTTCCTCCATCTTTCGTTAACCTCTTTTTTTTTTCTCTCTCTCACTGCCTTCATGGAACGTATTCCCCGTAAGGTGTTAGCGCCGCCAGTGCATCTCACGCGCGGTGCACTGTAGGCATTACTTAAGAATCTTTGCAGCGTCCCCTCGGCCCCTAGCCACAACCCCTTTCATTCCTTTTACTGTAACTCCATTCATATTCTCTTTCTTCCACCTTACTTTCCACCCTCTTCTAACAATTGTTTCATAGCGCAACTGCTTTGATGTTTTCCTCCTGTTACGCCTTTGTAACCTTTCTCTCAATTTTCCTTTCAGCGCTGAATGACATCATAGGTCGCAGCGCTTGGCCTTCGAACTAAATTGCATATTCTATGCTATGCGAACGTGTCATCATAAAAGGAGATTGAATGCTACAAAATGACACATCCAACTCATTATCATTTCGTACCACCCTTGATGGGAACATGCTGAGGACGTGATGTGGCGTCTGTAGATGATGCGTGCGCGCTTATGTATAAACAATACGTGGTCATCAGTACCAAGACGCCTAGAAGAGAGGTCACTGATGCAGTCATATATCAAACTCGACCCAGTTTCGAGCAAACGCGTCCTGCATAACGACAAGTAACGCCTGCAACTCATACGTATAACTAGAAGCAGTACGCTTTATCAAGTGGTTCAGGATAGGAGGTCCTCCCCTCCTCTCCTCCGTCCCCTCATTCTCCTTCTTCTTCCTTTTCTTCTTTAGTTTCTAGTGATTCACCTGGCCATGCCAACCACTCGAACGAGAGAGCGGGAAGGTCCGGCTCGCATCTGCGCTTCTCCAGGAATGCTCAAACCGCCATTCTACAGTCGTTCTAGATCGCCTGAGACAGGCAATTTTGCATGTGAAATAAATGCCTGCGTTGGTGGTTATGAATTAGAGATAGAGTAGTTTTATATTATATGTATGCATGGATGCTTGTGAGAGACGAAAATGCATGATCAATTCTCGCTACGATCAAAATTAATATGCTTCTAAAGTCTTGAATTCTACTTCCTTAATGCTTCCTGTAGTGTAAGCCAGTGGAAAGTACTATTTAATCCAATTTGGAGAGAGAGAGAGAGAGAGAGAGAGAGAGAGAGAGAGAGAGAGAGGACGGAGGACTGAGGAGAGAAGGAGAAGGAGGAGGAGAGAGAGAGAGAGTTTTTCCATGCGACGGATAAAAATCAAAATTCTACGTATCTTAAAAAGTCGTCCAATGTAAGAAGGCTAAAAGTAGTAGAATGATTCGTGATTGAAAAAAAGGACCAAATCAAGATGTTACGACAGAGAACCCGTTGAAGGGCATCAGTGCCGAGGCATTCACATATCAACCGCATCATTATCAGTTCCACCCGTTTTGCAGTGGATCAGATCCATTATGTCCGCATGCAGCTGAAAGAATAGACCTTCTTCACTTTATATTCTTTCCTGGTTACCTGCCAATGACACTCGTCGTTGACACGTAATACGCCAAGAAGATGATCCCTTAACATCCACGTGTACTCACAGCCCTTATAAGGCTGCATTCAAGAATTAGCCTCCATTGCTGGACCACGATAAAGCAGCCTCTATGAACGCATTCCACCACCAGGCTTCCTGATGCTCGAAACTGCATCAAACCCCACTTATCTCTGCTATCGTCTCCCAACATACAGCCTTCGTTTCTTCTCATACAGCTAAATGACAGTTATCAGCTATGCATAATCATGACAGCAATAATACCCTGCACTTAGTTCAGAACAGTAGCAAATGAAAATTACAGTGAGAGTGGCGCTATAGGGAGGGAGAATCAGTTTCAGAACAAAGAAGCTGTAGACGTTCTTTTACAGACCGTGAGGTAAAATGACCATCAACTGCAATTCACTGACGTCTCTGCAGGCTGTGTTTCAAGTTGAAGAATTCCCAAGTAGTCTCCAAACATTCATTGACGAGCTAATTGTTCTCAAGTTGACTACTTGTGAACTGATGAACAGCCTTACCTGAGCCATACTCAAAACATGAATGCAGCAGTTTGAGGTATTTAGCAATTATACCGCAGTCTCTCAGATTTGCATCCCAGATGAAAGCCATCTCAAGGGGGAATACAATCCAGTTGGCATTTGATTAATAACACCGACGATTATTCTTGTCATTGCAAGAGAGCCACTGAATCTCCCTGTCACATTAAAGGTACTCTTACAGTGTAGCATTTATTTCCGCCTGCAATCAATTGGACGAGCTACCCGGAAGTAGGTAGTACCACAAGACGCCCTCGAAAAACCACCATCCAGTCAATGGCCTGAACTGATGCATTGGGAATGAACAGCAAGGACATCAGCGGCGGCGCCCTGCTAATACAATCTCCAGATAAGCATAATGAAAGATCGGGCGACGTCTGTTATGCATTTATACAATGGCGGCCTTCGTCAAGGCACGCGCCTCTGCAGGTCTCCGCTGAGAGGGAGACTCCGAAATGAATCGTCCTTCTTCCGTCTGACACACCATCAACCACCTTCAGCTCATTTAAATACCTAATACCAACGCGGACTGTTTTAACCTTCATTAAAGTATCAAAGCACAGCAACTCCTCTGCATAATTTCATTTTGATAAGAAATACTCTTTCTCTGATGTACGGCATAATGTGCATAAAGACACAAACACACACACACACACACACACACCAGCAAGGACAAATGTTTTGGCTAAGATGTCACCGCAGGGTATCCGGATACAGTGTTCACAGAATGCTGTCTGTTTTAAGGTAATGATTTGTGCAGATTTGTGATGGTTTGTCTATGAAATCATCACAACAGAAGTTATAAATGTTTCTAGGAACGCAACATCCAAATGCTAAGAAAGAAAAATGTTTAAAAATCATTATGGTGATAAATTATTTATATGTCACGGTAAAATATTTTCAGGCAGATATTAACAGGTGTAAATACAATTAAAATGTATCTAATTAGCGAATATGTGAGACTTGCAAAAACGTAGCGATCCAGATATTTAGTGTGCCAGTAAGTGCAAAAGAAACAAACTGATACGAGTATTATGCCGAAGACACTTTGGGCTTTGAAGATAATCAGCGAGGAAAACTCCGAACAGGATATGACAGACTGATTGGTTTATGAAACTGGCATTATATCGCAGTATATAAATATATATTTATTTATTTATTTATGTGTATAACATTTTAAATCAGAAGAAGCGATGGTTCTTCCGGAAAAGATAAGGGACGACGACAAATGAGAAAGCAATACCTGGATATTCGAACCTCGCAAGGAGCATCATCACACTTCGTGAGCAAAGGACGAGGGAATGAGTGAGAGGAGGAGGAGGAGAAAGAAAGAAGGCCGCAATCCGAAAGAGAAGAAGAGAGAGAGAGAGAGAGAGAGAGAGAAGGGGAGCGGGGGCCCTTTTGAAGGGCCAGCCACCCTGGGGGCAGATGGTTAGTTGGAGAACCTCACTGTTATCTCGAGAGATGCCCGGATGTTGCCAGCATCTCTCTCCCCTTCCCCTCTCTTAATTCTCTCTCCCTACCTTCCTCGGCCCTCCCTCATCCTCTCTCATTCTTTCTCCCTGCCCTCCCCTCCCTTCCTCCCCCACTTCCCTTCTCTTTCATTTGTTTTTTTTTTTTTACCAGCAGTAGAGAGTCGCACTCCTGTAGAAAATTACTACTATTTTCATTTAATTTCTAAATTTTCCTGAGGTCTCAAAGGGGATGTTACAGAACAGTCAAAACTGGATAAGTTGTTACGATAGCAACTTCAGTGACTGATTGATTGATTGATTGTCTGATATATGTATATTGGCGTGGAAACGACCCTGGTCCTCGACGCCGGAAGTGGACATTCTGGCATTCAAAAACATTTTTCATGGAACTCTCACTCTAGGTTCATCAGTTTGTAAAAAGATTGAGTTTAATAATAATAATAATAATAATAATAATAATAATAATAATAATAATAATAATAATAATAATAATAATAATAATAATAACATTGGACAACTACTGACCAATATTGACGTGCAGTAAAAAGAGGATTATATGAGAAATTGAGAAAGCTCCGCATTAAATCAATTGGCACAACTCGGCCATCCTTTTTGTCAGGACATGCTTGAAAGAGGGTCTTCTTCCTCATAATAATAATAATAATAATAATAATAATAACATACGAAAATCAACGAATCACAGCACTGTCAAGGAGACGAATAAGCGAAAAGAAAACGTTGAGAATCTTATTGCAATGACGGAAAAACGACCAAATCTCGTGACTTTCAATCCGACGGCCTCGTCCGTCCCAATGTGCAACAATCGAAAACGGATGAGAGAAAGAACGTCCCACTCTGGTCCTGTTTAGAATGCCACGAGCGCGCACAGCGAACGAACACACACACACACACACACATTCCACAGCACGGGATTTCGTCCCTTTTGTTTATATAACGAGATTACTATACATGGGCAGCAACAGGAAGATTTGATGGTTATGGCATTCATTTACGGTCATGAGGTCAATAGCCACCACAATAAGTGTTTGGACGATGATAACATTCATTGGATGTGATGGTCTCCACCCCCAACCCCACCCCTCTCTCTCTCTCTCTCTCTCTCTCTCTCTCTCTCTCTCTCTCTCTCGTGAAAAACTTTTGGCAAGAAAGATTTCTTCAATGATGTAAGACTCTTCAATGAGATTAAAACTAGATAGTACCAAGAACAGAAAATTATGAAAATAGAAATAATGCAAATGACTGCGAATGCCAAGTGATAAAGATTATGAGGATTACACTTTCTTTCTCTCTACTCGCAGATTCTGGAATTCTCTCATTGATTACATGGTATTTCCCATAATCCCTCGTCTCCTGAGGGGCGTTTTGTCACCTATTTCGGTCTGTGTCCCCGCTCTT
>NC_061097.1:13194958-13242458 GCF_015104395.2 Macrobrachium nipponense | reverse complement strand
AATATGCCTCACTCAGTCGCACGGTTATACCGCCATTAAAGAATATCAGAGCGTTGTCCTTCGTGGATTAACCATGAAATGTAGGCGAGAGAAAACTGGCTATGTATAAATTCGCCTGCTGTTTTGACGCTGCTTCGATCACTTACTGCTGATCATAATTGTTTATCTCTTAAAGGATCGTTCACTCATTCTATTTCCGTCATCATCCCAAGGCAGAACCAAAAGAGTTTTGCCCTAAAGGAGATCACACCTTTGTCAATACCACCTTTTGTCCTCACTATTTAAAATTTCAACAAATCAATTATCGTTTGAATGTCAATTCACTTTTCTATGTATATCTCCTGAATATATTTTGACTACATGTGACACAAAATCTATTTAAAACTGTTAGAAAAATAATAAGTTATAAGAGAACTGCAAGCGACTACATAGAGGTACACTAGAGTTACAGAAAATACTTTTCAAAATAATGAGGTCGGTTTCTAGGATCTCAATAATCTGACTGAATTAAGAGGCAAAATCTTTAAAATAATTAAACTTCAGAGACAGAGAGAGATAGAGGCCGCGCGCGAGAGAGACAGAGAGAAGAGAGAGCATATAAGCTTTTAATTTCACCGCTCTTTTTTTTTTTTTTTTAAGCGCACCTTTACAAACACATCAAGAGTCACCACCAACCAGCACCCTCAAGCGACTCTTCCAGTCGTTGGCGCTCTTGTTCTCACTCGCGTAATGGACCCTGGGCGACTGAGCCAAAGTTCCGTCCGAGACTCCGAGTCGAGAGCGACACTCAGTTGCTCGCTGGTTGTTGCCAGTCGGCTGAATCCACGGTTGTGTTCAATCCATTTTATTATCGCTCTTTACTCACTCACAAATTTCCGTTTCCCGATTCTATCAAAATGATATGAAGAAAGCAATCGATCTTATATAATAAAGGCAGTTTTTGGGACTTTCCATACTCGAACAAAACAATAATTAAAAATGGGATTTAATTCTCTGTTTAGCAACGCTTGGTGTTTGCTCTGCAATAGCAAGTGAACGGATTTATCCCACTACAGGTTGTCTTCTCCCGCACATTAAAATGAAACCATTTTCTCGCACAAGCCATTCTTAATCTTTTTTGTTTCCATTTCGCCGCTGCTAATTCCCCTACAGTACTTGTGTCCTTCATGCACAGCATTTCCCGCCCCAGCTCCCATCCGTAATCCCCCATCCATCCCATTCCCAGCCTCCCCGAGTCTCTCTCGTTGCGACAATGCATAAAAATAAAAATCTACAGGTGTCACTCCGCTTCCTCGAACTCGAGTAAAATAAAACTCAATAACCAGAAGCTTTCTATTATGCAAAAACGATATCCACCAGAGATTTTCCCAACAGAATACGCCGGTGATACGAGCACGCACACAAACATATCATGTCAATAATCAATAAGCCACCACACGACTCCCGGAGAGCTTGGGGTTCGGGAGGGCGTGGCGTCCATGCTATGAAGAGGGAGAAGAGGAAGATGAGGAGCAACCCGGAATAGGAGATGCATACTTGAATCGATTCCTGTAAGCACCAGCATATAACCACTTTTTTTCTTTTATTAGAGAAAATGTAAAATATTTTACAATTTTAAAAGTATTACACGCAGAATTTTATCAAAGCATATAACCACTAGGGCATCTGACCAACAATTTATTTGGACGGGTGAAAGAGAAATAATTATCTAAAAAAAAAAAAAACGTGGAGAATGATTTAGTTATCTGAGACAGCAGCAACTACGACAAGTTCACACAAGTTCTTCAGAGCACTGCAAGTTCCCTGAGATACAGTAAATGCAATGCGGAGCGTGGTTTTATAGACTGCTGTAACCTTAGTTTCGTTTATTATATATTCAGAACTAGTTTCATTTGTCTATTAGCAACCACAAGATATACAAAGGTTTGAAGACTCTCTGCCTGCAATCCCTTTCCTGTTGACGTAACTTTCCGGCAAAGCCAGATATCTAAACTATCATCTTCTCTGGAGAAACATTGTCTTACCCAAGTTTCTATTAGTTTATCGCGTCTCCTTGGCCTTTGAATATTTAACTCTATGCAGATTCAAGTGAGCGAGGAGCATCCTTTCATGTAGCCTGCATATTGATACGAGCGTCCATTAGGACTCTTGTATTTTCTTTTCTTCGCCCAAACTCGAAAACTTAGAAGAATAATTGAGGGAGTAACGTGAGGGAACTTTGAAACCAAGGGTGAAACTGAATAGGAAGAAAAACGGAAAGAACTAGAGTACACTCCTTCATACCAGAAGCCGGATCCGGTACAAGCAAACCCTTCTTGTTTTCATTTTTTGGAAAGACGTGAGAATATTTTGGACTTAGCCTCTTTTCCTTTTGTCCCCAAATACCGGCTCGTAGATGGAAAACATTTCTCATTTCTTTCATTTTCATGACATATCAAACGTGATTTATCGCTTGTCATCTTGTCACACCCAGCTACCGGGTATATGCCGAATCCCGAGGGTCAACGACACTTAAAGGGCCAAAACCCCCGTTGCCATTGTATTCTTTTGTATTACAGTCCCCAATCTAATTTGATAGAAGAAGCTATTAGCAGATAGCTGGCTGCCCTCCAGTCGGGAGAATTCACATGTTCCAACGTGAGGTCTGACTGACCTGACCCTTATCCCTTTTTACCTGACCCTTGTCCCTCGCCACTGTTGTCGAAGCCCTCTGCAATCAGCGACTCCACCTCTACACACCTGCATGCCTGCCTACCGACCCGAGGCTCTCGACCCAAGCTAGCATTGTTGTTCTCCTTTCTCCATACCTCTTCCGGCGGCCAATGACCTCTTTCAGGTACCCGCGAAGAATCAGCGGCAGAGATGAAACGATCCAAGACGATCAGTCCTGTTTGAGGAATTCAATCCAGTTTTGGGAGAGACAGGATGCTTCCAGATTCCCCAAAACTGGATATAAATATGGCCTGACCTGGCCCACCAAATTGCATTCCACCCTAGCCAGTTACTTCGGTACTATCCTTACCTGAAGCAGTGTCATGCCCAAAGATTCGGCCTGCCCCTATCCCCATCCTGTGTCTTGATGCTGAACCCAGCTAGTTTCCCCTACAACTGAACTATTTGCAGACCGGATTCTCCCTAGACGTCTGCCCTGATGATCCTTTAGAATTAGTGAATTTGCTTGCAATTAGTTGGCATATTTGCTTTGCTACTGTGCACAATAGTGATAACGTCCCGAGTGCCACAGAGCCAGTCAGTGCTCCTGTAAATCATATCTTCTGATAACCTTATAGAAATTATATTTTGTTAGTGGACAAATTATGTTTACATTCAAGCCTTTGAAAAGTAATTTTAGTGGTTTTCTATAAAAGTTCTTACACTCTCTGTGCATAGCTTGCATACCCACTTGAGTCAGCATAGTCGTTTTTGCACAAGGCATATATTGACAAAAGTCCGATTTTGAATTTCTCATTATAAAACTTAATACCTGGCATCCAGACTATGATAATATTTATATATATACACATACACGAGCTTAATGGCGCATGCTACACTGTGCTGGAACTCAGTGCTGCTCATCATGTCTCCCCTACCCTTCCAACCCCCTACCTACCCTGCTCACACCTGAGGCAGAAAAACGGATTTGTGGGGGGAGGATGGATGTGTCATGTTTCCCCATCCCCTACCTACCCTGTCCCCAGCCAGGTCAGGCAAACAATAATGACCCACTCAGATTTCATTATATTCTATAAATATACACTAGCTCTCCAACCTGGCACTGCCCAGGAAATCTCTGATTACAGCTAATAAACTCTCTCTCTCTTTCTCTCATTCCTGTTAAGATAGTTGCTTATCACCCACCTATCTACTGGTGCTGAACTTGGACTTAAAGGGTTTTAGGAGTGTCACCATTCATCTCAGCAACCTCGAAAACTATGGATCAGACACTAATATCTGTTGTTTTCAGTTATTTTTACATGTCACCCACTTCTCACCCACCTTTCCCAGGGTTGAATTTGGATGTGAGGGGTATTGTGAGTTTCACTATTCATCTCAGCGACCTCAAAAACTATGGATTAGACTCTAATATCTGTAATTTTCTATTATTTTTACATGACACCCCTTCCCAACCCCCTCCTGTGGTTTAGACACCAATATCTGTCGTTTAAGGTTTTATGGCACCCCATTCCAACCGCTTCTCAAATCCCATTCTTATCAGGGCTGAACTTGGACTTCAGTGGTATCAGGAGAGTCACTACTCTTCTCGGCAACCTCAAAAACTATTAATTAGACAATAATATCTGTCGTTTTCTGTAAAATTTACATTTCTCCCTTTCCAACAACTGGCCCCCATTGGTGCCAGTGATGTCTTAATCCCACAGTGGTCATTTCCAGATGGTAAGTAGTATGTATATCAAGTTTGGTTTAAATTGCTCAATGTGTATGTGGAACACACACACACACACACACACAGTGGTAATAATGCATAAAAGTGACTATGTAAATAAAACAATGGCATTATTAAGTGATAGTGAAACTTATACGAAACTGAGGTCTGATCCTACGCAGACAGTGAACTCTCATTTTAGTAAACAAATTAAAGCCATTCTAAAGGGCTTGGACCAATTAATTAAACTGTTTACACCTCAATGCTTCTCCCTACCTTATTTATAAGGCTCAGTCAAGACACAAAATCAATGACCCTATCAGACCAATCATTAGTTCAATAGGTTCAGTTGCGTATGATTTATCTAAATGGCTTGTAAAAGTTCTTACACCTTGTTTAGAAAACATTTCTCAAATGAATGTACAAAAAAAAAAAAAAGTTGACTTTATAAACAAAATGAACAGTTTAAGTTTGAATTTTGGTTTTAATATGGTTAGTTCTGATGTTGTCTTTTTATTTATAAAAGTGCCTGTAGACGATTTACTTGAATTTTTGGATGACGAATTAGTCTTATACGCTTATGTATCAAAGATAGTAAATTTTGTTTTTATGATGAATTTTTTGTACAACAGATTGATATAGCTATTGATAATCCCTTATCTTCTGTCCTTAGCTTTATTTACATGGAATTTTTTGAGACGAAACTCTTACCAAGAATTTTGCCCCAAAAAGTTATATGGTTTAGGTATGTGGATGATATTTTCTGTATTTGGCCATTCACGAACATCGCCAGGAATTTCTGATTGAGCTTAACAATTTAGTCACTTCTATAAAATTTACTGTAGAGGAAGAAAGAAATTGTAATTTGAACTTTCTTGGTGTAACAGTCCATAGTAATGATAAAAGATTCACCTTTTTAGTCTTCCGAAAATCAATTAATATTGCCCCTTTTGTTCATTATTATTCCAATCACCATCAAAATGTTAAATCCTGTTTTTTCTAGAATGTTCTTAAGGGCTCTGCGTGTCTGTAGTCCGCAGTTTATCGACGCCGAGATCAAAACTATTTATGATATTGCCTTGAAATTTAAATACCCAAGGAATTTTTTTTATTTTTTTATTTTTTTAGATGTAGCACGGAAAAGAGACAGAAAAACATTTTATTTAACTGATGGCAAACTTGAATTTAGTAACATAATATTCTCAAATTACTGTAAAATGAAAGGTTTTTAGAAATTCCTAGAATTTTAAAGCTTTTCAACATAAATGTTGTTTCCAGTAACATAAATATATTGCGGACAAACTGGAAAATCACTTTCACAACGAATAAAACAGCGCCAATATTCAGTGAAACTAGTCAAATATCGAAAGCATTATTCGTACATATGAGAGATTTAGATCATCCTATTAACTGGAGTCAGCAAGATCCTTAATGCCGTGTAGCGACACAGTTAAAAGGAATATCATTGAATCTTGTTTCATCAAATCAAATAATGGAGGCGTTCTAAATTTAAGTCTTCGTTTGTTTAAACTCGATGCCTTCATGATTAAAAAAGTTGTAGATAACTATAAGCAACAAAATTAATATATTCAGTTTTATAAATGTTTTTGGACTTTGTATGGCTAAGCTTCCGTTTCTCTTATGGTAAAGTCTGTTTTAGTTTGTGACCGCGTGATCTCCGATTATCATAGATTATCTCTTTGATTTTTACCCTTTTGACTATTAACCATCTGGTATTCTTCATCTTTTTGTTTACCTTATAACTTTCTTTTCAACTGCATTTCATTCGTTCCTTGACAATGTCTTCGCAAAGAAGAAAGCGCTTGGATTTCTGCTTATTTAATGAAGTCACGTGCATCTACTGTGATTTTTTAAGCATATATATGTACATATTATATATATATATATTATATATGTATATATATATATATATATATATATATATATATTAAGTTTAGTTAACCACATCTATCTTTTCAAAGAGCATTACGTATATGTAGCCCTGGATATATTGATGATGAAACAGATAAGAGTAGCTTAGAAAAACGAAAATGAAATATACTGACTATCTATTTGACAATGCATTCAAAGCGGCAAAAAAAAAGACTATAAAAATAGAAAAAGAAACTAATCTTAAGAACTTTGGAGTTAATGTAGCTTGGAAAATTAATAAAACAGTGAAACATGTTCTTACAAAGAAAAAAAATCTTTCCGACAATACTAAAGGACGTACACATAGAAGTCCATGTCAGTCTTGGGATGACTTTCATATTGGTGAGACTGGGAAACATTGGAAACAGGAAAAGCACAGCATAAAAAATGTGGAAGACATGCGCAAGTGAACAGTGGAGGTCTTCTACTGCGCGTTACAGCTCATTCTACCAATGCACTGGAAAGGAATCTCATTGAGTCTAGTCTTAGAAAAGAAAGTTATTGTAAAAATATTAACATTATTCATCATTTCAAAAGGAATTTGTAAAAAGTTTAAATTTTAAGGAATGTTGACGATAAGCAAGGAAAAAGATATCTTCATATTTGTAAACATAGTATTTGACATAAGCTCCAATGAGGTATGTCGCTCCTCTCTCCGACACCTGTCGCGTGTGGAATTTTAGTTACAAAAGGTTCTGGGGTTGTTTGTACTGTGCTGATCTCCCCACCTCCCCCCTTCCCACCCGCCCCCCCCACAAAGCATGTATATTGCGAATCTCCCCCACTAGTATGTGTCAGTCTTTCGTCGACTCTTCAGAATAAAATCGAAACCAGTGAGGACCTACAACCAGTAAGTTATTTCTTCACCTATGGTTCAAATGACACACACACACGTATATATACACACACCACACATATATATATATATCTATATATATATATATATATATATATATATATATATATATATATATATATATATATATATATATATATATATATATATATAAAATATATATATATATATATATATATATATATATATATATATATATATATATATATATATTTCAGTAACACGTACAAGAAATCCATTGTTCACTTGCGTATTTCTTATGCATTTTATATACTGTGCTTTTCTTATTTTCAATGTTTTCCCAGTTTGACCAATATAAAAGTCATCGCAAGACTTACGTGAACTTCTTTGTAAACGTTCTTTAGTGTTGCCGGAAAGTTTTTTTTTTTTGTAAGAACAAGTTTCATTGTTTTTATTGATTTTCGAAGCTACATTAACTCCAAAGTCCTTAAAATGATGCATATCCTTCATATTATTATATGGTAGTACAAGCAGGTTTTTTGTGTTGTAAGTTTCTTTTCTGCTTTATAGACCACACACACACACACACACACACACATACATATATATATATATATATAAGCAAATACCACAGGTGTGTTACAGGCACAAGTTCAATACCAAGCGTTTTCACGTGTTTATCCACGCCTCCTCGGGCACAAAGATGCGTGAATAACCACGCATACTGAACTTCTGCCTGTCATTTCCTGTGGTATTCGCTTGTATACTGAAGTCACGTAGACGTATGTATGTATACACACATATATTATATTACAAATATATATCGTGTATATATCCCGGCTGAAATTCTAAACTTCCTGCTATCATAAATGTTTGGATACCGAACGTTCTGTCATCTGAAAGCCTGGTATCCCTAAAGGCAAGGCAGTAGCACTTCCCACACATCCCCCCCTTACCCCCCCCCCCAGAATGAATTGCGTGCCCGTTAGTAAAACGTAATAATTGTAATACGCACAGAATTATCTCCAAACATCATTAAATTTTTTGCAGTTAGACGATCATGATTCTGTACAGCACTAATATAGCGGACTTTCTATAAGAATATATGGAAAAATTTCGACAGAACTATTGTGAAAGTTGAACTGGCATATTCAGCTTTAAATTAGCATCTTCATTATATATGTAATAATTTATTTCATCCAATAAAGAATAATGACATCACTACATTGTATTGCAGAAAAGGTACATTCCAAGACATTACTAAAACATGAGGTCAGTGTCGGCAGAACATCTATTGTCCGCAGTGGAAGATGAGATATATAGTCATTTTTCATAATCGACACTGAATTCATACTGAATAAAACATTCAAAATCAGCAGAAAAACATGTTTCAATAACTTTTCTGTCATATAACTTCCTGGTCAGCTTAAAATAATCAGAGACCTTGAATTGCTTGTCCAATGGACACATCTCCAAGGGCAGCAATCGCATCATCTGACATTGTTGATCCAATAACATTAATTTTGCTTTCCGTCTAATTTGAGCTCTTCTGAAACTTCCTTTCAGCCGTCACAAAATCTACATAATTCTTAAGACAACTTCCCCTATAGGGGAGTAGAAAAGTCAGTGCATTACTTAAGGTTCTTTGCAGCGTCCCTTCGGCCCCTAGCTGTAACCCCTTTCATTCTTTTTATTCGATCTCTATTGATGTTCTCTTTCTTCCATCTTACTTTCCACCCTCTCCTAACAGTTGTTTCATAGTGCAACCGCAAGGTTTTCCTCCTATTACTCCTTCAAAACTTTGCTGCTTTTGATTTCCCTTTCAGTACTGAATGACCTCATTGGTCCCAGCGCTTGGCTAAAATATTATATTCCTACTAAATTCCTGAAGACAACTTCAAGGTAAGTATGTGTCTCCAGATCTTGCTCCACAAACATTCCGTTGACGAATTCGTCTCTAGCCTTTCCTTGTTATAGAGTAACTGACAAACAACACCATCCCTAAATTAAAGTTGATTAATGTCTGATCCACAATAACAAGAAAATCAGAGTCCGAAACGTATTCGCTTTTGATGAACGTTCTCAAGGCGGCGTTCCTTTCCATGCATTGTGGTTCCTCCTCTTTTTTTTCTTTCCTCAGGAAACTTAGCAGGCGTATCTAAGACTTCTGCTCTTTTTTCTCATGCATTGTTGATGTCCGCATTCTAATCGGTTATAAGTTATTCCAAAATAAACAAGAAGAAAACGCGCCGAAGTTTCTTTGGAGCAATCGAGTTTTGGTATACAACGTATATTACAATATGAGCCCCAGCCATGAAACTTTCAGCCACGTCCCGGTGGTGGCCTGCACTATAGCGTTGCCAGACGCACGATCATGGCTAACCTGAACATTAAATAAAATAAAAACTACTGAGGCTAGGGGGCTGGATTTTGGTATGTTTGATCAACATACCAATTTGCAGCCCTCTAGCATCAGTAGCTTTTAAGATCTGAGGGCGGACAGAAAAGTGCGGACGGACGGACAGACAAACAGCCATCTCAATAGTTTTCTATAATAGAAAACTGAAAAGGAGTTGAGCTCATTTCTGTTTCCAGAGCGTCTATCATAGAAAGCTGCTGATTGAATAAGTGAGCCTAGAAAAAAAAAAGATAAAAAAAAAAAACTTTTATGCTATACTCCTAATGACAGTACAGACGGCCATTTCCACTGAATGTCTAGGACCGAGTCAGCCTCATTTGCTTTTATTTCACCTTTTATCTCTAATGGAAGCTTCGTCAGTAGTGGTCACTGACTATCACCCTTAGATAGAAAACAAGGGACCTAACTGAGTCATTCAACCTCCTCTCTAGTATCTGGAATATAGCATTGGAATATATCACTGGAATATAAGATTTAGGCCAGAGGCCAAGCACTGGTGCCTATGAGGTCATTCGCCGCTGAAAGGGAAATTGAGAATAAAGGAGGTTGTGTAGGTGCAATAGAAGGAAAACCTCGCAGTTGCACAATGAAACAAATGATAGGAGACGGTGGAAAGTATTATAGAAGGAAGAGAATATGAACGGGGGTCTAGTAAAAGGAGTGAAAGGCGTTGGAACCCCGGGCAGAAGGGACGCTATACAAAGAACTTCCAGTGATGCCTACAGTGCATCTGTGAGTCGCACTGATGGCACTATACCCTCGCTACAGAGGCCTCTCTAGTATCTGATCGTCCTTTTGTTGTAAGAGATTCGTACATTCCTCTAAAATTGCCATTCAGAAGTTCAAGCGAAGGTGTACTATTCTCCTTGCAGTTTAATACATTTTTATCTGTTAGTTAAATTATTGATTTGTTTTTCTTTTAAATGAGTGGGGTCTCTTCTTTCTGTATTTCCCTTTTCCGCCTTCTCATTCTTCTAAACGAAGAGTTTTCAACCTTTTCCTCCCCACGTACCCTTTCGGGTAATTGTAATGTCAGTAGTGTACCCCCTTTACTTTGTATAATTTATTGATTTGTTTTTCTTTGAAATGAGTGAAGTCTCTTCTTTCTGTATTTCCCTTTTCCCCCTTCTCATTCTTCTAAACGAAGGGTTTTCAACCTTTTCCTCCCCACGTACCCTTTCGGGTATTTGTAATGTCAGTAATGTATCCCCTTCACTTTGTATAACGTGAAAACAAAACCAACTCAGGAAAACTGTACAGAGGGGAAATAAGTACATAACTCTCCTGATATAACCAATGATATTGTAAACATAAAGAATTCCATGAAAAAATAAAGACAATTTACCTCTGGCTACGCAGTAAATTTTCAAAATCAAAATACATTATTATCACATCAGCTGCAAAGGTAGTTGATGAAATGGCTGAAACGGTTTTCATTAACTATCCTAGTTGGCCGAGGAGCAGTTTTTGCTAAAGCACATGGAAGGTCAAAGGTCGGCATCTAACATTCATTCGAGTGCCATGGGGAGCGCGTACCCCCTGACAAACCGTTGGCGTACCCCAGGTTGAAAACCCTGGTCTAAATGAACACCATATTCTTTGGAAGCTTGAATTCAAATCAGTGGCCTCCGTGGGCTTGTTCCATATGAATAGGTTTCATCCTCGAATAATAATAATAATAATAATAATAATAATAATAATAATAATAATAATAATAATAATAATAATAATAATAATGGCAGACTATCAAGATCCATAGAAATCAGTTGCGTAAAGTGGCGATTCTGCAGCGTCATGAACGATATTCGGAGTGGGTAAATCACAATGAGTATTCAACACAAGTTTGTTTGTCTCTAGTAAACGAGTCTTTGAGACTCCTTTTCCATTTTGGTTGGCAGTGTAATCATACGACTGTCTTCTCATATCTCTGGATATCAACCCTTTTCAGAAATGAAAGTTTAAAAAGGAAACGTCAGTTGTATGGCGTGTTTAAAACCTCCAACGCGTCCTTCATTTATATTAAAACCTTCCCTATTATGCACTCAACAAATTTGAAGCGTAGCACTAATGTACAAGTCGTAATGGAACTTATAAACTTCAATCTTTCGCTGAATAATATGCTTTATTTTCGTACCTCAAAATGCTAACGAATTTCAGGCAGAAAGAAACACTACAACACCATTTGTAACTCCCCCTCGAGAGAATTACAGTAAGTTGCTGTGGTTTCTCCATTCAGTCAAAAGTGTAAGAGATCCTTCCAATGTTGCCACTCTCTCACTATTCTCATCGCAGATTAGTGATATTTTTCTCACATCACCAGAACAATGTAATTAATGTAAAAATTTAAAAATTCAGCATTCAGTAGACGAGGTTCTTTTTAAATATTTTCCTGGTCTTACTTTGTCAAAAAAGAAAATTGAAGGCTGGAGACCCACATTTTCTTAAAAGAGCATTTCTAGTCAAAACCTTTGTCATTCGAGGCAATCCGTTGCGGAAGCTACACCGGGCAGAAAGGAAATAGTGTATGAAGATACCAGCCTCTATCATCGGATCACATATATACTGAGCAGACTAAGAAAAACAGGAAGTTAAGATTCCGAGCGGCAAACATGTTTGCGTGAATTCAGGTAATCACTATCGGTAGTATTCCTTGTGTATGTGTGTTGTATGTATGTATGTATAGTCTGTATGTATATATATATATATATATATATAGTATTCATATGTGAATATATACATACTATTTTTTATACAACTATATATATATATACATATATACATACATACCTACATATATATATATATATATATATATAAATATATATACTATATATATATATATATATATATATATATGTATGTATATGTGTGTGTGTGTGTGTGTGTGTGTAAGTGTGTGTGTGTGTTTGTCCCAAAATTTGTCCCAAAAGTTTAGCAACATAGGCTATATATTTAACACTATAATTGTCGTTTAAATCCGGCTTATTAATTAGTTTTTAAGCTGCTGTATGTAAGGGAAGTGAAGCATAAAAATAAACGTTTCCTGCTTAGAATTGTCAAAAGCCTCTTGCGGCGAATGTGTTAGAAAATATTGAGAACTAAACGGATCTCATTTTGAACATTTACTGTATGTGCAGGTCGTCTGGTTCCATAGGAAAAGTAACTCCATCATAGGATTTTAACAAATTTAATCTATCAATTATAAGTAAGTTTATCATTTACAGAATATGTTCAAAATGACATCCGTTTACTTCTCAACATTTTCTAACACATTCACCGCAAGACTTTTCCATAATCTAAGTTGAGAACTATTTGTTTTCATGCTTCAGTTCCTTTGCATACAGAAGCACCAGCTCTATTCTTCCAGCTCTCATCAACTTAGATAAATCGACTTTACACAAGTTAATTTAATATCATATGGTGCCAGACTTTGGGGACATCCTTTATAGTATATATATATATATATATATATATATATATATATATATATATATATATATATGTGTGTGTGTGTGTGTGTGTGTGTGTGTATACATAAAATAGTGGGGGATACATATATATAATATATATAGATTATATATATAATATATATAGAGAGAGAGAGAGAGAGAGAGAGAGAGATGAGAGAGAGAGAGACGAGAGAGAGAGAGAGAGAGAGAGAGAGAGAGAGAGAGAGAAGCAGATGTGAGCAGTGATAACTAACCTTTCATTAGCACACTAAAGAAAATATCAATATCACCAAACAAAATAGCTGACGAAGTATCTGGATTTGATGAACATCGACTGACTTTTTAAAATAATTCCCCAAATGAATTTGTAGTTCTAGAAAGTAGCAATGAAGCAGAAAATTAATAATGACTGGTCAACATCAGGAATGTCTATGAATCTGCTAGACAAAAACACTGAAGCACAGACCAAAATAAAGGGCACATGTGTACAAATTTCAGGGAGTGGATGAAGAGCGCAAAATAAATATAACGTGCCCATGACTGAGGTCTAGATAATGACGGTAAACGGAGATCAAGCGGAGAAACGGTGACTAAGAAAGGAATAAGTTCAGTGTTCTTTCCCCGCGGCAATTGTCATCAAGTGGGTTACCCAAGAGCAAGAATCGATGACATTTGAATAAACAGGCTGATGATGCTGACAAAGCCACCTATTGAGGGAGTGGCATTAGCACTGATGTCAGTGTATCCCGCTCCTGCAACAGGAGAGAAGAGTCAATAATATAATAATAAGAAAGATACCAATGGACGGAACATTTTTGAGAAGTCATGAGTAAGAGATATGAGGGGGACAACCCGACAGATATACCGGAAGCTGAAAAAGACCTGAATGTACTTTGGGATTCATTCACACTTTGTGAAGTGGAATCAATAATAGCAAACCACAGATAATGCGCGCGTTCAGCACATTTCCTTTAATGGCAGGAAGCAAAAATCACAACAATTGTGATGTTCAGTTGACACTCCAGGACTCCTTCCCTGTCTTCTGATGAACGTTGGACCCTCCATGGGACAGTTCCTCTGTTTCACAGGGCAAAAAAAAGAGCCTGCTCATGAGGCTATCAAATACTCCTCCCCGTGCCAGCGCAATACTGGTTTACCTGAGACAATAATTGTTTTTCGCAGTATTGCAATAAAGACACTATGTCAAATGAATTGTTTCACGCTCGTTGAAATCCGATAAACGTGGGATAGTAACAGTGCAGTGGCCGCACCCTTTTCGACAACTGAAAAATTGTCCCGGAAAAAGTGAAATTCTAGTTGGTGAGGCATCTTTGACCTCTTCCGACGTCACTGCTGACGCATGCGCAGCAGCAGCAGCAGACCTCGCGAGCTCTTTGGAGGACTGAAGTCAAGCGGTATTTTGGAGTTGGAGGTTGAGAACGACTTTGCCTCTTGAATTGTGTCTGTAAAGAAGAGGCGAGTGAGCGTTTTCACTTTCAGCAATTTCCCCAGCCTTAAAGGGGAAGCGGGAACTCTTAAAGAGGGAAGCTCCCGCGCACCTGCACGAACCCCGCATTCAATCGTCAAGATATTCACTCGTAAGTCAGAGATCATCTATTTCATTAGGAAAAGTGTCGATACAGTTGACCCTTGGAAAGCACATGACGCCAGACATTCATCTGTTATTGGTTTCACCTCTGAATTCACGACTGTTGTCTTAGAATCCTTATCACACCACAAGAAATACCTCCTTCCATCATAAACAAAACAAGTAGAAAATGCCCCGAAGTTTCTTCGGCGCAATCGAATTTTCTATACAGCGTATAATTAAGGCCACCGAAAATATTTTTATCTTTCGGTGGTCTCGGTATAATGCCGTATGAACCGCGGACCATGAAACTCTCAGCCGGCCGTGGTAGCCTGTGTTGTTGCATTGTCAGACACACGATCATGGCTAACTTTAACCTTAAATGAAATGAAAAACTACTGAGGCTAGAGGGCTGCAAATTGGTATGTTATCATCCACCCTTCAATCATCAAACATACCAAATTGCAGCCCTCTAGCATCAGTAGTTTTTATTTCATTTAAGGTTAAAGTTAGCCATGATCGTGCGTCTGACAATGCAACAACACAGGCTACCACGGCCGGCTGAGAGTTTAAGATCTGAGGGCGGACAGAAAAAGTGCGAACAGAAAAAAAGTGTGGACAGAAAAAGAGCGGACGGACAGACAAAGCCATCTCAACAGTTTTCTTTTCCAGAAAACTGAATAGGGAAATTTCATGCACCGGAGCTTGCTGACAATCACCACTTAACATGCATGACTGATGCCGATTTACTAATACGGCTTATCAATACGAAAATGGTCAGCAGGATACGCGATAATAGAATTCATTGTTTTCGCACTCTTCATTTTATTTGTTTCTTCCCCCGTAACTATATTGTTATTCTTGTATTGCACGATCTCTTATGCTTCTAATTTACTTCCATTATATGCTTTCATATCTTTCATCAAAATATTCCCGTTGCCCTTTCAAGCGCACTTAAAGGTCGGCAACCCCACCAAGATCACAAATGCAACTTGATTCCTATAGACCAGGACCCCACAAGAGGTAATAATGGCGCATTACTCTTCTTATTAAAATAAATGCTTGCGACCTGGCTGTCTGGAGCGTGAGGAGATTTTATTCGTCTTTTTTTTTTTATTTTTTCTTTTATTATTTCCATCTTTTATTAAGGGAATGTTTTCCTCATTTAGGGCCATGTAAATTTACACCTGGCGTAAATTTTCGTTAGAGTTCTTACGCATTTGACTCGGTCATTTCTCAATTATAGATACCATTACGAAATTCAGTATCAAGCGAAAGGTCATCATCCGGATATCTATATATATATATATATATATATATATATATATATATATATATATATATATATATATATATATATATATACATATGAGTGAGATTGCAAGCCCAATCGCCATCTTCAACCTGACTGAGACCCACCAAAGTCTATCAATGATCAGAAAGTACACAATTGAGTTCTTTGGTCGTTCAAAGGCACAAATGGCTTTAAATAAGGGTGCGTAAATTGTTGTCTCTCCCTGAATTTAAATCAATACCGACTCGCTTTGTGTCTCTTTGTCAATTCAGTTAAACTATAGTTGACTGCTCCGAGGGTTCATAGAACGTCGGAGAAAGTGACGTTGACTATGGATACAGAATCTCGTGTTCCAAGTCAGAGGTCGACTTGGTGGGGTTGAAAAAGGGCATCATTGTTCTTGTTGAAATGAGATAAGGCAACAATACGTAATTGCAAGAATTAACAATTAAAAAATGCGCCAATGTTTCTTCGGCGCAATCGAGTTTTCTATACAGTGTATAATGTCGTATAAGCCACAGCCCATGAAACTCAGTCATGGTTTGGTGGTGACCTCAGCCATGGCCCATGAAACTCTTAGCCGCGGCCAGTCAAACTTAGCCACGGTCAGGAAGTGGTCTATGTTGTTGGTACGTATACCTATAGCGGTGCCAAAAGGGCGATTATGGCTAACTTTAACCTTAAATACAATCAAAACTACTGAGGGATCTGACTGTTTGGACTGACACAAGAAGAGCAGATCGCTGGGGTCAAGTGGTTGTTATGACAGTTGAGTGAGACGTTTAAGGGTTAAGGGAAAAGTTGTATACAGAATATATTATGGGCTACGAGAAAGCTTCTGGCGAATATAGTTATCATTAACATTAATATTGCTACCAATATTATTCAAAATGTGCCAACATTCCTCAATAACAAGTCACTGAATGTTACAAAGTAACATTCAGTGAATGTTAAAGGTATAACTGAAAAAGACTAATGCCAAAAAATTCGAAAAAACGATCAACAATAGGTGCAAATATATTATATATATATATATATATTATATTATATATATATATATATATATATATATATGTATATATATATGTATGTAATATATATATATAAATATATATAATATATATATATATATATATAGTATATATACATATATATATATGTATATATTATATATATATATAGATATTTATATTTGTAATATATATATATATTATATATGTGTGTGTGTGTGTGTGTGTGTTTGTGTGTGTATATGAACAGAGAGTAAATAAGAAAAAACTTAGATAATGGTATATTGTACAGTACTTTAAAGTCATCTCACAGGTTTTCCTCAGCAAACAAATCTTTATTTTTAGCGCACTTGACATTCGTTTATCCTACACTACCCACTGGCACCTACTTCCATTTCCCATAAGCTGCTTTCATACTGCTTTCAACCTCAGCTTCATACCATCTTCCTGACTTAAAAGTATATCCTCAGTATTTGAAATTCTCTGCATGTTATAACTATAATTTTCTGTCTTGTAAAAGCAATCTTTTCCCTCCCTGCTTGCTGGACACCATCGCCTCACTTTTACCTACATTTACCTTCGTACCACTCTCTGGCCGTTCTTTGCTATGATTCTTCAGTCCCTTCTGTAATCACCAGACCACCTGCATATAACAATTCCCATAGACTTTCTTTCCTGATTCCTTCATCAGGTATATCCATAACCAGTGCAAAGAGGAATGGGATAGGCGCCAACCCTTGATGTCAGCAACTCTATCTACAAACTTTTCTGTTCTGCCACAGGCAGTAACTGTTCTTGTCTTTGTTCTTCTATACATTATTTCAACCAATTTACCCAAATTTCCTGACATTTCCACTTTCTTCAACACTTACACAATACTTCCCTTGGTATTCTATCAAATACTTTCTGAAAGTCCATACGTGCATAATAGGTATTCAACTGACGAGTATCAGCATCAATATAGAAGTAGCAAGATTCTTTCACATTGCTCAGTTTCATAGTGCACAGTGTGAGAATATGGCATCTCGCCAGTATATGGATACCAACACTTCGCAATATGTAACAAGTTACCAACGGTGGTGGCGGATGTTCTCTGCTGAAAGAAAACTTATGGAAGACGGCCAAGCAAGATTCTCTTTTTGGATCGTCTAAGCCATAAAGATCATTGTTGGGGAACACAGAGCCACCACTAAGCAATCTAGTCTAAGAGACAAATATTCCAGAAGGGTTCCAGAGACGGTAATAACAATCCATTTATACTAAATCAAAACAACTCAAGCACGAACCAGTTTCATCTCAGGAGATATAAGAAGTTTTCTGGCAACATTATCTCATCCGTTTATATGCGTTGTGGAAAAAGTAGGAACCGATGCCAACTTCCAGTAAAGTAGAATATTCCGAATCATTAGGTAAATGTTCATCCGTGAACAGAATATAGATATTGGAGGCATGGTATACGGTCGGTTAATAAATCAAGCCATAGTTCTTTTCTGGAACTTAGCCTCATTTGCCACTGACGCTGAATTGTAGGAAAAAAAAGCTAAGGAAAAATAGTCATCCATTAAAGTATGACACTGAAAGTCAAGCAAATTTGTCTCGGGGCTTCGAGCATTTGAGAGAATAAGCTTAAATTTATTTTCACTAAAAAAAAAAAAAAAAAAAAAAAAAAAAAAAAATAATAGTTATATATATATATATATAGATATATATATATATAATATATATATATATATATATATATATATATTTATAAATATATATAGTATATGTGTGTGTGTGTATGTGTGTGTGGTGTGTGTGTGTGTGTAGTGTGTGTGTGTGTGTGTATACTCTAACTGTGCAACTTAAAACAAAGAGAAAGACCACATCCAGAGTACAAGAAACCCTTTAAAATGCCGTATCAGCAAAAGATTAAGTACTGAAGAAAGTATTTTAATAAAAATAATGATAGTAATAATTAACACAAGCCGCACACCTGATAAAAGAAAAGAGCAAAAGAACCCCACACAAAAGAATTAAGACGTCTATGGTTTAAAGGTTGTGGCACAACCAAAGGTCTGGCATGGATAATTGATCACCGTTCAAAGCAAGGATTATAGGATAACCCAGCTACACAACTGGCAGCGAAAACTTCCCCTTCATCACGCAAAGCGAAACAGGAATCAGAGGGGGATGTCTGGTGATGTCATGAAGAAGGAAATGTGTTGAGAAAGAGATTAAAACAAGTCTTGTTTGGGAATATGTTGATGTAAGAGTGACCGATTCTACGTCAAAAAGGGTCTTGAGCAAATGTGTTTTATGCCTCCATGATTGGATGGACTGAACTAAATTGAACTGACAATAGAGTTTAGGCCAAATGCCAAACAGTGGGACCTATGAAGTCATTCATAGATCATAGGAATAGAAGTTTAGTACAAGGAATGAAATGAGTTGCAGCCAAGGGCCGAAGGGACGCTGCAAAGAACCTGCAGTAATGATTAGATGGAGCGATGAGAGAAATTCAGGAAAGGACAGAGTATGCAGATGGAAGTTTATAGGATAAGACAAGGGTTCTCTAACAGAATTGTGAAGCAGCTGATGTCTCCAGACGATATTGTTAGCATGAGATAGTCAGGAAAATCTGCATAAGATTATGATGGCAAATGTGGCCAGGAAGCTTAAGCAATGACCGTTTCCAGAGATGGTGGGAAAGCGGAGGTGATCGATGTCTATAGGAACTTGAAAGCAAATGTAAGTGCTGAACTTATGACGAGAGAACAGGTGCACCAAGGAACAGTCAAACAAAAATGGTAGAAAGTATTCTGAAAAAAATTTAAATGGAAGAGAAGACGAGGGTCTGTAGAGGCAAAAGTTGTATGTGAAAATGATATTTGGAAACTAAATACATGCAAGCAAAAGCTAAATATTGAGCTTTCGATCGGCCATTCAACGCTAAAGATAGTGAAAAGCGGGAGTTGGAATGGTTGGACAGCGAGATAAAGAGATCCAGGAAATAGAGGAGATGAAGGTGGCACCGAAAAGAAACCCTCGATATTTGAACTAAGAAGTAACAGTTAGAGAAGTTGCACAGCTAGACTGACGAAGGATGCAGGAATGAAGGTAAAGCAAAAGGCTAAAAATGTAGGTGCAGCTAGGGGTTCGAAAGGATGCTGTAACTACTGAGATGAATGATCAGGTATCTGTGTAATGAGTGAGAACGATATGGTAAAAGGACCTCGTCAGAAGATTTTGAGGCCACCTTGCCACGTGTCGAATGGAGGGTTGTTTCTGTGTCTGTTGATAAGATACGATAATCTATAGGAATTATTAATTCACGAATACTGACTTCCTAAGTAATTTTATCTTATTTTTTTCGCATATTTCCTTAACTGCACATTTTATACTCAAACCCAGTATCGTCATTCGTCAACAACAAAAACTTACACTCACTCTCTTAATTAACGATATTAGGTTATGGAGACTTTACTCTCTGCCCAAGAAAAATACCTGCTTCCCACTCAACCGTCCTTGCCCTGACGGTGCGACATCTGTTGGGTGCTTAATTAGTTACTTATTCAACTGCTTCGGGGTTTCAAAGTCGCGGATTCGTGTTCACTCTCTGGATCAGCGGAGGGAATGAACTATTGTGCGCGATAGTACGTCACGTATTTCAGAAGCGTTGGAAGGAAAGACAGGGAGATGAGAAGGGCTTCCAGGTCGTGCAGAAGTGTTAGAACGGAAGGGGCTTAATATCGATAAAGTGCACAAAAGTGTTCACAATTGATGTGAGCGGAACAGTGAGCGTTGGGAGGTCGATGTGTCGCTGATGTAGGTGCCCTCTGTCTAGTGTCTAATGCCTCTGATACTGTGGAAGTTTTAACACATTATAATAACCAATGTTAATAAAAAAAAATCAAAATAGGCTTACATAAATTGTATTGAATATAGAAGTTAGGCGAAAGGCCAAGGACTGGGACTCATGAGGTCTTTCAGCGTTGAAACTGAAATTGACAGTAAAAGGTTTGAGAAGTGTAAATGGAAGAAAACCTTAAAGCAGTTGCACTATGTATCGAGTGTTAGGAGAGGGGGGATAGAATGATGGAAGAAAGAGAATATAAAAGGAGTTACGGTAAAAGGAACAAAAGAGGCTGCAGCTAGGGGCCGAGGGCACGCTGCAAAGAGCCTTCAGTAATGTCCATGCGGTGCACAGTCGTGCATTGAAGACATATTTGCATAATTGTTATACAAAGTAAATACATCAAAGGATGAACATGAATATGTCGTAATATCCTAAATGCGCTAGAAATATTTATAAGTAAATGACTTTACAAAGAGGCTTCTGAAACAATTAGACACGACTCTTAAATCTAATCAAGTGGTAAATTTTCCGTGTCCTTTCTAAATGCTATGTCTGCTCTATAGAATAAAAATAAGGTAAAAAAAAGAAAATATTTAAATAGTTAATGAGAGAAATTCTTATTAACCGAAGTTTTAAGGAAAACAATACATCTTATGCGTTAAGTAGCTGAAATATTGTGACCCTTATTGAAACCAACTTGAAGACTTCTTTCTTTGAATACATCTTCCTTATTATTATAACGAGCTTGATGGCGCAAGCTACGCTGCGCTGAAACCCGGCGCTGCCTGTCATGTCTCCTCTACGCTCCCAATCCCCAGCCTACCCACCTCCAGGTTTGCAGGAGGAGAGTGGATGTGTCATGTCTCTCCTACCCTCCCGATCCCCAGCCTACCCACCCCTACCCGGGCCGGACAAACAAGATCCATCGGTTTTATTACTACGTATAGGTAGGCACTAGCAGAGGGTTCCCTAGCCGGCTGAAAGGTCCTGATCTTTTTCTTATTTAAAACGATGATGCTCCGAATAAAAATTCGGAGAGAAGCGAGCTCTCACACATACTAGAGAAAGTGTACAGTTTCAAAACAGACTTGTCTAATCAGGAAGGACAAAACAGAAGAAGATTCTTTTACACTTATAACCAACTGTATCCTGGATTTGAATAGAACCCACGATTATAGCTGAAATTATTGTCTCCTCAATCATTTTACCGATCTTCTACTACGTGCGTTGAGATCATAAAAAGGAATACAATATTTGAATTACATACACACGTCATTTCACTATAAAGTACACAATTGTAATGATTATCGAATAGTGAATGAATAGTGATAATATTACTGAAGATTGCTTCCCGCCTTCCGGTTGAAGTAGACAAACAATTTTACATAGACCGTCACACTTCTCTTCAGTTGTTAAAGCCGACTTCATTTCTCCTCAGTGAAGAGATTCCAAAATCTTATTTTATGTTTATCCGGTGCGCTGGGATGTATCCGTTTATGCGTTGATAGGACATTGTACAGAGCCTTACTCCTCGATGTAGGATAATTATCATCTGTACTTTTTTGTTTCGCCCTTTAAGCAAATCGTGACACACTCAAACACTGGAGTTCCCCGATCAACGGTAAGGCGTTACCGAAAAAATTTAAACAAAAACAACAACAAACACACACAAACACCTGGAAAGTGAGCCTTGGACGGAGACAATTCAGCTATGATTCGATAAGATCAGAAAAGGCGACCCAGGTAGATTCAAATGGTGTGAAATTCCTGTAGAGATGAACATAGGAGGGAGACTGGAAATCGAAGGAGGGGTCACTGGAAGGGATCTGGAATCTGATTTCGGCGGTTGGAGGCGATTCTGCTCGACTGCATCCGCTCTTCTTCTGTATTATATTATATGTTCCCCATTTCTTTAGTCTTCCATGTGAATGACTGTGTATACCATCATTAGATGGCAACAGTTCCCCCCAGGAGGCTGATCAAATCGTTGAAGTACGTTCAACGATGATTCCGTTTTAATCTGGAAGGGATCAATGGGCTGTTCCCTCCGAAAAAAGAAGTACTATATCTTAGTTTTACCAGACCACTGAGCTGATTATCAGCTCTCCTAGGGCTGACCCGAAGGATTAGATATTTTTACGTGGCTGGGAAACAATTGGTCACCTAGCAACGGGACCTGCAGCTTATTGTGGGATCCGAACCACACTATATCGAGAAATGAATTTCTATCACCAGAAATAAATTTCTCTGTTTCCGCGTTGGCCGAGCCGGGATTCGAACTTCGGACCACCGAATTGGCAGCCCAGCGCGAAAACCACTCGTCCAGCAAGGAACTTGTTCCCTCCGAAGATGGACATCTCTTCAAGTGGGGCAAGGTCACGACCCAATGCCCATTTCCGGCCTCGACCCAAAGAAGAAGAAAAAGGAAGGGAGAAAGAAGGGCTGGCTTAAATGCAAAGGAAGCATTTAAAGGCAGAACAAGTAAAAATAGAAAAACGCTGAAGTTTCTTCGGAGTGATCAAGTTTTCTGTACAGTGTATAATGCTGTATGAAACTCTCAGCCACGGCCCATGGCATCCTCAACCGTGGCTCATGAAACTTTCAGTCACAGCTCAGTGGTGGCCTGTGTTTATAGCACCTATACCGGTGACAGACGCATGATCTTGGCTAACTTTAACCTTAAATAAAATAAAGACTACTGAGGTTAGAGGGCTGCAATTTGATGTTTGGAGTGTGGATGATCAACGTATCAATTTGCAACCCTCTAGCCCCAGTAGTTTTAAAGATGTAAGGGCAGACAGAAAAAGTGCAGACGGACAGGCAAATAGCCATCTCAATACATTTCTTTTATAGAATACTAAAAAGGTTAAAGAATGTGGAAAACCAGAAGCTAAAAAAGACTTCAGAAGGCTGACAGTGAAAGGGAAGAGCCAGTGAACCGTGTAATCCGAAGTTTCCTGTTTCGTCAGAGTAAATGTGGGAAGAGATGGCATATCGGGTATCACAAGTCAATCTTGAGATGATCAGTGTTTATTCGATGATACTCAATGGTCATTCTGAAACTGTCAACAGTCACTGAAGATAACCGATGGTCACTCTGAAAATAACCCAAAGTCATTCTGAAAATGAACCTAAGTCATTTTGAAATTGACCCAGTCATTCTGAAAATGGCCCAAAGTCATTCTGAAAATTGCCAAAAGTCATTCTGAAAATGACTCAAAGTGATTCTGAAAATTACCCAAAGTCATTCTGAAAATAAAGCAAAATTATTCTAAAAAATTACTCAAAGTTATGATGAATATGAACCATAGTCATTCTGGAAATGACCCAAAGTCATTCTGAAAATGGCCCATAGTCATTCTGAAAATGACCAATAGTCGTTATGAAAAAATTATCCATAGTCATTCTGAAAATGACCAATAAGTCATTATGAAAATCACCCATGGTCATTCTGAAAATGACCCAACGTCATTCTGAAAATGACATAAAAGTCATTCTGAAAATGACCCATAATCATTCTGAAAATTACCCAAAGTCACTCTGAAAATGACTGAAAGTCATTCTGAAAATGACCCAAAGTCATTCTGAAAATGACCCATAATCATTCTGAAAATGACTCAGTCATTCTGAGAATTATTCATAATCATTCTGAAAATGACCCAAAGTTATTCTGAAAATGACCCATAATCATTCTGGAAATGACTCAAAGTCATTCTGAAAATGACCCAAAGTCATTCTGAAAATGACCCAAAGTCATTCTGAAAATGACCCAAAGTCATTCTGAAAATGACTCAAATATCATTCTGATAATTACCCATAATCATTCTGAAAATGACCCGTCATTTTGAAATTGACCCAAAATCATTCTGAAAATAACCCATAATCATTCTGAAAATGACTCAAAGTCATTCCAAAAATGACCCATAATAATTCTGAAAAGACCCAAAGTCATTCTGAAAATATCCCAAAATCATTCTGAAAATGACCCAACATCATTCTGAAAATGACCCAAAGTCATTCTGAAAATGGCCCAAAGTCATTCTGAAAATGACCCAACATCATTCTGAAAATGACCCAAAGTCATTCTGAAAATGGCCCAAAGTAATTCTGAAAATGACCCATAATCATTCTGAAAATGACTGAAAGTCATTCTGAAAATGACCCAAAGTCACTGAAAATGACCCAACATCAGTCTGAAAATCACCAAAAGTCATTCTGAAAATGACAAATAGTCATTCTGAAAATGACCCAAAGTCATTCTGAAAATGACCTATAGTCATTCTGAAAATGACCCAAAGTCATTCTGAAAATGAACCAACGTCATTCTGCTGATTCTGAACATGAGTACTAACTAATTTGCACTCAAAAGATTCTTGTTTAATCTAATCGTAATGGACACCATCCACGGTTAACCACAAACTAATAGACACATACTATCCCACATAAACCTAATAACGGGGTTATATCCTACATAACGGGGTTTCTGTTAACCAACTAGACGTTGTCCTTCGGTTGGTAACCGTTGAGCACAATGACCTTCCAATATAAAGACAACAAATATATCCGATTATCGAGTATCCCATGATAAGCGGGAAGAACCGGTTGTCCGGATGGGTAAGCACTAAATGAGATGAGACTAAAAAAATGCCTAGAAATTGTTAGGGAATTCTTGGTGCGAGATTAATAGCAGACGAGAAATATGTTGAATTAAACATCACAAAAATAAATAAATAAATAAATAAATAAAAAAACACAAATCGCAAGATTGGTGACTGCTATAAAACTTGTTTGTTGTTTGTTTTTCCTTTCCTTTACCGTATCTTTTTCTTTTTCAGTTGGATGTACTGATGATGGTAAAGGGGACGTGGAAGCCTTTCTGTAACACACCTCATAGAATGAAAGATGATTAGTGATGAAAAGAAGTAAAATTGGGGAAAAGGTGTATGTATCTGTACGTTGTAATAATAACTTAAGACATAAAGTATATTCAATGATAAAAGCAAAAAACAATAACAGGTACACGAAAGGAAAGGTTAAATACATTAAACAGAGAAAACTGGTATCTATCTGAATGGCTACAAAAAGGCGACAGGTATCTAAAAGGCTGAAAACAGAGAACTAAAAGCAAGTAATCTTAAAGGTTAAAAAGAAAAACTGAGACAACAGATATTTGAGCAGTCAAACACGAAATGAAAAATAACACGAATTTGAAAGTCTATAAATTCTAAAGGTAACAGATATCTGAAAGATGAAAAACAAGGTAATATATGTCTGCAAAACAAGAATAAAAATCAAATGAAAGGCTAATAAAAAAGGAGGCAATTGGGTGCATGAACACCTAATTAAAACAAGTTTTAGAAAATTACACATGTATCTGTATGGATAGAAAAATAGGCATCTAAAAGCTCAAAAAGTCTAAAAGGTAAAAAAAAGAAATTGAACACAAAAGGAACATCCATATATAGCTAAATAAAACCTGAAGACAACAGGGTCCTCTACAGCTGAAAAGAATGAGGCTAAAGACAACGGTTGCTGTATGGCTAAAAAATCCCAAAGACAACTGGGTCCTGCATATCTGAAAAAAGCTGAAAACATCAGGGACCTGTATGGTCGTAAAATGTTAAAGACAACAGGGACCTGTATTGCTATAATAGCTAAAGACAACAGGGACCTCTATAGCTAAACAAAAATAAATAAATAAAGAAAAAAGGGGGTAAATACGACTTGGATCTGCATACCTGAATGAAAGCTAAAGCCAACTGCGACCTGTATAGCTAAAGATAAGCTTAACAATAAGGACCTGTTTTCCTTAAAAAAAAAAAAAAAAAAAAAAAAAAAAAAAAAAAAAAAAAAAAAAAAAAAAAGCTGATACACAAGAACCTGTTTTGTCAAAAAAAAAGAAAGCTAAAGACAACAAGAACCTGTTATGCTAAAAAAAAAAAAAAAAAAAAAAAAGCTAATGACAAGAGGGTGGGGGACCTACATATCTGAATAAAAGCAAAGACAACTGCGACCTGTATAACTAAAGATAAGCTAAAAAAAAAAACAGGGACCTCTTTTGCTACAAAAAGCTAAAGACAACAAGAACCTGTTTTGCTAAAAAGAGAAGAAGAGACAAGAGGGACCTGCATAGCTAAATAAAAGCCAAAGACAACTGGGACCTGTATAGCTAAAAAGCTAATGACTGGCAGGTGGGACCTGTTTTGCAAAAAAAAAAAAATAAAATAAATAAATAAATAAATAAATAAATAAAAAAGATAACCGGGGCTTCCATAACTAAATAAAAGCTAAATAAAACTGGGAGACCTGTATAGCTAAAGAAAAGCTAAGACACACAGGGAGCTGTTTTGCTAATCAAAGCCGAAGACATCAAGAACCTGTTTTGCTACAACAAAAAATCTAAAGAAAACAGGGACTTGTTTTGCTAAACAATGCTCGAGACAACAAGGACCTGTTTTGCTAAAAAAAAAAAAAAAAAGAAAGCTTAAGGCAACAGGGACCAGCATAGCTAAAAAAATGTTCAAGACAACAGGGACCAGCATAGCTAAAAAATGTTCAAGACACCTTGGACCTGCATAGCTAAAAGAAAAAATGTTAAGACAACGTCGACCTGCATAGCTCACAAAAAAGAAAGAAACAAAAAGAATCTGAATAGAACAGTGACCTGCATAGCTAAAAAAAAATAAATAAAAAAAAAAAATAAAGACGAAAGTACCTGAAAGCAGAGGAAACAAAGAATCGACGATCACTCCAAATGCAGACGATGAAGTAGCGGCATAATTGTTTTGTTTGTTTGTATGGTGTTTTTACGTTGCATGGAACCAGTGGTTATTCAGCAACGGGACCAACGGCTTTACGTGACTTCCAAACCACGTCGAGATTGAACTTCTATCACCAGTAATACACATCTCTAACCACTCAGTGGAATGCCCGAGAATCGAATTCGCGGCCACCGAGGTGGCAGGCCAAGACCAGTAGCACTTATCTAGCCCAGGCCAGAAGGAAACAAGAAAAAAAATGGGGACAAAGAGAAAAAAGTGTTTAATAACGATTGGGGAAATGGAATGAAATGGCTGATTTCTGGTCTCAATCCTCAGTCAAAGCTTCCTACAGAAGTCTTGCAAATTCAAAGATTTTTGGGTAATAACTGATCTGCAAACGGATACGAAGACAATCATACTGGACGTACAAACTTACTTTCACCGTAATCTTCGATTATATTTGCTAACAGATAAATAATCGAAATAGAATGAAAAAATGAAAAAAAATAAAAACTGGGAATATAGGTTACTCTAAATACAGTGCAAGGTCGACAGTGACTCATTTACTCTATATGTAACTGATGTATATGAATACCAGACTTCATCTAATTACTGCCATATCAATAAATTCTTGCACTCAACAGAAAATATGGTAAAAAATGGGCTGAACAATTGAGGTTTCTGTACACCGTACTCTCAGCCAAGACTCATGATACTCTAAACCCCGGCCCCTGAAACTTTCAGCCACAGCCCGGTGTGGTCTGTGTAATATTGGCACCTCTGGCAGGGCCAGATGCACGTTTAAGGTTAAATTTAACATTAAATGAAATCAAAATTGCTGAGGCTAGAGGGCTGCAATTTGGTAGGCTTGATGATTAGAGGGTGGGTGATCAACATACCAATTTGCAACCCTCTAGCCTGAGTAGTTTTCAAGACCTGAGAGCGGAAAGAAAAGTGCGGACGGGCAGACAAATCATGTCTTTACAGAAAACTAGAAATGGGGGCTGTTCACTCCAAGCAAGCCATTTGCCATAACTGACGGATATAAAATGAATTCTTATTCTATTTAGTCTATTGGCCGCCATTACTGCCTGGTCAGGAATGACATGTCTTCAGTATTAACACTGTTATCAGACAAAATAGCTACTGAAACGATAACCAAAGCATGAAAGGGAATGAAGAGTGAACTAAGTCTACGGAGTCCACACAGCCGTTTTCTATAACGCTCATTTGCAAAAATAATGACCTAGTTTAGGTTTCATAATTTACGGGAGATTGTTACCACACAATAGTCTGAGGGTGACATGCATTTACCTCTGAGTAGTTTTGCTTTCCTAGATGCTTTGTCGGAAAACTTAGAGTTTACGAATTTTTCTGAATATACCCTAGGAAAAAGTCTTATGTTATACACAACGCATATACTTTGTAGCTCCTCAGATGTTGAAAATTGAAATATTCTTACATTTATTTACATTTATTTATTGAACTCAATAAATTATGACAAGGGAAACGGTTCACTAAACAGTGCAAATATACTTAGGGTAGACTAGAATATTTATCAAAAATTTCATAAAGGTAAATGGTACACCCTCGGCATACTCATCCAAGACATGATTACTTTGCTATCAGCCTCTTATTTTGTTTAATGAAAGCAAACTTCTACCTGTCATCTATAAACACTGTAGGGGTTCATATTAGTCCTAACTTGCCTTGGAGTGATCACATGATTAAAATAACTACTGTTCTTAAACTATCATTTTCTTGTTCAAAGTTCAGTTCATCGTGTCTTATCTTTGTTCATTATACTGCCCTTGTGACTGGATGCTTCTTTCATTGTTTCTATTTTCAGCTGAGATGAATCATAGAGGAATCCTCTGGTCAGTGACCCTGGCCTCATCTTTTATCTAAATAGCCCTTAACACCGACCATAAGGTGGCCTAGCTCTTTTTTTTAAGGGTATTATTCATGCTATCAGCCTATTAAATTACGGAGAGAAGACCTTCGCTCGGACGGCTCAAAACCTTATGGTATTATTAATCAGGTTCACACATTTACTCAGTGTTAGTCCCTCTGCTGCTCACCCTCGACATTTATTCTCTCACAATTTTCCTGATTCCTTTTATCCTCTCCTGGAGGTGACTCTACAACTTTTTTTAGGTTACATCTCCGTTCTCTTTTCTAGTTATCTTTCTTCTCTTTTCCTGACAGCTAAACCGATATTCTTTTTGTATTCTATCTCTAACAGTTTTTTCAATACAACTATCTACCAAGCTTTAAAAACACGAATGACCCATACCGGTATAATAAAACGTATATGTGCCGTCATAAGCACCACAATCACGTTAAAACGACGCACCATAAATGACGCAAGAGAACTCGGTCAAATCGCATCTCTGCCAGGCCACAGGACACCTATAGGACAGAAATCTTTTACTGAGTTTGACCTTCTTCAATACAATGTATTCTATATAAATGTAAATCGCTGTAAACTGTGTCGTTAAAGATGCTATAGCTGGTTCACTTACGGTAGATTCTTGGATGAGCCCTATGCTTATGAGACGCTTGTTTGGCGGCCGCTGATTGGCTGGTAACGGGAGGTAGGCAGCTTCCAGCCAATCAGCGGCCGCCTAACAAACGTCTTGCAGGCATAGGGCTCATCCAAAAATCTACCGTAAGTGAACCAGCTATAGGTGATACGATGATGAAAACCTTCAAATCTGGGGTTATCGGGGTTGAACGGTGAACAAGGAAAAGAATCTTAGAACAAACACACAAAAATTTAATTAAAAGAACATTAAATTTTATAGTGTCCGTTCCAATTAGACGAGAACTTCTGTAGCTAGGAGTGAGTAAAACACTCTTAAAGTAAATTATGTGAATAATTAACAACGTGACAATGCTCTTCTGTATATTAATGCATTACAAGATCCTGTTGCTATCTATCTGAATTCATCCCACCGTGGGCCATTTGGAAAATTCCGAATTAAGTTTGGTTTCCCCAGAGCAAAGATGATATAAATTTCCGGTTGACAGGATGTAAACAAGGGGTCGCTCAAGATGGAAAATCGACCTGTTCCTTTGCAGATGTCGGGAAGGCTAAGGGAGATGGGAATGTTCCATTCAGAAGCTGCTGTGCAGTTCGACTGACTCTTATTTTTAAATTGAGAAAGGGGTTCAAAGTCAACAGACTACTGTATACTACATGAAAGATCTACATGAAAAGGTTACTCCCGTTGCGTTAATTCCAACATTATTTCCGGAGGGGACTGAACTGAATACTTAAAATTCAGGCCAAAGGCCAAGCACTGGCACTGGGAACTACGAGGCCATTCAGTGCTGAAATGGAAATTGGCAGTGAAAGGTTTGAAAGGTGTCACTGGAGGAAAACCTCGGAGTTGAATCCATTGTTAAGAGAGGGTGGAAGGTAAGATGGAAGAAAGAGAATATGAAAGGCGGTACAGTAAAGGGAACGAAAGGGGTTGCAGTTAGAGGCCGAAGGCACGCTGTTAAGAACCGCAAGTAGTGCCTATAGTGCACCGCATGAGGTGCGCTGACGGCACCAACCCCCTACGGTGCGGAGTAGACTGAGCACTATAATAGGTGCCCAGTGACCTTTGAAGACATGACACTCGAAAACCGCCGATCAGCCAAATAATCACAGAGCATTACATATTTTTAAAAAATACCCATACTTTACAATAGGTGAGATGGTTTCCATGGCGACAAATTGTCATATCTTTCTTGATATTCACTAACTTTAAAAAGTATCTTTAAGGTTTTACAAGAAAAAGTGTTTCCACCAAACTTCATCAAAACTATTCTTCTCTTCTCGAGGTGTTTTGATAACGCAGAAAAACACCACACAGCCACGAGTGAAAATTCATCGTTTCCCAGTTAAAACGATTCCTATCATATTCTCTCTCTCTCTCTCTCTCTCTCTCTCTCTCTCTCTCTCTCTCTCTCTCTCTCTCAAGAATGCACAGACATTAAATGAAACCGACGGCTTACTCTGAAGAAGCACAAGATTGCAAGAACCGTTCGGTTTGAAGAGTGTTAAAATATTCCCACTGGAAAGGAATTATGGAAATGAGACAACATTGATATGCAGAGGCAGAGACGGCAACAGGTGGCCCCTCGCCCACAAGTTTCATCATTGGCTTGACAAAATTCTCTCCTGGAAACAGAGGCTTTGTTTCCATGAGAGCTTACGGAGTCTAAGCATTTGTCCGGCCTACTCAAAAGCCCTAGGAATGTTCTTTTTATTCAGTGCATTTATTAGCGTCTTAGCTCCGACTATATTTGGTGAAATTCAGGTGGCCTGGCTCATCGCTGTCTCTTTTTAGTTTTCTGTTAAAGAAAGCTATTGAGATGGCTACATGTTTGTCCCTTCACACTTTTTCTGTCCGCCCTCAGATTATGAAAACTGCTGAGGCTAGAGGGCTGCAAATTGGTAAGTTGATCATCCACCCTCCAATCATCAAACATACCAAATTGCAGCTCTCTAGCCTCAGTAGTTTTTAAGATCTGAGGGCGAACAGAAAAAGTGTGGACGGACAGACACAGCCAGCTCAATATCTTTCTTTTACAGAAAAATAAAAAGACAGCAGTCTAAACGAGGCAGGACACAGGAATTTCACAAATCATAGTCGGAGCTAAAGCAATAATTAATGCAGTTAATAATAATAATCATTCTATAAGCTTTTGAGTAGGTTATATTTTATTGCAGGTTACAGTTGGCTACGATCGTGCGTCTGGCAACACAACAACGCAGACCACTACGCCCGGCTGAGAGTTTCATACAGCATTATATATATCCTGTACAGAAAATTGCATTTTACCGAAGTTTTTTTTTCAGTTGGTTTATTTCCCTGGCGGCTCTCAATTATCTTACATCTGGCAGTTTCCCCAGGGGCGTTTTTCGTTCTTACTGACACCAAGCATTTCACCTTTTATCGTTAACTTATTCCGTGCTCGGCAAATGACATATTAAGAGACATGCGCATAATTACATCATTTTCTAAAGAGTCAAAGTTTTTACAAATAACAAACACTGTGATAAAGGCGCAAAGTCGAGACAGAGAATGATATGTGGCGGTGTAAGAAACCTTAGCAGAGAGACAAGGACAATAAACATAATCATCCCAATCCTTAACGTCTGATTTATTTGGAGGATTTCAGTAATAGAATAATGAAGTATGAAGAAAGCCAAACAAGGTCACAAAAACATCTCTGCTTCAACTACTCAAGGGGAAAATTTCTTCTTTTCTGAGTTCTTGCAGACGCGCCAGTTGTCTTAGTCACAATATGCAAATGTGGATATTATTCATTTTTAACATGGACTCGAGATGATGACTCTAAATGAACAACGCTGCTGAAGTGATCATAAATCTTGGTGGATTTCTCCGTGTACGAAATATATCGTTTATGACTGCTTTCGCATACATGGACTGACTACAAGCATACGTATGTACATATCCGTATACACTGTAATATGTATAATATATGCTAAACCTTCGAGCATGGATGTCTATGTAATCCTTTGTCTTCCATATAAATATGAATAAAAATGAGAGCAACTCTTAATAATAATAATAATAATAATAATAATCTAATAATAATAATAATAATAATAAATAATAATAATGTAATAATAATATTATAATAATATATAGAATCAGTTCCACTGATGCTGCCATTCTCTTTTGCAAAACATGCTTGAAAGAGGGTCTCCTCCTTCAATAATAATAATAATAATAATAATAATAATAATAATAATAATAATAATAATATATTATTATTATTATTATTATTATTATTATTATTATTATTATTATTATTATTATTATTATTATTATGACGTCGAAAATGAAAGTGATAAGAAAGGGTCATGACGGCATGTTCCCATAGTAGGTAGGTACTTGACGTATCCAACGATAGGTCAGACCAACAAACTTTTATTCAGCTTATTAATAAAGGCGCCATTGTGAAAGAGCGTGACGCCGGGCTGAACAATATATGTGTCATTGAAATTCATTTAGTTTGTATAAGAGATTGTACAAAATCTACTGTACTTAATTTTGTAATTTGGACCAAATACTCTTTTGTAAAATTCATATTATTTTGCATTGTGGTCAATAAATATATCTATCTATCTATCTATCTATCACAACAAAGAGCTTCTTAGCGGTAGGCCACCGTTGTTACGCACAGAAAAATAAATGCATGGATATATACTGCGTTTCATTACGCAGATGTTATTTGCACTGTTGTTGTTGTTGTTGCTGCAAATAGCATTCATTTCTATGAAACAAATCAAAAGGTTCTATTAATCTCGAGGGAAAACTTCCAAAGAACTGGACGCTCTTGTAGACAACAGAGAATCACGACAAGGATAAACAAGTAAATAATGCGGTTTTCTGTACAGCGCAAAATCAAACCCACCGAAAATAGATCTGTCTTTCGGTGGTCTCGCTATAATGCTATATGAACCGAGGCCCATAAAGCTTTCACCCACGGCCCGGGGGTGGCCTGTCCTATAGCGTTGCCAGACGCACGGTTATTGCTACATGTAATCTTAAATAAAATAAAAACTATTGAGGCTAGAGGGCTGCAATTTGGTATGTCTGATGATGGGAGGGTGGATGATCAACATACCAACTTGCAGCCCTCTAGCCTCAGCAGTTTTTCAGATCAAAGGGCGGACAGAAAAAGTCCGGACGGACAGACAAACAGCCATCACAATAGTTTTCTTTTACAGAAAATGAAAAATGAAAAATAATGCAATGAACAGATAGATAAACGAATCCATAAAATTCTATTTATACGTAACCAGTTGTTGAGAAAACTAGAATGGAAACATTTTCAAAAAATGTCAAGACCACGAAACGAAACTTCGAAGGACCGCTGGTAGGAGCGGCGGCGGCGGTATGATACCATGGCATACCAACAGAATACAGATGGCGACAATTTACTAAACGAGCACCGCTCTCGCCAATTCCCTAGGCGCACCAGACACTACAGGTGATAGCGGAACTTCTCAAATGTAAAAAAGAAAAAAAATTAGCAAATAAATAAAATGAAATAAAAAAGGATAAAAGTGATGGTTTATATCGTAAACACCCTTATTCGAAAAAATAAAAACACATTTTGGCCATTTACTCTCGATTTAAAAATCATGTTTGTTTATCTGTATTAGATTTGTTCTTCAAGTTCACGGAAAAGGATGACTTCAAGTTACCGGTAACACAAGTTAGCGTCAAATATTCAGATTCATTAAGCGGTGAATGACCGGTGCTCTGCGAATTCCTGGGTGGGGGCGTAGCGCGAAATCGGTTAATCAATAAGGCTTTAGTTTTGCTCGAGTTCAGTCTCTGCTCCCACCAACTGAACCAAATTTCTATCAAGGGTGCTAGCAAGCAACTTCACTGTGGATTCGGGAACAGAGAATTCCTTCTCCATGAGCCGCATCACCTCCGCGCTAAAACTAGTTCTATCCAGTCAACAATCACGTCACTAGCAAATCTAAAAACAAGTAAAATGGCATCGAAGAAACTCTCAGCCCCGGCTCATGAAACTTTCAGTCATCCCGCTAGTGGCCTGTGTTGTTGGCACCTATAGAGCTGCCAGATGCGCGATCATGGCTAACTTTAACCTTAAATAGAAATAAAAACTAACGAGGCTAGAGGGCTGCAATATGGTATGTTTGATGATTGGAGGGTGGATGATCAACATACCAGTTTGCAGCCCTCTAGCCTCTGTAGTTTTTAGATCTGAGGGCGGACAGAAAAAATGCGGATGAACAGTTACGTATATAGTTATCTTATCTCAATAGTTTTCTTCTACAGAAAACTAAAAAGGGTTCCATAGTATAGACATGATGGGCATAGACTATTTATTATTATTATTATTATTATTATTATTATTATTATTATTATTATTATTATTATTATTATTATTATCACCGTTCAAAAGATGATCCCTATTCATATGTAACAAACACACAAAGACCAGTGATGTGAAAGAAGTAACAGAAGGCAATGGGAAATACAGAAAGAGGAAATCTATTATTACAAAAACAGATAATTTAACAAATTATTAATAAATAAAAATGTAAGAAAAATGTTAAAGTTGAACTGTGTTAGTGTAGTAAATGCCCTGCATCTTGCTTGAAGTTCTGAAGTTCCAATTGCACGATATCCTCAGGGAGGTTGTTCCTCAGTCCAACGGTGTGAGGAATAAACGGCCTCTGGAACTGAGAAGTTCGACACCGAGGAACATTAATGCATATTGGTGCAGCTGTTCAGCAAATCTGGTTCCTTTCGGTAGGATAAAAGGGTCTTGGATCATCGTGAATGTGACAGATCATTGTTAATAAAAAAAAAAAAAACTTAGGAAAAAGTGACAAACAAGAGACCATCCGTTGATGGTCCAAGTCACAGCTGCTAATATTAGGAAACAAAAGCCTACCACCACGAACGAATCTATCCAAACGAGACCAATCTCTGACAGATGCAGACATCCACACTGGAGAACAGTCTCGTAAAGGAAGCAAAAATGACCTGAAACAGGTTGCGCTGATTTTATGGCAGTCATAAATGTATGAGGCCTTACGAACTACTATACCTAACTTTCGTGAGGCACTCGCTGAATCTTTCATGAGATGTTTCTTAAAAGCAAGATGTGAGTCAAATGTTGCACCTAGAATAGTTAAAGCTTCAGACTCATTCAGCAAAGTCCCATCCACCTGAGGGGGAGGATGGGGCGGAAAATCTGTGCGAGATCTGCTAATCAATAGTGTTTGTTTTACTGGAGTTCAGCCTCATACACACCCCTCCTCCCTCATCGACTACACCATTCACTGATCCGGTCCATGTCCCGACTGAGGCTGAGGGCAGCTTCATTTCTCATAAAAAGGAGACTTTACTACACCCACAAGTGTTGTATCATTGGTATACATTATAATCTTGTTTTCCAGGCCAACAGCCATATTTGAAACTGCATTAACCTTTACCACAGGACACCTATACCAGTGTGGATGATATCTAAAAATAAACCTAAAAAACTTGAGTTATGAAACCCGAATATAGGAGCCTTATTTGTAAGTCTACGGTCGCGTTTGCCACAGTTGATCACTTTTGTATTTACCCTAATGTCCATGTCGTCTCTAGAGCATAAGTAGCTGGAACTAAAATATCATCACTAGAAATAAAAAAAAACAATACTGTCGCCACGGTCACGAACATAATCGAATGCATTTCATTACCAAAGGAAAATTCTCACTACTTCTCATTAAACTCTCCCTTCAATGTCTAAATCCTCATGCGATGCACTGTAGGCATTACTTAAGGTTCTTTGCAGCGTGTCTCTGGTCCGTACCTGCAACCACTTTCGTTCATTTCACTGTACCTCCTTTCATATTCTCTTTCTTCCATCTTGATTCATAGCGCAACTGCTTTGAGGTTTTCCTCCTGTTACACCTTTCAAATCTTTTACTGTTAATTTCCGTTTCAGCGCTGAATGACCTCATAAGTCCCAGTGCTTGGCCTTTGGCCTCAGTTCTATATTCAATTCAGTTCAATTCGCCATCTTAAGCACTGAATGGCTGAGAATGAGCCAGTGCTTGGAATTACAGCAGAAATTTTCATCAATCAGTTACTACTTGTATGGAAGATTAGTCATTTGAATTTGCTTTCGTTCGTGAAGATGATCAGTGCGAATTATTTAAAGGTAAGTCAAGTTGAATATTAATTTTTGCTTTCCATCGTACTGAAATGCTTTAGCTTTATTTTCGGTTATTTAAATACGTGTCCCAAGTTTACTTCTCATATAAACTAAACTTAGGAAATTAATGTCAACGTCCCAAAAGAAATTGACTTAAGAAAATTACTCCTGTAATGCCACGTACAGCTCATTCTCAGCCATTCAGCGCTTAAAATGGCGAATGAGACTGAATTAAATATAGAATTTGAGCCAAAGGCCAAGCACTGGTACCTATGAGGTCAGTCAGCGTTGAAACGGAAATCGACAGTCAACGTTAGAAAGGTGTAACAGGATGAAAACCTCAAAGCAGCTGCACTATGAATCAGTTGTTAGGAGAGGGTGGAAAGTAAGATGGAAGAAAGAGAATATGAAAGGAGGTACGGTAAGAGGAACGAAAGGGGTTGCAGCTAGGGGCCAAAGGCACGCTGCAAAGAACCTTAAGTAATGCCTACAGTTCACCGAATGAAGATTTAGACAGTGAAGAGGAGAGTTGGAGTGGGTTGTTTGTTTGTTTGTATGGTGCTTTTACGTTGCATGGAACTGGTGGTTATTCAGCAACGGGACCAACGGCTTTACGTGACTTCCAAACCACGTCGAGGGTGAACTTCTATCACCAGAAATACACATCTCTCACTCCTCAATGGAATGGCCGAGAATCGAACCCGCGACCACCGAGGTGGGACGCAAGATGGAAGAAAGGATGCCGGAGTGAAAGTAAAGTGTACTGACAGCACACTGTTCCCCCTAAGTGGGGGATCCAGAAGACCTCAGAGAGGTCAATTTATGACCCGAAATTCACTTGGAATAATCAAAATAATTCAGATTTTACCTTCATAATAATTTGTTTTACAATGAAGCTTTTATACACAATAATTAACTGCACTTATAAATTGTCAGATACAATAAAAAAACTCATTTTATGTGAGTTGCTTTGAGCAAAAATAACACTCACTTAATGTAAATGACGATGAAAAGATCTAATAGAAATAATCTATAATCATTCTATTAAAATCATTTATGATCATATATTATTACTACGCAATAATTCATAAAACTAAAATCCTTATTAATTATCATTACTAACCACAGTGATTTAGAATGGCAATCTCCACTTTACCAAAGCTTAAAAGCAGGTCATTTGAAACCCAGTCATACAAAACAACAGTATGAATTTGCACTGAGCAAGTGAAATCAATCCAGCATAAAAGCTTCAGTGAATTAAAATGACTCAAACGAAATATTATTACTTATCAGGATGTCATGTCACTACCCATTTTCTGCTTTTAAATCAGTCAATCCATCGTTTACCAGTGAGAGAGTAATGAAGTGGAAATACATATATACATACATATATATATATATATATATATATATATATATATATATATATATATATATATATATATATATATAAATATATTTATATATATTATATATATATATATATATATATATTATATTATATGTATATATGTATTTCCACTTCATTACTCTCTCACTGGTAAACGATGGATTGACTGATTTAAAAGCAGAAATGGGTAGTGACATGACATCCTGATAAGTAATAATATTTCGTTTGAGTCATTTCAATTCACTGAAGTTTTTATGTTAGACTGATTTCACTTGCTCAGTGCAAATTCATACTGTTCATCATAACTGTGGTTGTTTTGGTTGACTGGGTTTCAAATGACCTGCTTTTAAGCTTTGGTAAAGTGGAGATTGCCATTCTAAATCTGTGGTTTATATATATTTATATATATATAATATATATATATATCTATATATATATATATATATATAAAGATATATATATATAGATATAATATATCTATATATATATATATATGTGTGTGGTGTGTGTGTGTGTGTGTGTGTGTGTGTGTGTGTGTGTGTGTGTGTATATTGCCAATTCATTACTCTTTCACTGGTAAACGATAGATTGATATATATATATATATATTATATATATATATATATATATATATATATAATAAAAAGTGATAAAACCGCAGAATTGAAAGAATACGAACTTCAAGCTTAGTAATACAACTTAGGGGGTCGACCCTCCCGGGGCAGGTATACCACGTTGTGCCTTAGGTTTGGGGTAGGCTAGGTTAGTATGTATCCTTGAAAGTACTATTCGCATAATATGTGTCACTGCTTTTATTTATCACCTTCGATTTATCACTCATTTGCGATGTCATTCCTTCGATACTAATCCGACTACTACTCAGCATTTAACAAACATGTACAGAATAAACAACGTACTCCGTACAAAAGACGGATCATTCTAACAAAAATAAAGTGGCCGTGAAGAACTGAAAACCAAATGAAAACAAGTGGTCTGTGCGCGTATGCGCGCTGGTGGAAATTAATTAACTTGAGAAGAGACACGTACACGACTTACCTTAGCCTACTTGACATTATTAATGAGAGAAACAGACTTGAGTTTTTTTTTTTTTTTTTTTTTTACTTATCATTATTCTTGTGCACTGAATTTTCGAGAAAGAAAACTACAAATAATCTTCGCTGTACAGTCAAAACAAGGTTACGAAGCGCACATGAAGAAAACTTAACAGAATCAAAAGGCCACTTTAAAAGAAAATGCAGGCCATTGTATTTCACAGCAAAAAGTGGCGGGTAGAGAATGTGCATGTATGATATATAAAAATGAAAGAATAAGTAAGAACATCCATGAATACGCTTGACAAAAAAAAAATAAAGAGAGCAGAAAGCAGAGTTCGTTCATGATTCATTCAAAGGGTAACTACTGAGCTCAAATGACGAAGGAAAGAGGAGTCATGTCAGCAAGCAAAACTGACAGACACGTTCACAACGAGCACTACTAAATCAAGTGACAGTCAAATCTTTCAAGATTGATAAATTCATAAGTATAACTAAACTTTGTATTAAAACGCACATAAAGCTGCTAGGTTTTCGGTGGCTCTCATCAACTGTTTAAATAAGTTACACTTAATAATGTTAAAACGAAGGACTTACGAATGGCAACACTGAGACATACATGAAACCTCCAATGGAGACACTCTACCTGATCAGATCCCCGTGATGTTAACCACTTTTATTTTTATAAACAAACTAAGGAAATTGAGACAATAGGATTTCCATTCAAAACCACCCCAACACAAATACTTAGCTAACAGTAAATGAGAAACACCACAATCTGCCAGAAAAGAGAAACAACTCGAAATGGCTTACTCACCTCGTTGTCATCTGTACTTGGTTCCGGGAAGTGGTATTTGGCGGCCACAGAAGAGGAGAATCCGAGTCCGACGGGAGGGCAGGAGAGACAAAAAGCATTTTTAATTATGTTATAATCGAAAAGTGTCTGTTTCCGAGATATTCTACGCCCCGAGGATGATTTAGGGGAGGGGGATTTATCGGGGGAAGGGGATGCCTGCATGGGGGTCGGGGATGATGAAGAGGAAGGGGAGACAGGCGAGATGGGAGCGGGAACAGGATACTTTTGGTTTTGACTGGGGATTTCATGAGTGAAATGAGCGTGAAGCGATTTTCCTGCATCTTTGCACAACGGACTATCACCATCAGGTTCCAATTTAGTGGGGGGCGAATTCTGCCTGCTGAGGGATGCACAGGAGGATGCAGAGCTGTAGAAGCTCGTCTGAGTCTGGACGTGTGTCCTCTCGTGGGGTGGCTGTGGTCGTGGCCGACGGGAAAGCCTCGGTGAGGCTGGTGCCGAAGATGAGGGCGTTGTCGCAGCAGGAGCAACACCGTGGGCACAACTGTAAGCTCCTGGTGGAGCTCCAGCACTGGACAGGCTAGATACAGAGCCTCCGTAGGTTGTTGCAATTCTTCCAAGGTTGGAGGAATGATGTCCACAAAAAGTATTCTGCTGCTCTGACATCCCCACACTCGTCAGTATCCCAGTTCCACAGGATGAACTTTGGCCTGAGAATCGCGTAGCAGTTCCTGGACAGTGATGGGGACACACACCAGATTTCCATCCTGGGGCATTGTAGCTTGGAGCACCTTTGAATCCTCGGCCTGACTTTTTATCACCAGCTTCTGCAGCAGTTAAGTTCACAGGCCTCACAGTAGCATTTGTAAGCACTGGATATTGAGCCGGCAGAACTTGTCTCATCCCAGGCATAGGTTTAGGCTTATGGCAATCTGGGCGGCCAAAATTGGGACCTTGGCTTTGTAACGCCGAGGAAAATTCCTTCAGTGGCTGCATTGTTGCACTACAGCTATTCAACAACTTATGTTTTGGGCCAGTTTTAAAATGTTTGTTGGTTGCTTATGTTACACAACTAAATTAACTTGAAGTGAAGATGTCATAATTACTTTCTGCAAAATCCATACATTTATAGTTTTTATAATTATAAGTATCACACTAATTATTACTACCATTGTTTCTACTGCTAACTGAATAACAGAAATAAATCTGGTATTATTGAGCTGGCATCAGCATGTATCTAAGAGTTGCGATGATTCACTGTATAGCTCCTGGAGGCAGGTTCAATTTGGCTTTAGAACTAGTCAGATTTATCTCATTCAACTGCCAGAAACATTGACACCCATATACTGTACATAAAACAGACATTTAAGGTGATGATGAGGATTATTATTATTATTATTGCTGTCAATCATGAAAACGAATCTTTTCAAATATACAAGTATTAATTACACAGATATTTGGGACCAAGTTCAGGTTCTAATTACACAGAGAGCTTCTGATGTTCTCTGTTATACAGTGAAAAATAAACATGGGTAATTTTATTGTTCCTATAAGTGCACATGTGTTTGTGAAAATTAATTATTATTATTACAGATGATAGCTGCATTAGGAGAGTTCAATCTGTAATGGAATTATTCAGTTCTTAGAATGATTCCCTCTTTTGTGGGATTAAAAACATGCAGAAATAATTCAATATTCATATGATTCATTGAGAGATATGGCCACATTCATGGGGAAGGGTGATAGGAATATGCAAAAAATTATTGGTTCAAGTTTTGCGCGAAATGACAACGGCCATAACGAGTGTTGATGAATAGAATTATTAGGAGTAGGTGGTAATGTTTAAGGGCAATGGTGGACTAGCAAGTTGTCATGGAGGCATAACAGGTTTCCATCGGGAATTGGTTTACCAGGGCATAAATGCCAGCCAATCAGCAACAAGCACCTGCTGACTCAGTATGACCGAAAGTTAATACTTTATGTGGGTACTCAGTCATCTTTGAAGTTAGTGAACAGGATATTTCTGCTGTATAATTCTATACTTTCAACCCCAATCGCATTGATATTTACTTTTTTTTCATCCTAGCATTTCCGTATCCATTGCTCCACTTCACCTACAAATAATCCAACCTCCAGATCACAAGCGGTTGAAGGCCCCATTAGGCATATGCCATGAATGGTACATTGGGGGATTCCCTCATGCTTAACCCTAAGTCCCTATTTGAAGGTTTCACATTTTTAATTTCCTTTTCATGTTGTTGTCATAACATCTGAGGAAAGGAGAGAGCCTTCAGCAGATGATTTGCAAGGAAGGTTTATTCCACAATCCTCAATCAGTTGTCTTAGTTCCTGAAGGTAACAGACATCCCTCACTCTCACAAAGATATCAGTTATTTACAGAAATGCCTTAGACTCCCCTGTTCCTCAGCATACCTTGTAAGCTGACAGCTGCAGTCCCTTTTACCTATAAATACCTTTACAGACCCTAACTTGAATTTTCACGAAAGGAGTCATATGAGGCTGTCTTGCAGAATTTCCAGAAATTATATAGATTTGATACTATCTTCATCAAGTATTCATAGTTTAATCAGTTGAATTAGTTTCTTAGCCAGATTTTACAGCACTTGGGATCTGGGAGATGATAAAGCAAAGAGTGTTGGTAAGTTTATGGCTTTACCTTAACCACTGGGAATTTTCACCTTTTACTTCACCAACATTATGACCATAGTCAGCTTCTTCAATGAGGGCAGCCACCTGGTCACTCTTCTTTTATGTGTTCTGTGAGGTTCCCCTGGAATCTTGGAATTATAAAGTACTTCTCTAGAGAGAAATGGTTTCCAGTGGCTTACAAATTTGCGGTGCTTGTAAGCACTGCTCCTAAGCAAGGACAGATTTTTTTGCCAAAGCTAACCACCATTATAAGTGTCTTTCACAGCCAGGTACAATGTTTCATATTAAGACGCTCCCTGAAGGATTCAATGGTAATAAGATCTACACAGATGACCTCAATGTATGTTCTACTAGTTTTACGAAGTAACTGAAAATATTGTCAGCTATTTCCCTGTGTTTCCAGAAAAATCAACTTCATGGCAGGCAAGCCACCTACGTGTCACTCAACCTTCCAGCAACTAAAATACCTTGGATGGCCTGGCATGAACTAACACTTGTTTTTATGGTCTTGCCATGTTTGAAAAGGTGAAAGCTCCATGTTAATGGATTCAAGTATTCCGAATACGATGGATGGTTTAACACGGATTCGACAATGCAGTAATCACTACAGAACAAACTCCTCAACGCTAGCAAAGTATACAGAGGAGACATCCACGTGCTCCTTTAATGATCGTTAATAACTATTTTGAGCAGTCAGAGGTGAACTTTTATAGCTCCTCGACTCAGTCAGTGTTCACACCATCTAGGCGTGACTGACTAGATTAATATTGACATCACAGTATCACACAAACAATTATTAAAAAATAATCATTCATAAACACTGAACTTTATGCCTATTCTTCTAAAGGCCCACATACTGTGCTCAATTGATGATGATCTTTCCCATCTAGCCTCGCCTCAACTACTTTGTTAAGCGACCAATGATTATTTTTGCACTAATTCTGTCCAGTCACCGACTATATTTTACTAACATACTAGTCAAAATTGTTTCTCCCTAAGCCTTCTTAGTTAGAAATGACCATTCCCAGCCATCCTGCTCAAATCCTCAGTAAGTGAGAATTCTTCACTTAATAACGACTTTATTAGAAATATAATATAAGCGTTCTTAGTAAATAAGGACAATGAAGATCGCTTCATAACATTAGGGGAGATCAGTTATGATTTTAAAGGTGGACGGGGGCGCTCAACATCCTTTCCTTTAAAGTATGTTTCGTTTAACTGACTGAACATTTCTGGCTTGTTCCCTAAAAATGAAAATCTATTCTCCTCATGACAATACACAAAGCACTACACCCAAGAACGAATGCGGACAGACTATACATAACACGAAAGGAAGGAGGGAAAGGACTACTAAGCATAGAGGACTGCGTCGAGAACAGAGCACTGGGGCAATATTTGAAAACCAGTGAAGACGAGTGGCTCAAGAGTGCGTGGGAAGAAGGACTGATAAAGGTAGACAGGAGAAAGACAAACAGAACAGAAGAATGGCACAACAAACCAATGAACGGACAATACATGAAACAGACTAAAGAACTGGCAAGCGATGAAACTTGGCAATGGCTACAGAAGGGAGAGCTCAAGGACGCAAAAGGAATGATAACAGAGGTACAAGATCAAGCCCGAAGAACCAGATATGTTCAAACAATAATAGATGAAAATAACATCTCACCCTTACGCAGTAGGTGCAATATGAAAAACGAGACCATAAACCACATAGCAAGCGAATGTCCGGCACTTGCACAGAACCAGTACAAAAAGAGGCATAATTCAGTGGCAAAAGCCCTCCACAGGAACCTATGCAAGAAACAACTATCTTACAGTAATAAGTGGTACGAGCACCAACCTGAAAAAGTGACAGAAAACGATCTGGCAAAGATCATCTGGGACTGGTATCAGAACAGATAGGGTGATACGTGCAAATAGACCAGACGTGACATTGATTGACAAAATTAAGAAGAAAGTATCACTCACTGATGTCGCAATATCATGGGACACCAGAGTTGAAGAGAAAGAAAGGGAAAAAATGGATCAGTATCAAGATCTGAAAATAGAAATAAGAAAGACATGGGATATGACAGTGGAAATTGTACCCATAATCTTACGAACACTAGGCACGATCCCAAGATCCCTGAAAAGGAATCTGGAAGAACTAGAGGCTGAAGTAGCTCTAGGACTCATGCAGAAAAGTGTGCTCCTAGAAACAGCGCACATAGTAAGAAAAGTGAGACTCCTAAGGAGGCAGGATGCAACCCAGAACCCCACACTAACCACCCAATCGAATTGGAGGACTGTGATAAACAAAAAAATAATAATAATAAATAATAAATAAAAAATAATAATATTAATAAATAGAATATAACCAATATATAATGCAATTTTCCTGATCACTACATGGAATTAACGCAGGCAGTGATTTAAATAAAGTCATCAGATTTGCTATTTCCCTCACAACAAATTAAATCTAATTGATTTGTTTCGGAGATATCACGAAGATATATGATAATATATATATATATATATATATATATATATATATATATATATATATATATATATATATATATATGTCAAGAGCCAACAGGAAAAATGAAAAGCAGCAGTACCTAGCGCTTTCGTGTATTCTTGATACACCTCATCAGGGTACAGTATATAAAAGAATGAAAAACAGCTTCGAAATATCGAAGGTAAACATAAAAACAAAAAAAGTAAAATACAGAACAACCAAACAGCCTAGTCAAGAAGCAAATGGTCCACAGCCTAGAATTTAAAGGACAACTACAAACGGAAATGGAACTACCAAGCAGTCAATTACATAGTTACAAAGTTGTCAACAATATATTTCGTAAGCCAGTTATCTAGTTTAAAGGACAACTACAAACGGAAATGGAACTACCAAGCAGTCAATTACATAGTTACGAAGTTGTCGACAATACATTACGTAAGCCAGTTATCTAGTTTATATTGTCCGTTGCTAATATTACAAACACTATTTGACTTATATTCTATTATAATAGATTCTATAATGTTTCTTTTAATAATATCTCTACAAAATAAAAATTTCCTTTGAATTTTTCCTATTAATTGCGTGATTAAAATTATTCATATGTAAAATGAGAGCACTCGATGTACTTCCTACACGTACACAATATTTGTTGATTTAATCTTGATGCCAGTAGTTTGCCACTTTGACCAATATATTTTTTATCACAATCGCTGCATGGAATTTCGTAAATGCAACCCGTTTATAAATGTGGAGAGTTCCTTATTAAAATTGTTCTTACAGACTGAGTGTTACTAAAAACAACATTAACATTAAAAACTTTAAACATTTTTGGCAAAGAAAGAAACCTGTTGTCAAAATTATGAGAAATTGAGTTTTTATTTAAGCTTTCTGAGAGTACACTCTCTCCCTGATACAACTATATACTTTTATGGTGGTATTTCTTTTACCTTAACCAATGCTTTCAGTTTGTGTAACTTTTATTTCTCTTTCTGAAAGAGGGAGAGAATTTTTCTCAATTTTAGTGGGCTTCCTACAACAATATATATATATATATATATAGTGACTATGTTTGAATAATACTCACACACACACACACACACACACACACATATATATATATATATATATATATATATATATATAAATATAAATGCTAGACGTGTTAATCAGATGTTTCTACCAGCAGCACCTAAAACCTATGTTCATCAGGTCAATAGAGCGATGCTTGTGCCATCCTCCTATAAAAAAAAAAAGGCGGGGGGGGGGGGAGGGGGGGGGGAATCACCCTCACGTCATCGGAGTGCCATCAACATCAGTATCAGTTCATTTTTGTCTCCTTCATCACCGCCGCGGCCTCATACGAGATGGTCACAGCTGTCTCGTTGACGACAGGTGCTGAGGGGGGGAGGGGAGGGGGCGGGGGCAGGGGACGAAAGAAGGGAACGATATTTGAGGAGCGACGATGACAGGAAAGGACAGAAAGACCGAAGACATTCGAGAAGGACGACACAGAAATCAGCATCATGCTAGAGATCTTTTGATTAGTGAACGGATCTCTCTCTCTCTCTCTCCTCTCTCTCTCTCTCTCTCTCTCTCTCTCTCTCGCCATAATTGCCTCCCCAAGTCTTTCTAATCTGTGGGTTGTTTCTGTATTTGATAAATATTCTTTTCAATTCCTTCCCTCATGGATAGCTGGTGGGGGTTTCCAGCGTCAACTTCTTTCAATTCTGTTCTTCCTGACAGCCTTAAATATCTATTGTTGCCAATAGTGAAAGCTGGGCTGAGAGATCTTCGATGTTTGCGCCTTTATAATAATAATAAAATAATAATAATAATAATAATAATAATAATAATAATAA